>NC_060071.1:89792802-90095832 GCF_922984935.1 Meles meles | reverse complement strand
AGAGGGCTCTGGACCTCCCAGCTCTTTTCAGATTAAATCCTTATGGTTCTCCCAGCTGCCTTGCTTCCCTCCTGCCTTACACCTCTTTTTAATATTTTCTCCCATCATTTTTAAAATGAAGACCTTCTGTGTTACTTAGAAGATTTCTGTCCTCCTCCAGAGAAGCAGTGCTCTACTTTAGGCAAAAGTTTGAAGTTAAGAAGATTTTGTCTCTTCAGGAGAGCACTTTCCCATATCCTCCTGTTATATTTCTCAGAACAACAAAATCTGAAGGTTGGAGTAGACCGATCTTGAGGCCATCCAGTTCATCCATTGCCGTATATATCCCATCTCTGGCATCCATGACAAGTGGCCATCCACACTGCTTGACCATGTTCCAGGAAGGAGAACTCATCATTTTTTTTTTTCACTTTTTTAAATTTCTTTTCAGCGTAACAGTATTCAATGTTTTTGCACCACACCCAGTGCTCCATGCAATACGTGCCCTCCCTATTACCCACCACCTGGTTCCCCAACCTCCCACCCCCCGCCCCTTCAAAACTCTCAGGTTGTTTTTCAGAGTCCATAGTCTCTCATGGTTCATCCCCCTTCCAATTTCCCTCAGCTCCCTTCTCCTCTCCAAGGAGAACTCATCATTTTTCAGGACAGCCCATTCTATCTGTAGATGGTTCTATTAGGAGTACTTCCTTATGTTAAGCTCCTACAAGACCAGTAATGTGTCTTTTTTTTGTTGTTGCTTCCACCTTTTGGTCCTAGTTCTACCACTGGAAACGAAGAGAAAAGTCGAAGCTCTTTCCTTCATGTTCACCTTTCAAGAGATTGATCACGTCCATCATGTTTCGTATGAGACTTCAAGTACCTCTATTATTAACAGGGACACTCTGTTCTAGAAGCTTTAGTTATTTAAACGTTCTACTTAACATTTTCCCCCAAAACCAGACATAATCTTCCAGATATGGAAAAATCAGCACAGAAAGAACAGAATAAATCTTTCATTATAAATATAGAACATCTATTCAGATAATCACATTTATCTTCTGGGAAGACCGAGCCTATGCTTAGTCACTCTTTTTTTTTTTAATTTTTTATTAATTTTTTATTTTTTTTATAAACATATAATGTATTTTCATCCCCAGGGGTACAGGTCTGCGAATCGCCAGGTTTACACACTTCACAGCCCTCCCCATAGCACATACCCTCCCCAATGTCCATAACCCCACTTCCCCTCTCCCAACCCCCCCTCCCCCCAGCAACCCTCAGTTTGTTTGTGAGATTAAGAGTCACTTATGGTTTGTCTCCCTCCCAATCCCATCTTGTTTCATTTATTCTTCTCCTATCCCCCAACCCCTCATGTTGCATCTCCACTTCCTCATATCAGGGAGATCATATGATAGTTGTCTTTCTCCGATTGACTTATTTCATGCTTAGTCACTCTTATGCTGAAAATTATGTAATGATTAATTTATAATGAAATTTAAATGATAAAGAGTGGTGGTATTTGAATTTTATAAGTGGATTTCAGGCATTAGTAGTTGAAATTGGAATGGAAAGGAGGTGGGAGGGGCGCCTAGGTGGCTCAGTGGATTAAGCCACTGCCTTCAGCTCAGGTCATGATCTCAGGGTCCTGGGATCGAGCCCCACATCGGGCTCTCTGCTCCGCAGGGAGCCTGCTTCCTCCTCTCTCTCTGCCTGCCTCTCTGCCTACTTGTGATCTCTCTCTCTATCAAATAAATAAAATAAAATTTTAAAAAAAAAGAAATCATTTAAGAAAGGAGCTGGGAGCATGAATTCCCATAATTCTTCAAATCATATGTCTGCTAGCACTATCCATTAAGTCAAAAATACTAGGTAGAGTAAGCCCATATCAGGGGATCATTTGATTCCTCTCTTCCCCTTTGCGAAATCCATATGCTTAACGAAGTTTGTGTCCTGGTTACATAGCCACACAGAGAAGCCTCCGGGGTAAGCACACTAATGCACACTCAGCCCTCAAGGAGCTAACAATTTAGAAGCTATAAAACAAGCCCTTTGCTTCCCTAATTGAAGTGTGCTTTGTACACCCATGAGTCAAAGAAGAGCGAGAAATCACCATGTCGGACTGGGTGGCACAATGAATTAGTATATGTAAATTCTCAACTTGTTCTAGAAGCAGAACCCAACTTAAGGAAGTTGGAGTGAAGCTTGAGAGGTCAGTCAGAAAAGCTCCAGCCCCATGTTAAATGGACATCCTAAAATACAGACACATTGTGTCCTGCCTTCTTCTGTAGTCACTTATGGGTTCATCAGGAAAACCAATGATTTCAGAAAATAATAAGGAATATTCTACTTATGTATTTCAGGTTGAAAATGAGTGTATAGCATATATTTTTTTTCCAGGGTAGACAAATTTAAAATTTTGAATCTTAAAATCTAATATGAAATAAGTGGTGACATTTTATCAACCTTATCATAAGCATATGGCACTCATTCTCAGTTTTGTTTTTTGTTTTTGTTTTTGTTTCTAAAAATATTTGAGTATGTGACAAGTCCCTCAACATTGGCAGCGACAGTCGTCCCAGGCCTTGTAAGACTGCATATCAGCAAGGAAGCTTGACATTTCTTCTGTCAGAAACATATGCCCCTGACCTTCTATCAAGGAAGTTTAAAAAAATCATGACTAACTCAGGACAGAGCTGGGAGCCCAGTTTCCGTAGTCATAGAGCTTGTTAGTTCCTTTGTGTTAGTAAAGCTGGAATTAAGGATTTGTGCCCCTTGTTAGCACAGAAAGTTCCAGTCTAGTGGGCTTAGGTATAACCCTAACCTCATTTGTTTACAAGGAAAGAAGTGCAAAACCGTGGACAGCTTGAAGCTACCTACCACACAACGGAAGGGGAAAATTCAAGATCCCTTAGAGTGAGAAAGGTCAAGTTCATCCTTAAGGTACAACTCATTGTTGTGTTTAGCAGTGTACCCAGGGGATTCCAGTCTCCGGTGCTGGTTATTCTTCTGAATTTCATAGAGCTGATAAGTATAGAATTCATCATCTCTGCACTTTAGAATTAAAACAAAGGAAGACTTCACGATTGGTGTGCTCCATCGAATAACTGGGAATACTTTAAGATTAGCTGCTTTATCCATAAACAAAGGCAGAGTTACCTATTTCCTGATTCCTTTACATGAAATCTTTTATTTCTCCAATAGATTGTTTGGTTTTTACAAGGGGATTCTGCCACCAATCTTGGCTGAAACACCAAAAAGAGCAGTGAAGGTAAGCCTTGTATACCTTTCCACCAAATGAAAACAGACTTCACCCCCAAAGCATACTGCAACAAACTATGGGACATTAATGTGAATTAAAGATAAAACAGTAAAAAATTGAATGTGGAAATTATAGCATGACTATTACAATTATTAGGCCATGTCACTCTGTCAAATACTGGTTTATGGATTTTTTTTTCCCCAAGTAAAGGCGCTGCCTTCTGATGAGGAAATTATACGAAAAGTACAGTGGTGAATGAAATTCATGTAACTGAACCACAGCAGCCACAGAATAACTTGGTCCTTTTTCTCAAAGCAATTCATCAGTTTTCCTTGGGAGCAAGAATTATTAAGAAGAGAGTGAGAGGACAGGAGGGAAGAGTGGTAGAAAAACCTTTTTTCCCTAAATCAGTTCCATTTTGTGAACACAACGAACTAATACACTGTATTTCTTTATATATGATTCTCATATAACACATTTATTTGGCATGCTAACTTCATTTCCTTCCCTGCCCCCTCCACCCTGGGCTCCTCTGTTAAAATTCTCTATTCTGGTTTTTACAAAATTATTACTTCCACTATGCTGATTTCCATTCTTTAACCACATAACTATGGGAGTTTATGTACTGCTTGCTGGTTCAGTATCTGGATAGGAACACGGAGATCTGGCAGGACCTCCGGGGAAGAAAGAGCTAAATCTGATCACTCTTTTCTATGTTTTCTTGGACAGAAGTCCTGATCACAGTGACTCTGGCTGGCAGTGCCCCCTCCCTTCACCACTGACTTCACCAAATATGGCTTTGTCTTTTCCATAAGAGGGATAACATACACTTAGGCCAAAAGACTTCCTTTCCAACTAATCACGTAAAGCTTTTTTCAGATATATTACTCAATTTGTATTCCCAATTTTCCTGAAAGGAAAAATGGGACAATTTCTATACTTTTGCTCAGTAAGTTAAGAGGTTAACTAAGTTAAAATTTGTGATAAAGAAAACCAACATGCACAGACAACCATACTTTTACGTTATGTCAATTACTAATTTAATAGAATTTAAGTCAGGTCTAGAATTTAGAACACAAAGCTTTAGGGGCGCCTGGGTGGCTCAGTGGGTTAAAGCCTCTGCCTTCAGCTCAGGTCATGATCTCAGGGTCCTGGGATTGAGCCCCGCATCAGGCTCCCTGCTCAGCAGGGAGCCTGCTTCCCACCCCCCTGCCACCCCTCTGCCTGCCTCTCTGCCTATTTGTGATCTCTGTCTGTCAAATAAATAAATAAAATCTTAAAAAAAAAAAGAACACAAACCTTTAAAACATACTTTCTCTATAAATTCATCCCCTTTGTTGCCATAGTTTTCGTGATTTTATATTATTACTTCAATACAAATTTCATTAGAAGGATCTGAATCGCAGTAGAGAATCTGGAAAAAGTTCACCAAAGTACACAAGAGGGCTGAATTGAATTATGAAATGGCTTCACTTGATAAAAGATTGCCCAAGTAAACAAACAGAGCAGAGTTCCTTTTCAAAAGGAAAGTCACTTTGTCTCCATGGAATAATATATTCATTTGTTCAGTATTTTACACGGATAAATAGAGTCAATTATAATTAAAGTTTTTCCCGGAGTATTTTTCCTTAATAGTATACATTGGAGACGATTTCATTTAAATTTGAAGAGGATTAAAGTTTATCAGTGTTGAACAGTCTTTTATGTAAGGGGAAAAAAAAGTTGAGCTTTACAAAACTGAGTTAGTCTCTGCTTAAGAAAAAAAGCAATGCTCGCTGCCAGAGCAATGGTTAACAGATGAACTTTTGGGCAACTGGATATGGTGTATGTGTCCCAGACATCTTGTTTCAAGTTGATTTTACCTTAAAATTATTGAGACATATGGTAAGTGCCTTGGCTTTTTAAGTCCAACTTGGAGTTAAGTATATCTTTGCCAGATGGATAGCCCTACTTTTTCTATACAATTTATGAAAATATTCATTTTTAGATATTTATCTTAGAATTTGTGAGGAAGGCAATCATCCGAATTTAACAATATCTTATGTCATAAAGTGCTTCATTGTATGGCATCAAAGTTTACTTCAGAAGAAATATTCAGAGACCATATATATATAAAAATAGACACATATACATACATATACGTGAATAAATGTGAATATGTGTGTGTGTGTGTGTGCATGTATGTGTGTGTATTCCTTGGGACTGACACTTCGATTACAATCATTATTATAATCAGAAACAGACAATGTGAAGTTTTTCTGCACTTTAGTCTTCGAAATAAGATCATTAAAGTAAGATTCATCAATGCTAGATAAATGAAACTTCCCCATTCACAGATTAAGACAGAATTAGTATTGCAGTTAGCAAAAGGAAATAAAGACCTCAGAAAGAGACCAACTGATCTTTCAGACATGGGAGGCACCACGTTCCAGTTTCCAGAATCTGGTCTTGAGATTCATAGGTCCAGAAACACCATTTTTCCATGGACAGACTCTCAAGGACCATCTGATGCTAACCAAACCCACAAAAGGTTAGGAACTGTGAAGGCTATTTGTTTGTCACGATCCCTACACCTGTCATGGTGTCTACACCTACTAGATGCTCAATCAATGTTCAATACACAAACGAAGCAGAGAGGAAGTGTATTGATTAATCACAGGAGACATTCCTATCCTATTCCCAAAATTCCCACATCTACTATTCAGTTTTTGGAAGACCAAGACTTCCATTTCCAGCCAAGATAGAGTAACAGAGACCAGATTTATTCTCCTTCCTGAAACAGCAACAAAAATGAATAAAATATATGAAACCACAGTTTTCAGGACACTGGACATCAGATAAGGAAGGGCAGGGACGGGAAACAAGTGAGAGGAGCTCTATGGTTTGCCCCCAGCTTACTGCCTGGAGAGGTTTTTTCCAGACCCCAGGCACGCAGGGGAGTTGTAAGCAGAGCCCGCTCTACCCCCTGGGTTGAGGAGCTGACAGGCTGGAGAGGGCAAGGCAGCTGGGGTTCATAAGGCAGAGGTACCAGAAAAGAGAAAACTGCACAGAGAGCTCCTAAGCTCTTCAGAGGGACCCCATAAATATTCAGCGGAGAACTGCGAGTGCATGCATGTGAAGAAACTAGCAAGGCCTGGGAAAGAGCTTTCCAGAGCATTTGGGGGAACAGTGCATGGCAAGCCCCAGGGCCAGGAATAGTCCCTGCTCCCACCAGCGGAACTGGGGGCCCTCAAAATGCACAGGACATTGACAGGAGTCAGAAGAAGGGATCTGCCTCGGTAGTGGGGAATAATTAGCCCTAGTCGGAGTGCTGCTTAGGTAGTTAAAAGCAAGACCCAAGTGGACCGGACCATTTCCATGTAATTTAACTGCATCCCGGAACAGAACACCTGGGAGGTCACATTAGTCATCAGATTGCTGAGTGAGCATGAATGGAAGCAAAGGGGGAAACGGTGGAGGACTGTGTCCCCCAGGCAAACTACCCTGCCCAGCCACAGCCCAACACCTCTCCGGAGACCACGTGGCAGCCACTTCCCCTAGGTGAGACTACCAATTTCTAGATTCTAGTAGATAGGTTATATATGACACAATTCATTTGGGTTCCAGATGTTATATTCAGGATTCCCAAAACCTTAATTGAATATGAATGTTTTCAAAACTCTGTAGTCACATATCAGTAAGACTTTGGGGAGGCAACCTTATTACATATTGACCCTCCCAATTTTATCCTTAGAATGTAATCTCATATCTTATATGATAGGGTACTTATATCACATCTCTGCTTTGGTCATGTTGTGGCTGAGGAACTGCTGAGAAATATCCTGAAAGCCATAAAAGAGTAGTGTTATATAGAGAGGAAATAAAATAACAGCTCATTTACTTAAGAATATAGTTCTGGAATAACGTCTCCTAAGCGTTGAACATGAGAGACATTCAGTAAATATTTGTTGAGTGAATGAATGAATGTTTTTAGTAAATACTGGCGTCAAACTAAAACATTGACATTTACATTATTTTACTATTACTGAAACTCCATTTTAAAAGATCTTACCTTTTCCTTCCTTGAGATAGTGTCTTCTTTATTTGAAGCACCATTTGCTTATTGGAATATATGATAATATATTTTTCATGACTTTTTAATTCAGTACCCTAATAATTCATCACTGTAGCTTATGGGGCTCCTTCATTCCCAGGAGCCTGAATCATTTATTTCCTCCTAGCCATTCACCAAAAGCTTCCAACAACACTGCTGATGAGTACCAGTCAGCTAATGGTAGTTTGGCTTTCTCACAATTTTAGAGATGGGATAGGAAAAGCCTAGAATTGCCCCAACACAGGGACTTGGCATTCCCTATGAGAATTGCTACAATGACAGGCCAAGTACCTGTCCCTAGACTTCTCCCTTGAGATCCCAGTTTGGTCTAAGACCTTGGAACTATAGAAAATCAGAAATAAAAACAGAAGTCAAAACCGCATCCTCACACTGGAAGAGAACAAGGTAGTGAGGCCTTTTGTGAGGTCCATCCATCCCAGAACTTCCCCGAACCCAGTGTTTCCAAATGTAGGTCATGACCTATGAGTCATAAAATCAATTTAGTGGGTCACTAGATGTAATGGGTCATGACCAGAATTTTTTTCACGAGACAGAATAGAAACATAGTGCCTTACACATAGTGAGGGAGGAAACTGTCTTACAGCAGTATTTTGTTTCCATTATAAATAAATACAAGGGCACACTGCATTTGTGCATGCGTGCGTGCGTGTGTATGTGTGTTACATGAACACTTTTTACGTAGATTGTGCTCAAAAAGGTTTGAAACCTTCTGACTGGAGGGACTCTGGGCCTCCAAGGTCAGGGAAGGCAAGAAGACCTCAGCAGCAAGAAAACTCTAGGGCAGAGAATCCCACACTATTAACAGTCACGGCTCAGCGGTGAGCAAGCGTATGTTGTGGTTAAGAACATACTCGGGCTTTGCCGTCAGTCCTTCCACTCACTAACTGCAGGATATGTATCTACAAAATGAGAGTCATGGTTGTACTATGATTGGACTATAACCTGATGCTTATAAGCCTGATGGTGTTGTATGGATTTAGTGTAGTCACACGTGCAAAAAGATCTTAGCATGTTTTCTGGACCACAGTAAGCTACCGTGGAGGGATACGAGTAACTGTGGTTCCTCTATTAGCCAAACTGAAGAAAGAGAATGAAATCTAAGGTTTCCTGAAAGTCCTGTCTGTGTCGGGCATGTCAGAAAAATATTACTTAAATTCCATTATTTAAGGAATATTTTAGAAGGTTAAGTTTTGCGTTCTTATGTCAAGAGACTTGCCCATGCTTTCACAACTAAGTAGCATAACCAGGATTCAGTCCTGGGACTGCTCCTATCGAAACCCCAGCAAGGCAATTGTCAAAGGATAGTGAGAACAGTGACCATAAAAACGAAGAGAAAATCTTATCTGTCAAGCCTAAGACAATAACACTTTTTTCCTTCCATGGTTAATGGTTTCGCCAAAACAGTGGTAGCTGCTGGTGCTGTTTTTTTAATACCAGGAAAGTTACAAGGTTGACACCACCCACTAGAATGTTCGATCAAGGAGGCAGGGGTTTCTTTCTTTACTTTTGCAGGGGTTTCTTTCTTTACTTTTGCAGGAGGCATCCAATAAATATTTGTTGAATGAGTAAATGAATGAATCCCTGATCTAGAAAAGCTTATATCTGTAGTTGAGCTAAAGAAGCATGGCACAAATTTATTCCTGGGTCTCTAAAAGAATCAAAATCTGTCTGGTGATAGAATGACTTCGGGGCTGCCCAAAGACTCACAGAGCCGTGTCTACCTAGAACTACTTCTTTCTAACAACAGAGTATTATTTGATCCCCACATCTGCTTTTTTTCTTCCATCTTAATGGGTTATAAAGGAATAGAATAGAAGACATTCGAGACCATAAAGTACCTATGTCTTTTCTGGGGTCTTAAAAATCGGGCCCTCGCAGGACCTAAGAACGTGCCTTATCAGCACTATTAGCAGCTTCTACTAACAGAGCTTCAAGGAGCAAAACATCATGATCAAGCAGAGTTGTTTCCCAAAATAGAGCATACAAAGAGAGGAGAGAAATGGGGTGGGGGGCACATTACATGACGTCTGACGAGATTTGCCTTCATAGAAATTTATTTGCAGAGAAAATTATATGAAATGTTACCTCATGAAAGGAACCTACAAAATCTCCCTCATCAGATGTTAAAGGAAGGAACAAACAACTCTCTTCATGAAGGGAGAAAGGTTGAAGACACTCTTTGCTTTTTTAAATCAGGGCGGACTGGATGACCTCACTGGGTCCTTCTCTGTGTTACCATGGCACGTTCATCATCAGTGAGTGTTCAAAACCCGTGAAACAATAGAGATCCACAAGAAAGAGCATATGCGCAAGTTCAAGATGAGAGCGGGGTGTGGGTTAGAAAACTGGGCATTCACTGGGAAAGCTGTTCACAGAGCAAACATAGGAGACCAGAGATTTCGGGTCTCTCTGCCTATAATTTTGAATCACTGCCATAAAAAAGAAGTCTATTGATGTCTGGGGAAACTGAAAATGGTCATGGTAAATGGAAGCTGTATGGTTCATTTACTGCCATAAAGGATTCCTTCCATCAGCTCTTCTGTATGCTATTATAGTTGCATTGGAAAACGCGAATGCTGAAGTAGGGTCCGCCAGCAGCTACCCGAGACCAGATTCAAAACTGTGCCTGATGGTTTATCATCTTTCTAAAATGCTGGTTAATATCATGATTTACTAAAGACATTTGACTGAACTAAAGGGTTTGTTGCAGGAAATGGTTATAAATCTCTGGGTTTGCTTTTGTTTCACAGTTTTTCACCTTTGAGCAGTACAAGAAATTGCTAGGATACGTGTCACTGTCGCCAGCATTGGTAAGTGAGAGTATTTATTATACTTAAGTGTGTGAGTTATTTCATAAAGCGAAATCTGGAAACAAAAACCCTTTTGATTCCCCAAGCCCAACTACGCAAATATGAATTCGAGTTATTCAATGTTCAGCTACTTGTTGAAAGCCATCTTCCTAATAACTCACAATTTGGCTATTTTATAGCTCCCAGTGATGAATTTATGATAACAGTGATATGTGTGGAAAGACCCATATGAGATATGGTCAAGAATATAAAATAAAGAGTACATTTGTCAAGATTCTGTGAAAGCCAAAACATGCATATGTTTACATACTACGTCCTGCGCATATCTGTTTATGCAACAGTCAGTCTGCCTAAGAAATTTCCTAACAGGTCACTTTTCCAGCTTTTGCTCAAGCTGTAGGAGATGCAGGACTTCAGGTCACCCTGTAGGCAGCTGCAGACTGAAGGACCTGTAGTCGTTGAGGAGAACAGTGATGCTACGATGCCACATCTCAGCTGTTCCATGGAAATCATGTGACGCGGGCATCTCTCAGTGCCTCTCTTCCTTGGTGACCTTGCTGCTTCGCAACTGCAAATTAGAGTGACCAGATGGGTTCTACAAGGATGTGTGCAGCAAGAGCCCAAGAGAGAGTGCACTGATTCCTCCCTCCAAACCTGAAAAACAAAAAAAAAACTAACGATACATTGACCCTCCAGTTGACGGGGGGGGGGTCCCCCAGTCCCCAAAAAGTCCTCTGGTGTACCTGCTGCAGTGGGCCTCAAAACTCATGTTCTGGAGCTTCGGCTCTTCTGTTACTTAACTTGTAAAGGTTCACTTCAGAATACTTACTCTGCCCAATAGACACTGTTCAAGAAGAAATAGCTGTTATTTCTTAAATGGTACATGCCCCTTCCCTAGGAAGGATCCTCTAAGAAACTTCTTGCCCAGCCTCCTGCCTAAACAAGGTACTGTGAAATAGCCTTGTATGGTAGAAGTGGCAGCCTGAGTCCTAATATTAGCTCAGATTTTTTTTTTTAATGCCTCGCTGTCATCTCTTAATGTCATTCTCAACTTTGGAAACATCTTGGTAAAGAGAGGATTAAAAACTTCCTAGCAAAAGACATAAAATATGGTCTTCAGAGGGCCAGCTGGCGGTTCCTGTGTCGAGCATGGGTTCCATGTGAGAGGCTGCAGTCGCTTGGCCTCCTGAGAATTAAAACAGCAAAGCGTTTGGCCACTCCAGCTACTCTAACTGAATGCATGCAAACTGTCGACAGTGTTCTCTTTCCTTGAACTCATTTATTCCAGTGTCTTTTTGATACGGCCAGACACTTAAACAGCCCTTAAATGTCCCCCGGCGCTCGCACATGAAATGCCTAGGGGGCTGGGAACCCAACTGTTCCCACTGGTCTGGAATCATCTAAGTAACGTGATCTGCTGATAGCTGATCAATTCTTTTGACAAGGGACTGCTGAACACTAGTTCTGACAGCAAATGTAGCTCAGTTTTATAGAAGAACAAAAAGTGAATTACTTGGAAGATTGCATATAGTAAGTAATAAAAACCTGAACATCTGGATTTTAGCTTTCCCAATCAGAAGAGTTTGGGACTAGTATTTGTGTGTGTGTGTGTGTGTATACACACTCATGTACACACACATGTTTTGGCTTCCATGATAGAAGTCTGAGATAAATGAATAAAATATTTGGTATGTTACCCTATGCAAATGTGTTTAAACCGTAATGAAGGGGCATGAAAGGAAAACATGACTAATTATTCCCTCTCCTTGAATCTGTGTACTATCCCATTCTTCCTCTGCATTTTTTTGTGCAACAGGAACAATGGTTTTTGTAAAGCACTTTACAAAGGTCTTCACACATTGTTTTGATCCTCATATGAGGTAGGGAGATTAGATAACATTGTCTCCATTTTACAGGTGAGAAAACTGTGGCTTATAAAAGGTTCTGTGATTTAGACACCGAGCTGCAGCTCACACTTGTGTTGCCTTTGTGTGAATTAGGCAAAGTTGCCCTTTCTCCTGGCAGATGCCTCTCCAGGGCTCCAGCTTGCAAGTGGTGTGCAGGCTGGATCTCAGCTTAAACACAACAATTAAAATATACACACAGACACCTTTTTCTGTGCTCAAACTAATACACATGGCAGCCCCGGTCACACAGCCAAGAAGGGGCAGAACCTGAACCCAGACCTCCCTCTAGCTCCTCCCTTGTTCCACCTTGCCTTTTCTTCCAAAGTTAGGGAACACTCATTTCTCTTTTCTCTTTTTGTTTTCTACTTTGAAGAAATTAGAGACTCCTACCAAGAGTTCTCTGTTCTTTGTTCTTCATTGGCTCTTTTCTTCTTTTGGTTGTATATAGCATTCCCCCTTCTCCTGGAATTAGAGCTTCAACACTAAAGAATTACTGTTTTCCAGGATCTGGTTTGAAGATTTGAGGCTTTGTTTCATTTTGTTTTTCTGGTGTGTGTGTGTGTGTGTGTGTGTGTGTGTGTGTGTGTGTATTTTAATTGTTGTGGTTATTTTTGATACAGATCTTCTGAAAAACCCTTAAACATTCTACTTTGAGAAGAAGTCAAGAAAGCTATAGTTCCTTATTGCAGAAACTCTTAACTCAGAGCAAATAAGAATCTCACATCATCGTTTGAGAGATGTTGTAGATTTTAGCTGAGCCTTTCAGAACAACCTCACCATTTCTGATTTCAACTTTTTTCCCTCATTTTCTATGTCTAGAAGAATAGGGCAGTTGCTGGGAGTTTTTTTGTTTGTTTGTTTGTTTGTTTTAAATAAGGAGAGGATGAATAAAAATTCTTTTGGTTTGCCAATTGTCTAGAATAGTGACTCTAACAACCGGGCTATACATTTAAATGTTTTCAGCTGCACTGTTTGGTTACCTGAAATTTAGTTATAAACCTTTTATTTTTGGTTCTGCTACTTGAATTTTTTGAGATGCTCAGTAATGATTTAAGTAGATGTTTTAAAAACGAAGCTCTCCTTTTACAAGTCAAACTCTCTTAATTGTTACATGTGCAGATGTTTTAGTATCCACCTTAAATCACTAAAACAACCTTTCTTTTCATTAAAGGAAAAAGTCACTGTTGATGGGGCTTTGACATTTTATTTTGAATTGTTAGGATGTGGTTTGTGGCTTCTGTAATTTCTTCTTCATGAATTGTCAGCATCCAATCAAGAACTAAAGCTGTTTAGTAATGGTATATGGTGCATTTTTGTGCATTTCTCCATTCTCCCCATAACATTCAGCTGCAGAGTATAATGAGTAAGATGTTTAACCCAGTGCACATAACTTGTTTTAAAGTATTGATTGATTTAACTTTTCTAGACGTTTGCCATTGCTGGATTAGGATCTGGACTAACAGAAGCTATCGTGGTTAACCCTTTTGAGGTAGTAAAAGTTGGCTTGCAAGCGAATCGGAACAAATTTACGGAGGTAATCATTTGATATTTTCCTATTGGTGAGGAAATGTAAAAAATTATTTTTAATATATGTACGTGCTATATATGTAATTATGAACCCAGCTCTTAGTCACTTGTTAAAACCATAGCAAATTATTTTTTATAGCAAATTATTCTTAAGGAAGTTGCATAAGAAAAAGTCAAATTTCTTCCACAAGGGAAGTGTGAAAAAAATGTTCTAAAGTCCAACGGACAAATGCATATTTACAAGTTTTATTTTAGATTTGGAATGTAATCTATAATGACTTATTTGGAAATGTTTCCCCTACTTTTAGCAAAACTTCTACTTCCCATTATGCTAGAAGAGACTGAAGCAAAAACCACAGAGGTGATAATATTGTGCTTTTTTAAAAAAAATTATGGGGGCACCTGGGTGGCTCAGTGGGTTAAAGCCTCTGCCTTTGGCTCAGGTCATGATCCCAGAGTCCTGGGATCGAGCCCCACATCGGGCTCTCTGCTCTGCAGGGAGCCTGCTTCCTCCTCTCTCTCTCTGCCTGCCACTCTGCCTAGTTGTGATTTCTCTCTGTCAAATAAATAAAATATTTTAAAAAAATTATGAAGTCATTTTTTTTAAATTGCCTTACTCCTTTCTCCACTCCACCCACTGCCCTCCCTCAAAGATTCTGATAATCTGTCAAGCTTGTCTTTGGGTTTAATCTGAATGAAGCAAGTTACTAAACCTGGGTAGACGTCACCACTCGGACAATGATGGGTCCTGACATTTAATCAGTGGTACACGGTGTTCCATGAAGACAGCTGCCCTTGGCGTGTGCTGCCTTCACTTCCTCCCAGTTGCCTAATAATTCCTTTGAAACCACCGAGTCCAACTGTTCTTCTTTTATTCTTTTGGGTGCCAAGCACCAGGTAGGGGGAAAATAAGGAGACTGGCGTTCCAGGTCCTTCCTTCCTTAGCATTTTAAGTTAATTCCCCAACTGGGTAGCATGTGGTATAAATTGCTTTGGAGTATCTGCTGACCTGAAATTCTCTGTAGAATAGATCCCCTGCCTACTACTTAAGCAGCTGCTAATGGGTGGAGACCTCCCTTGCTCCCACCCCACTTCCTGCCTGCTGGTACTGCTTGAGAGCTCCCAGGCAGCTTCTTGAGCAAGGATGTGGGAAAGGAGAAGGGGCCCAACTCACCTGAGGCTGCCAAGACACAAGGAGCACAGGGTTGGGCTGCTAGAGCAGATGGTATCCGCTCAGGTGAAGTCAATCCTAATTAAGGGAAATCTTTTTTTCAAGTTTCAAAAGGTTGCCTTAATTGCGGTGATATTTGGCACCTGAGTAAAGATTGAACATCCTTGCATGGCCCTAGTCTTTGTTTTGTTTCCTATTTCCTTGAACAAAGGAAAAAGGTGGTAAGGAATAGGAAGAAAAGAGAAGAAACACTTCTCAAATGCCCTGCTGAAATGGAGCAGCTCCCATGAAATCTGTTCAAGGGAATTTTGATTTATTAGAGTGGGAGAGTTACCAATTAGAAGAAAATTGTGGTGCTCCTCCTCTTCTGTGGCCTCCTCTTTATCATGGTGAAGCTGGTCAGAGCAGCAAGGAGAGGA
Organism: Meles meles; assembly: GCF_922984935.1. Taxonomy (NCBI): domain Eukaryota; kingdom Metazoa; phylum Chordata; class Mammalia; order Carnivora; family Mustelidae; genus Meles; species Meles meles. Next base: position 90,080,646 of record NC_060071.1, on the reverse strand, counting down.
CAACGGAAAACAGGTATTCAGTGGTGGTCCTTTATCAAGGCAGCACGTAACCTGAGGGATGCAACTGGGACAGAGCACCACAGAGCACTCGTGGGAATGAGAATAGTGAGTTATCATGACACCCCTGCTCACGCCTAATGTTCTTTGTCTCTCCTCTGCCCTCAAGGAGCTTCCACACTGAGGCCAAGTAAGAGCTGCTAATGGGTTGCATGTGTTAAGGCCTGTCTAGAACACGGGAAACACCCTGCCAGCCTAACCCAAGACTGCCGTACGTGTGCATGGTCCCTGTTCCCTGACAGGAGTGCGCGGTGTGTCAGCTGTGTGCGTATATGCAGGCAGGCAGTTTTTAAGTGAGGGGAGAACAGGAGCTTGTCTGGGGTTATTTCCTTTGCAGAATCCACTGAACTGGACTCATTTTTAGGTATTTAGACAAAACAAAAGTGTTCAGTACATCACAACCTTCGACGAGTCAGACGTGATCACACACGTCAGCATTTATTTCCGACAACGATCAAGATTCAGTTGCTGAACTGATGTGGCACTTAATAGGCAGTATTGATCAAGGGAAAAGGTGTTAGTGGTACATAGTCACCTAACATAAAGTAACGGAACTGTGCTTTCTGGAAAAAAAAAAAAAATATATATATATATATATATATATCTGAAAGGAACAGATGACATGATGAGAATAGCAAATTTGGATCTAGTTCTTGAAAAATAACTGGTAGTCATTTTTGGCAACTGTAGCTATTTCCTATTTCTTTTGTCTAGGACTCACTAACTCCAAAGCCTTCCTCCACTGACTAGCACTTTCTTTTATCCAAAAAGGAGACACCTTTTTGTTAATCTGTGCCTGGGTTGGAATAATCCAACTGTTAGGTGTGCTTGCTTCAACATTTGTATGGCCAAGAATCATGATTACTTTTCTTCACTCTGAGCCCTTGTCAGCTTGTCAAGAAGTGTGTGCATTGGAGGTGGTGGATGGGGTGGGGAAGAGGAAGAGAAAGGAAAGAAGAAAGGAATTAATACAATGATCAATGCATTTAAAGGTTATACATTTAAAAAAAAGTTTGAGTCCAGGTTTAAAAGTAGTGCATATTTATGGGCGCCTGGGTGGCTCAGTGGGTTAAGCCGCTGCCTTCGGCTCAGGTCATGATCTCAGGGTCCTGGGATCGAGTCCCACATCAGGCTCTCTGCTCAGCAGGGAGCCTGCTTCCCTCTCTCTCTCTGCCTGCCTCTCTGTCTACTTGTGATCTCTCTCTGTCAAATAAATAAATAAAATCTTTAAAAAATAAAAAATAAATAAAAGTAGTGCATATTTATGTTAAAAAGCCCAAAAAATACTTATTTTATATAAATAAGTGTGTAAACATATTAAAAATGGTCTAGACTCCAGAGCAGTGCTGGCTAATACCGATATAATGTAAGCTACATTTTATAGTATCATATTTTAAAAGGCAAAAAGAAACATGAAATTAATTTAATACTGTATTTCATTTATTTTTAATTCTTTAACCCAATACATCCCAAATATGGTCATTTCAACATGTAGTTAATATAGAAGTTAGATGAGATATTTTACACTCTTCAGATTTGGTCTTTAAATCCCATGTGTACTTTATGCTTACAAGCACACTTGAGTTTGAACCAGGCCATTTCAAGCGTTCAATAACCACGTATGGATCATGATTTCCTTATTGGCCTGTGCAGGTCTGTCATGCAGAGGAATGCATAGAAACTTCTAAATTGTTATTACCTCTGGAAAGGAGACTAGAATAGGGGGCGTGGAAGGTAAGCATTTAAGGGAAGGGTTTTGTGTAGTTAAATGTTTAACATGAGAATGTATTCAGCATTACCTATGAATATTTACTTTAAAAAGTAGCACTTTCATCATAGAAAATTCGGGAAATACAAAACAGTATAAAGAAGAGTATGTAATCCAAAAGAAATGTTCTATGGCTTTGTGAGTTTCAAGTCTCCCTTTAAGGAGAGGGTTCTCAGCTGATTTGGGTAGAAACGACTTGCTGGCCCATCTTAAGGCTCAATGTTGCACAGTTCAGTTTCCATTACTTCATTTATAGTAGCAGAAATCTGTGTTTTTTCCTGCTCTATGATTTAAAAAAAAAAAAAAGTTTAAACCTTACATGTAGACTATTGAAGAATGTATATGAACAGAGCTGTCTGAACAGGAAGGCCACTGGTGAACTGGCAAATCTGGCCCAGGGCTGGGGAGAGAGAAATCTATCATGCTCTTTACCATTTCTTAACATGGACTTGAACAAGTTTCGTGCAGTTCCCTTGGTGATGAAACGATGGCTGTCGGTCCAGCTGTCTTACAGCAAGGCATTTTTTTTTCTTTTAAAGATTTTATTTATTTATTTGACAGACAGAGATCACAAGTAGGCAGAGAGGCAGTCAGAGAGAGAAGGAGGGAAGCAGGCTTGCCGCTGAGCAGAGAGCCCAATGCGGGGCTCGATCCCACTGAGCCGAAGGCAGAGGCTTTAACCCACTGAGCCACCCAGGTGCCCCACAGCAAGGCATTTGTATAAGTGGCTAGACGCACAAGCTCCAGAGGCCCATCTCTGTCATTGACTATGTGGCAAGTTCATGTTTCCCACTCTGACCATCGTCCTTTCCTATTTTTTAGAGAAAAATAATAATAGTAATAGGGTTGAGATGTGTATGCAAAGCTGTCAATGCAGCCTGTCATGTAGTAATGGTTTAACGTGACATTAGTTGTTATTACACATTTTTATGAGAATTTAAATATATGCAAAGATCTTTACATAGAACCTGGTACATGGCAGGAAGTCAACCAATGGTAACTATTTCAAGATGCAAGTTGATCTTACAAATGCTTAAAGTTACCTAAAGGCCTTTATCTTGAGCTAATACCCCAATTAATATTGAGCGGCCACAGCTGACGCCAGCCATGGGCACGTGGACAGCTTACTGAGCATGGTCAATTTCCCCCTCCGTCCCTGCTAGGCAGTGCTCAGGTGCCAGGACGATCTGTTCAGCCTGAACACTTTATCAAGGCTTAAGGGCTGGCAGCCTAGTTACAGCGCCTATGGACAAGGTCTTTAAACTCGGTCTGCTGTCATGAACAGAAGTAGCCGGATCTCTGTCAGCTGTAAATAGCCAGCAGATAGCCGCAGAAGCCAGAGGCTGACACACACACAAAAAACATTTGAAGCCACTTTGGAAAGATTCCCACCACAATCGAGATATGCTTCCTCTGGAATAGTTGTACAAAATTCATGTGTATTTTTTTGAGGGGAGTGGGAGCGGGAGAAAGAGAATCTTAAGCAGGCTCCACGCCCAGCACTGAGCCCAACACGGGCATCGATCTCAAGACACTGCAATCATGACCTGAAGCCGAAATCAGGAGTCCGACACTTTACTGACTGAGCCACCAGGTGTATTCCTTGTCAAGCCTGCTTATTCACTTCACGTGGAGGTTGCGAACGAAGCTCCTTTCCAGCCTTTTCAGTTAATTATAGCTACCAGTTGTGGGGGAGCACTGAATGGATGGGCTGCGGGCAGAATGGCCAACTTTAAGAAAGCAGAACAGTTTCCCCCGAGGCTGGTTCTGCAGCGAGATCACTGTGGTTGTTTCCGCCAACCGGTCTACTCTTCAGCCCTTCTACCCTCGAGCCTTAGAGACGAACCACTCCAGAGTCCTACACGGGAATTGTGGATTTTCCTATTTCCCTAGCCAGAGGAGGTGAGTCAACATGGTCCTTTAAAGACGAACATCTCCCACAAAGTTGCTGCAGCTGGGAGAAGCTCTACAGTGGAGACCATCAGCCTAGGGCGACCGTAGTCGACATAAGTCTTAATAATCCATTTAACGTGGGGAACCTGGGAGGCTCAGTCAGTTAAGCTTCCGACTCTTGATTTTTGGCTCAGGTCGTGATCTTGGGTCCTGTGATTGAGCCCCAAGTTGGGCTCCGTCCAGGCAGAGAGTCTGCTTCAGGATTCTCACTTTCCCTCTGCCCCTTCCCCCCACCCACTCATGAGGTTGTGCGTGCACTCTCTTTCTCTCTCTCTGAAATAAAGAAATAAATCTTTAGAAAAATATTACACTTAATGTCTTGTAAGCAATGATAGGGTAGGAAGATGAAGTGTGGGGACTGCCACAGTCTCAGGGAACACAGAGCAAAGTCTCGAAGTAGGCAGATATCCCCCTTGGTCCTATGGGGAGGGCATGGCTGGCAAAGGACCAGAATGGGGTCCTCTGAAGAATGCGTTCCTGAACGGGGGCCCCTCTGGCTGGGGTCCAGGAGCAGGACTGGCTGAGAGCAGAGGCTGTGTCTGTGATATTCTTGGAGCCCCAAGTGCAATTCCCATGAGGATTTCCAGGAGTGGCAGGTGACTCGCTGGCTTGGGTTGCCTGGGTTCTCCCTTCTGTGGTCTAGGCTTGATTCTCTCGCCAGTCAGAAGTCTGTTACCCATAAAGTATGCCTTCCCACTCAGTGTAGCCATAAACTCTTCTAAAAATACAAAGAAACTGTGGTTCATTTGGTTCCTGATACTTCCCTCATCTCCTTCCAGCTTCTGTGTAAAGTATTTCAATAGGTGTGCTTGTCTTGCCTCCACTTTTTAAATTACCACCATATCAGTCAAAGACTATAATCCCTGCCACACTTCCTCCAATTCCAATACCAGAATCTTGGCCAGCATCTTAAAATTCACAGTGAATAAAGAAAACCGGTCTCTAATTTAAATATGCTTGACCTTCTGTGGGGAGCAAAGTAATCACAGCTTTGTCATGCTCTGGTTTGGTTCAGTGGGTGTAAAAACATGTTCAAATAAAATCGGGATAGACCCAAATTTCCCCCCGTCCTTCAAACTAAACCCGAGCAAAGTGTTGTTCTGGTTTGTAGTCTCTTTGGCTTAGGGCTAGACTTGCCCGAGGATTTTTCTACTGGAGATGGTTTGCATATCCAGTCTCGCCAAAAGTGTGACTTTATAGCTTGTTGTCCTTGTAGGACCTTTCTCTCCTCTAACTGGGTGCATCGTTTTTTTTGTTGTTGTTGTTTTTTGTTGTTGTTTTGTTTTTGTTTTTTTTCAGATTTTATTTATTTATTTATTTGATAGACAGAGATTGTAACTAGTCAGAGAGGCAGGCAGGGAGAGAGAGGAGGAAGCAGGCTCCCTGCTGAGCAGAGAGCCCGATGTGGGGCTTGATCCCAGGACCCTGGGATCATGACGTGAGCTGAAGGTAGAGGCTTTAACCCACTGAGCCACCCAGGTGCCCCTGGGTGCATTGTTTTTAAGCTATAGATTTATAAGACCTAGAAGTCCCCTATCACTTGTGCTAAGCCAAGTGGTGCTTGGCTGGCATGCTGTCTGCAAGCCTGGAAAATGTGAATTTCTCCCCAGGAGCAAAATCTTGGATGAATTGTTTCCCAGTTTTTCTCTCCACTTTGAAATGCACTTCAAAGTTATTATTTGGCTAACGGGTTATGTTTTCCTTCCCTTGAGGTCTATAGGATTTGCCTCTGATGTGTGGATGGGGGACAGGTTTTCCTTCCACTCATTTTTATCTACATTACATATGAACATAATCATTCTCACCCCCAAACATGAAACTAAGGCTTAAGTGAATTGCAAAAGCCTGTTTCCCCTCTACTTAGTCTTTAAAGGCGCTCAACCCAAGAAAGGAATAGTCTTCTACCTTTATAATTGTAATTATAAGGTTCAGTGAACAGATAGTGAATGTGTCATTGATAGTAGAATCTTTAAAGATAGAGTTTGTTTGTTTGTTTGTTTGTTTTTGATTAGTTTAGGGTTTGATTCTGGTTTTGGATAAACATCACTAGATATAATTCCAAACACTTTCTTCTGGCAGTTCAGTAATCTAGTAGAGATCAGTTAGATCACTTAGGAGTTCACAAAGCTTAGTGATTATTTTCTCCACAGTCAATGGACAAGTGTTTAAACTTAGTTATAGTACCTGGAATCAACATAAAGTAAATAGAAGGACCGCATTTTGTGATTATCTCAAGAAAGAGGGAAGCTGAGTTAGAGAGTGAGCGTGTGCCTCTGTTTACAGATAGTGTGAGAAGCCAGCTTCCAGGGCATGTCAACATTCGTGATGATGTACTGAGTTAAGTTCAAATTTTTCCTGCATTACCATGTGAAACATTGCCTGGAAACTCTGCAGTATCTAAATTATTTCTTTCCAGTCTATGATTCTTGTGGGCAGAAAAGTGAATTATGTATATGAATCCTTTCCTATAGTTATCTTTCAACAATACCTAAGGCAACAGCCAAGTTGTCTCTCTATTATCATTTACAGAAAATAGACGTCAGTCTTCCATTCAGCTGTGCCCGCAACGCTAGAGTTTTGCTTTCAGAACTGAGACTTTGAAGTAATGATAATAGCTACCATTTACAGAACATCTACTGTATGCCAGATACTGTGTAAGATGCCTTACGTGATTTTTCCTTTATTTGATTTTTTTCAATTTATATAGTTTTTCAAATTGTAAAAGTATTACATTGGTTTTTCTTCCCCTACAAATCAAGCAATACAGAGCTATATAAAGAAAAACCAGTTGGGGCGCCTGCGTGGCTCAGTGGGTTAAAGCCTCTGCCTTCAGCTCAGGTCATGATCTCAGGGTCCTGGGATCGAGCCCCGCATCGGGCTCTCTCCTCAGCGGGGAGCCTGCTTCTCCCCCCACCCCCGGCCCCTGCCTTCCTCTCTGCCTACTTGTGATCTCTGTTTGTCAAATAAATAAATAAAATCTTAAAAAAAAAAATGAAAAAAAAGAAAAACCAGTCAATGATTTCCACCAACACTCCCCCCTGATCCCAGGGCTTCTGTAACTGCCTGTGCTTCCTTCCACTTTTCCAATGCCCACACATACTTGGTATTTCAAATTCCCTCACTATCCCTATAAGGTGGATGGCTTTCTCTCGGTGTTATAGATAGGGGAAAATAAGGCCTAATGAAATTAGCAGCTCTTAGGAACCCAACGTGAACATTGAATTCTCTTTCTAAGCAACCACACTGCTTTTATCGGGATCAAGAAATGTGGGTGATCGTGACCCTTAAGGGACAGTCAGAAGTGTTTCTGGAACCAGGAAAAAGCAACAGCTCCTTCCATGGTCCCACTTTTTTCTGAGCGGTCCCCACAGTGTGGCCCCCTTCCCCGCTGCTCTGACAGCGACGGCAGGGGCGAGGCACGGCGGCAGCATCTGCTCACCTGGGTGTTCCTCCCGGGACCGTTAGCAGGCGACAACTTGGTGTCGAAGAAGGTTTGTGGCGCAGCATCTGGGAAAGTTTGTTTATGGCAAATTACTATCCACTCACAGATTGTTTAAAAAATAGACCCGTTCATCAAACAAAACTCCAGATAGAACCTAATTGTATCTGGCGTGACTTTCTGTCCATAATCTTGCCTTATTAAAATAAGCTATAATGATGACTTAGCGAAATATCTGAGCAAAAGCGAAGTTTAAGTGTGGGATTTTGAGCCCAATTCCTCTTCTTTCACTTACAGTTTGTTCTCAAATAAAAGGAAGGGATTACTTTTTCCTTTTTGTCCCCCCAAATTTACGAAAATGCTTCAAGACTTTATTTGAGTAATGAAGAGCATAAGTGATCATCTATCTCCTGAGGAACCAAGGTATTTTCCTGCCTAAATGCAGCAACTGGATCTCCTCTTCTTGAACAAAGCAGTGTTTCTCTGAAGTCCCAGATATGGACACTCACTCCATTGTGCGAAGGTCTCTTCCAGTTTGCGTTCCAGCTGTGTGACGAAATTCAATGTAACCCCCTATTCCATTGGCTCTAAAACACAACAGAATTCACCTTGTCCTGGGAAGCAAGTAAAGGAACACAAGTAAAGGAGCGTGCCGCCTTTTGACATGGTGTGCCTAGAGCTCTTCTCTGGCTTCAGGGTGGAGGAAATTAATGGACACACACCCCATGTCTCTACCCACTGGCCGCACTCTGACTGCTACTCACCCAGAGAACAATGCCTGCTGCCTGCACCTCAGTCTGTGATCTCACAAGCTGATCAGAGCCAGCTATGGTCAGTAGTTGGATGGAAGAACTCCAGGCAAAATAGCTCAGGCTGCCATAAGTCATCTCTGTGATTTGTTGGTAATCCTGGACTCTCCGTGAGTAAGGAAATCAGTGCCCTGGAGTGGTACAAAGAATCTTATTAATCAAGCCTCTTAAGGACTTTTAAAACAGAAATTTGAGTCCATATTTCATAACCATCGTGGAATATTCTCAGGGTGGGTCTAAAAATTATCGGCCTACCTCCCTGAATAAAAATCCAAGCAAACGGATTTAAATTCTAGAATAGGAGCAAAGTCCTGCACGAGACATTTACACAGCACACGGCACCTCGTAGGCACACAACGGGTCTTCGTTGAAGAAACGAACGCATGAGAGGACAGAGAGTTCCCAGAATTAGCAGTTGGCAATAGCTAAAATGAAGCCTAAAGACTCTGAGTTACGTCAAGTGGAAATACTCTGGCAGGTACTAGTGCACGGAGGATTTCAATAAACCAGTGTGGAGAACAGTGTGATATCACAGTCTCTTAGCCACATTCCAATCTACTTATGCTCCCCTGCTTGCATTCTGGTGCAGTCGACGAGGAGTACGTCTAGGAAAGTTATAATGCCATTTGGCTCACAACTGGTAACTAAATATGAAAATTGCAGTGACTCTAAATGTTGGAAGGAAACTGAACTGGTAGGTGACCTGCCAGGTTGGATAGTATTGGAATCACTCGGCTGATGATGCTGGTCAGTCACCATTTTTGTTTTGAAATGGAAGCCCAGTAATCAAATAATTTTAGTAAAATTCCTTGTGTTTACAGAGATCTAGTCAAAATGATTCTGTATTTTCCTATTTAAGCATCCCAGTGGAAATCGTGTTTTGCCTTTCTAATTAAATATTTGCTTACATGTGTGTGACAAGATGTTGCACACTTCTACTCTTTATAGGGAGTTAGAGAACTCTGGTTTTTCTCTATCACAAGGCCCCAAGAAGAATATATTGGGGTTAGGATGTATGTATTACCTGTATCAGTTGGATGATCCAACTCTGAAGCTTTTACCACAAATTACCACAAATGCAGAACAAGACTGAGCCCACAGAATGAGAACCACACTGGATTAGATGCAGAATTCTGGTTAAGCTATTTACCAGCATTTTTACTTTAGGCCTGCTATTTAACAATCCTTGTTTTCTCACCTGCAAAATAAAGGAAATATACCCGCTGGATACCCTACAAATTGAGAAAAGCAGTCAGATATGTTACAACGGCAAAACCATGCAAAGTATAAAAGTACGGACTTGGAGTGGGAGAGGAACTACCTCTGTGATCTTGAGCAAGTAACACAACCTTAGTTTCCCCATCTGCCAAATGGGAATGATGATAATACCTATCTCACACCCTTGCCGGGAGGATAAATCGTGTGATATATGTAAATACCAGACATCTGTGCTAATAGTTAACATTGATGAGCACTTACTGTGTTCCAGGTACCTGGTAACACACATGAATGTGCTCTCTAGGCTGTAAGCTGTGTGAGGTGTGAGGTGGAGGTCCAGTGGGTGACTTTTTCATTCCCAACCTTTGCTCCCCTGTGGCCTTGCTTCTATAGCCCACAGACTTACCCACTGGAGAATTCTCACCAAGGATGTTAACTCTGAGAGGTAGGGAAGAAGCCATTTTACAGGATCTGCTGCTCTAGAGAAGAAAGCCCCTGGGGTGAGGAAGCTCCCTGGAGAAGCACTCTCGGCCGGAAGCTGGATTTGATCAGGCTCAGAGGAAGCAGACCTTTTTGTCTTGCATGAGGCGTTTCTGGTAGGCACAAGGGTCCAGGGCTCTGGGAACAGGAAAGGACAGCCAGAAGGAATGAAAAGGAAGAGCCTCGTTATGCATGCCCTTCGGCTCCCTCAAATCAGCCTCCACCCTTTTTAAAGCCCTTGCCTTCAGCTCACAAAGAAATTACCTGTTATTTTATTATTCAAACTATTTTTGTTATTCTCAGTACGACTGCCATTATTATTAACAGCTAATATGTAGTGAATGCTTACAGAGGACAAAAAATCCACTGACTTAGTTGTATCATCACAGCAATCCTATTAGGAAGATTCTCTTATTTTCTTATTATTGTTACTTTACAGATGATTAAGGTGAGGATAAATCAGAGCAGATAAAATCCTTGCCCAAGCTAGCAAGTGGGATTGCTGAGACTCTAACTTGGGACTATCTGGCTCCAACCCGCTCACTATCTATCTATCTATCTATCATCTATCTACTTGTTTATTTTATGTCTTCTCATGTTTTTCTTTCCAAATTATTATACTTTTTTGCATTTTTTTTTTAGCGTTCAGCAATTCATTAGTTGCATATGACACCCAGTGCTCATCACAAAACATGCCCTCACATCACCTGATTACCCCCTCCTCCAACCCCTCCCTTCTGTAACCCTCCAGTTTGTTTCCTGGAGTCCAGAGTCTCTCATGGTTTGTCTCCCACTCTGATTTCTTCCCATTCCGTTTTCCTTCCCTCCCGCTGTGGTCCTCCATGCTATTCCTTATGTTCCACATATAAAGAAGATATGGTTCATATACACAATGGAATATGACTCAGCCATCAGAAAGGATGAATACCCACCATTTACATCCACATGGATGAAACTGGAGAGGATTACGCTAAGTGAAATAAGTCAAGCAGAGAAAGACAACTCACTATTTCTAACTACTGTGCTGCTCTCTGATTTTACTTAATGACTCACAGCTAGAGTTCAAGTTCAACCAGGCACTTGAGTTCAAAATGTGCCCTCTGGCTGCCTTCCTCAGAGCAGGAGAGCAGAGCCTGGGCGGTTTGCTCAGCACTTCCAGAGTCTTTCCAAAAGAAATGAACTTCTGCTCAACTTGTCCTCAAGCCTGTTCTGAAAACCAAAATAAATAATTTGTGTTGATAGTCAATGTGCCAGAACACAAACAAAAACGTCCCATTTTGTAGAGCAGGGAGTGAACTTTAACCTTCTGAGAATTTTTGGGTTTCCTATATGAAATGTTTTTTATTATTTTAAGATACATTCTCATGTGTCTTTTTCCCTTAAGCTTAATACAATGTATTGTAATTAATCTTAAGTGAAAAGATGAAGTTGAGTGTAGTATTGTAGTTAAGAGTTTTTAAAACATTTATCAGCAAAAACTGTAGGATTTACTATATAAACAAGCTCATATAAATGTATCTTGTTAATTACCCAGCTATAAATACAAATTGGATGAAAAGCCTTGATTGGATTTGTCCTCCTCTGTTCTGCTGATACAACCTTAATCGCACATGATAAAAACCACTTCTAGTCAGAGAGCACATCAGACTGCAGACCACTCCAGCAACCTGCTCCAGTGAAAGAATCAAACAAACGTCACATCAGTGCTTGCTTCTTGGGGGGAAAAAAAATCAAATACTGAGCATTTCCCCCTATTTCCTATTCAGTCAAAATTTAACGGGGAAAGATATCCTTTGTACTGTACCTCCAAAAGGAAGCAATCACTCAACTTTTCGTTGAAGCCCATGTGAATTGTTGTTCTTGTATCATAACGAATTATAAACCTCAGGGCAAACTCCAGTGAGCTCTGTAACATGCTCCAAAAGTAGTGATAGACTGGAGGGCAGTCAGGGTATTTCAAGATTGGGTCATCAGTCGGAGGGCTGGAAGGAAGGAAGTTAAAGGTAACCCACCACTCCCAGTGCCATTGATTTATCATTTATCACAACAAGTGATAAATACGCTGATTGCCCACCCTCCTGAGGAAAGCTACAGACATCTGCTCTTTGTGCGTGCCCGATTTCTAACCTAGTGCCAGCTCAAACTATTGAGGCAGTGGGATCAAGACTACTTGTAACATTCGCTCCAGAAAATCATAATTAGAAAAGTAAATAAGCTGGATTCAGGAACAAAAGGTAAATTCCTTTTGAATTATGCAGTTACAGATTACCAGTTTACCTGGATGGCTAATCCCCCCCATTACTTTGGATAATCCAGAACTGGATGCAGCTATTTACATGTAGCCAGTGATGATAGGTATTATATGACATTAGTTTCACTAATTCAAAGATGTGGGGGTTTTTTTGCCAGCAATCTTCCCTTGAAGGCCTCGTATGCATGCAATTTTGTTTACTTATGGAGCTTCCTAATTGTAAAAGCATGGATCTAGGCATGATTATTCATGTTGGGGTGGGGGAGGGAAATCCCTAATAATTCTGGCTTGAAGGGAAGCTCAAAGGGTAATTTACTTTATATCACAGTCTCAAAGATGGGCTCTCTGGCTCTGTTCCTCTCTCCTGCAGCAACCATCCACGATGAGTTATGCAAGACACATCATTAAGAAGGAAGGCTTGGGACTCCAGGGCCTCAACAAAGGATTTACAGCAACTTTGGGGCGTCACGGAGTTTTCAACATGGTTTATTTTGGCTTCTACTACAATGTCAAAAACATTATTCCTGTCAATAAGGTAACTATTTAATAGATTAAAATCCTGGAGGAAGAAGCTCATCAGTGATGATAGCTACATCTGTAGAGTGCTTATCACGTGCTAGTCACTGTGCTGAACACTCACATCGAATCTGATCCCCACATTAGCCTTATTCATGGGGTGTTGTCATCCCTATTTAGGAACTGGAAACTGAGGCTTAGAAAGACCAAGTTCTTTGTTAGGTAGTTAAGAGCAAAGCAGAGACTTGAACCCAATTCTGACACCAAAATTCATCTCCTTGAAATATGCATCATGACCCCTGAATGCTTCCTCTTTATCACTAACAGAAGCTTCTAGAAACTATGTTATCACTTTTTTTAATCTCAGAAGCATAACTTTCCCAAGAAGGTTGAAATTTTCCTGTTTTAAATAAATTTTGAACTGAACCCCTGGGGGAAATTGTCAGCCTAAAATTTAAATTTTACCTAGATACTAATTTTTTTTTTAAAGATTTTATTTTATTTATTTGACAGAGATCACAAGTAGGCGGAGAGAGAGGGAGAGACAGGCTCCCCACTGAGCAGAGAGCCCAACGCCGGGCTCGATCCCAGGACCCTGGGATCATGACTTGAGCTGAAGGCAGAGGCTTTAACCCACTGAGCCACCCAGGCGCCCCCTAGATACTAATTTTTAAATCTACCTAAGTTAACTAGGGTAAGCAGGAAACCAACTCTACAAGTATCATTCACTTTTCATGCAAAGCAGTAGTAATCATAAATATATTTTTAATGGTAATGTACAGATGCTAATAGCCTCTCACCTTCTACAAGATAAAAGGAGCACAGGATGTGCTTTAAGCTCAGCGTCTTTTCATTTATAACAGCACACTTTGCCCCCACCATCTTATTGCTTGCTTGCATTGAAAATTTCTGAACGTGGAAGCACCCCCTGGGGACACATTTTGCATATGCAGACAATTTCCCCCAGGGGTTCAGTTTTTTGTTTTGCTTTGTACAAAACTATTGATGGACTTTTATAAAACATAAAATGATTTCTAATATAACTATCACCAGACTGTTCAGTAGAGTTGATTACACCTACCCTTGCCCAATGATCCCCCATATTCTGGGTCAGGACTTATCTCAAGTAGCAGCTGAAGCCAAGGGATGTCCCACATTAACTGTCTGTTGGTTTGGCCTAATTCACTTGCCAAAATAGTTAACCACATTTTACTGTATTTGGAAATCTCGGTTATTGAGTAGAAGCTCAGGTTTGGTTGGCCTGAAATCTGTGATTGTACAGCGTATAGACACCCTTCCCCCACTGACAGACAATTCCGACTCCAGTGGTCCTCAGAGCCCTCCTTCCATCAAGAATCACAGAAATTGAACAAAATGGACACTTTGGGCTGAGTGACATGAGGGAGTTTGACTCTTACACATTGAGATTCTTTTTGGCAGGAATGAGCTAAACAATTTGTGGCACCCAGGACAAAATGAAAACGTAGTACCCTTGTTCAAAAATTAGTAAGAATTTCACGACCAAATAGTAAGGCAACAAACTTAGCTCTTCTAAGCACAGGCCCTGGGTGACTACACAGGTCACAAATGCATGAAGTTGACCCTGGTTTTTAGACTCTGAGATGAGTACTCCTTACAACACGGGAAAAGAGTCCCTGCCTCCATCTCTCCAACTATCCACTTTTGAGGCAGAAGTCACACACAATGAAATAAATTATACCAATGATTATATATTTTATTACGTATATTTGAGCATTTATTTTAATTTCTATAGCATTATAAAATGAATTTGGTCTATTTAAGAAAGAAGTCACAAAGATCTACATATAGTCATAGGTTAATAATGTTTTTTTAAAAAATCCACAAGTGTAAATTTCATTCTACAGTTAATCTGTGCACTTAATTCATTAAATGTTATGCATTACATAAACACAGAAGCTTAACTATTCACTTATTTTTTTAAATACATCATGATATCCTGAAACCATGGAAAGCACTCATTGATCTTGCCAGTTGGCAGGGTCAGACCATACCACCTCTTACAGGACACATTGAGGTTTCTTACCTTTATCTGAAGAGAACTAGGAAGCCAACAAAAGATTTTAAGCCGAGGAATTACCTGATCAGTCTGGCCGCCAAGTGGAGAAAGCATGGAGGGGAGGTGGTGAGGGAAGGGCAGGGTGTAACATGGAAATGATTTCCAAGCGAGATGCTAGGGGCTCAGATTGTGTTGTTCATGGTGGAGACAAGAAGTGGACAGATTTGAGACATTTTCAGGAGGCAAAATGTACAGGATGTAGTGATGGAGCATATATATAGGTGTGTTTAGAAAAGGGGTGGTGGGTAGAGATGCTGCCTAGGTTCTTGGCTTGAGCAACTGAAAGGGTGATGATGCCATTTACTGAGAAAGAAAACAAGTTTATGGGAGAATATTATGGGCTCAGCCTGGAAACTGAATTTAACTGCATTTGGAACTAAAATGCAGATGTGTCGGAGATTGGGTGTGGGTCCTAGAGCTTTAGAGGAGAGATCTGAGTTGGAGATGCACACTTAGATGTCTTCACAAATCTGGGTGTCTGGATGGCTCAGTCGGTTAAGTGTCTGCCTTCAGCTAGGGTCATGATTTCAGGGTCCTGGGATGAAGCCTGCGTTGGACTCCCTGCTCAGAGGGGAGTCTGCTTGTCCCTCTCCCTCTCCCCTCTCCTTGCTCATTCACTCACACATTCACTCTCTCTCTCAAATTAATAAATAAAATCTTGAAAAAAAAAAGTCACCATAAACCTGGGTGAGTGTCCCTTTTACTAGGTGAAAGATTTTGAGCCAATCACTTCACTGCTCTGAGTTTCAGCTTTTTTTATTGTCTGTTGAAAAAGCTACCCAACAACATTATTTTGAGGATTGGCAAAAATAATCGTGAAGTTTAGGTGTGCTGGTACGGGTGAGAGCGATGAGGGGAGGAGAGTGAGGTGGGGAGGCGGATGGTGCAAACAGCGAGCACATAGAGCAAGCATGAAGAATTTTTCCCCAGGACTGTTCCTTTTGCACTTAAATGAACACTGTGTTTTTTTCTTGCCTAGAACAAAGTCATTGATTTTATGTGTTCTGTAATCTAAGCCTGATTCAAAACTGGGAAACCAGTATTCTTTAAATTTAAACCATAATAAATCAATCCTTTGTGAAGGGGAAGGTATGATAATCATTAAAACATGTTGAAGAACGTCATCAAGTTGTTAACCATGAGGAGGAGGCGGTGTTCCTTGAAGGCTTTATTCCATCTTTGCCATGGGCTGTCTCTAGCCATACACTTCGGACGATTTGTTTACAGGATTATGGTTTCAGCTCCCTCACCCAGCAACTGGTTGGTCATTCTGTTGTTCTGAGGGAATTTGAGATTTCCCCAGTCCTGACTGGCATGAAATAATTTTAGAATTTTTTTCTTTAATGTGTTTTTTTTTAATCCATAAATGGTCTTCCAGTGTTTTCCATTTTCAAAGTATTTTGTTTTAAAAGAAACTTCATAATGATTATCTCTGGGGAGTGGAAATGGAAATTGGGGGGGTGTATGTGGGGGGCGTGTGCGTGTGTGTGAGTGAGAGAAAGAAACAAAGCAAGCAGCAGTGGAAGGAAAGTCATTTTCTATATACCATTCTGAGCTGTTGGAAGCGTCTGCAACGAGCGTGTATTAATTTTATAATAGGAAATAAATCAGTGTAAAGTTTAATAGAGTCTCAGAAACTAGAATACCTAGTTAACTTTTTCACATTTTACACACCTCTGAGGCTGTCTAGAGAGGTAAAAATAAGAACTTTAAATGGTAAGCGGGAAGAACTCAGGTCAGACATCCACCCTGAAGTTTTAACTCTTCAGATTGGTGATGCCCATTAGATATATTTTTCAAGTGATCTCAGAAATATCCTGACTTTCTGTGCCATGTCAGACTATTAAAACCATTTTTGTAGACTCCACAGTTTTGCCTGATTCCCGTCATGATAACTGCCATTTTCAGATAAGAAAACCAAATGAGAAGTTACGGCCCAATGGTGAAAGTTACTGAAATAATTTATCTGAGGTTACACAGCAAGGGGGAGGGAGAGAACTAGAGGCCAGAACTCTTTCCACTAAACCATGCAGTGCTTTAATTCTGTATTTTACCTTGTGTTTTGTCACACATAAATGACCGCTTAAAAATGATTACTGAAATTTACATACGTGGAATAGCTAGAATATCTAGATAATGGGACCAAATTCCTCTTCTGTCTCCTTCAGTCCTGTAACCTAGCCCTCCCTTTCCATAGCCTTAGTCTGTAATCTGTAGGAACAAAGAATGAGAAGTCACAGCCCTGGAAGAAGAGGGCATTAGCAGTTTGAAAATGGTGCCCTGGGTTAGATTCCTTCTGATTTATTTGTAGTCTCCGGCTGCTCCTTTGGTGAGTAAGTGGCTACAGTAGAGCAAAGATTGCCCTGGATATTAACTGACCATGGAATCCATTTACTGGAGGCATTCATTTACATCTTGCAGTAAATGGAAAGGAATGTCAGCATAAAGAATTATCCCTTCTCCCCAGAAAGAGGCATCACTTCTCCAAGTAAAGCCCACTGGGAGCAGGTATTGATTAACTTAAATGCTGACATCTTTTTCAAATATCCATGGAAGTAAGCTTTCGTTGCAAAAATAATTTCTTTCATTCCCATTACAAGGTGGGGCTGTCCGAAGCCTATTGTTTGTGATGCTGACACAGAAATGAGCATCGTAAAATTCAAATGTTACATCTCTTTAATAACCTTGTCCTCTAGTTCCATATTTACTGCTTTTCAAATGTTTCCATAAGTAAAATCATAATAATAATAGCAGAAATCACTGTCTGAGGCTCATGGCTGTCAACAGTATTAAGCTATGCTTTTAGTTTGTAGCCTAATTAAGCATGTTTGCAAGTTATTTTGCCAAAAACAATACATCTTTTGTGTTGAATTTTGCCATGATATAAATTACATGTGTGGGTTAGAGATATTCTAGGAGAGAACAATTTTTCACATGTTCAATTTTTCTTACTTAATAAACCATTTAGACCTGTCCCTGTGGCCATTTTACTACGGACTGTATTAAGGCAAACATATTTTATTTTCTCCTAAGGTAATATTTATAAAAGCTTGCCTTTTAGAAATGCAAATGTTTTTCTTTTGCTTTTGATTTTTAATATTTTCTTCATTTTGTAAATTCTGTAGAAAGTCAGAGGGCGGTGTCAGACGCACTTCAGTTTATTAGAAGAAATGTGGAAATGTGTTCGTTTCGTGATTTAAAGCTATGTCTTTCCCTAAGGTGTGCACTAAGCTGGATGAAAAATGCACCTTTGGGTTCAAGTGAAGAACTTAGACAGAGCTGTTTGTATTTTGGAAAGAAGAATCTCAGTAGAATTAGATCATAGTAAGATTTAATTTATGGCCATTTATTTTTCTGATTCTCTCTTACTCAATCATTAGTCTTACCAATCATCCGGTAATGGGAAGGGCAAGAGCATTAAAGTTACATTAAGAACAACTCTCCTTTCTGGGAACCACTGGGGTGAAACTACAAGTATATATTATCTATAAAATTCCAAGATATGTGACAAGATTCTGTGGTAAAAAGCAGTATCCTTCATGGGCAGTTTTCACAGACTCCCTGGGGTATGTGTGTTGGGGAGAAAGAAGGCATGGGGGGAGGGCAGAGAGAAGGGGGCAAGGATTCAGACACTTAGTTTATAATAAACTTTAAGCCAAAAGTTTCCAATCAGGTACCACCCAAGTGGATGGAAGTGTGGTACCACTAGCTTTAGATTCTCAGTGGGTCCCTTCTATTCATTCATGCCAAAAGCGTTCCTGGCACATCTACGATGTCTGGGGCCTTGCCTCACTGAGTGTGAGCACTGTCCCTGCCTTACCGGGGTCAACGAGAGGAGACCCACAATAAGCAAGTCCTCGTGCAGGGTACTGGACTGTGACAGTCGTGATGAAGGCCATGAAAAGACAACTATCAATCTGTGGGGATTTATAAACCAGGATCCTACTCTAGACCGATGGCAGAGGCAGGCCAAGGATATAGGAAAGACCTGCCTTCACAAACAACGTTAAGGCTGAGGCTCGACATTGAGGATTAGCCAGGCCAAGAGGAAGAGGATGAGCGGAGACTAGACAGATCTTTAGTCACAGAGGAGAGGATGAGTGATTGCCCTGGAGCAGAGGCTCGCGGAACCGGGGAGAAGTCATAGAATGAGGATAGCTGGTGTACGGTGAGCCAGAGGGTACGGGAGGTGGTGGAGGCTGCAGAGGGGAACTGGGCCAGAATGTTGGAGGCATGAAATAAGTCACTTGACTCCTCTTAAATGATGTAACTGAGGGGGGATGTCAAACAAACATATTGCATAAGCAGGACTAGATGGGCATGGGAAAGTTTCATTAATAGAAACAGTCCAGAAGTAGAATCTCGTGACTTAAACTCGGTTCAAAGACTTCTTCTTGATCATATGCCTACCTCCATATCAAAGCATCTCAGTGTGTCCTTGTCCTAACTTCCCAACCTTTAGAATTTTGTTTTGGAAACCTGGTTTGTTAGTTTTCCTTGGGGTCAGTGCCTTTATTGAGGCAAGGAATAAACAGAGCACACCAAAACAGGAAAATCTTACTGAGTTCCCAAGGAAATATATTAATATATTCCTGCGTTCTGTATGGTAATACTCAGTGATACAATTGATTCTTAGAAGGAATCATCTACCCATGTAAATATTTATAGAGAGATATTTAAGGAGAGGGTGTATGTGTGTGTGTGTGTGTGCATGTGTGTGTACATATATATGAAATAATCAAGTGATAACTCTTATGCTTAAACCCTAACCCATTTTGACATTGTATGTGTTTTATAATTTGAACTAAGTGGGTAAGACGTTTAAAATTATTTTACATTTCACAACACTTTAAAAAACAGCTAGCTCGGGGAAAAAAGGAATTTTCATGGCTATTTTCTGAATGGCTACATTTAGATGCTGAGCTTTTAACAAGACTTTGATTTCATTCCAAAGCCCAGAGCCCTGCAAGGATAGGATCTTGGGAATACTCTACATTCCTTAAAGAATGCTTATCAATGAAACCATCTCATTTTAGTTAGTGACCTTCTGTGGACTGGGGAGCTAGCATTTCCCCCAAATTATCTCACATAAAGAGAAAACAAACACTGTGATAGATTCTTCTGATAGCTGTCAAGTGGAAACAACTGTATTTTTAAATTAAGCTTCAATAGCAGGTATTTTCATTGGAGGACAAAACAGCAGGATAACCATGACATCAGGGCAAAAATTGCTTTTGTCAAAGTTTGTGAACAAAACAACAAAAGAGGGGTGCCTGGGTGCCTGGGTGGCTCAGTGGGTTAAGCCTCTGCCTTCAGCTCAGGTCATGATCCCAGGGTCCTGGGATCGGGCCCCCCATCGGGCTCTCTGCTCA
Organism: Meles meles; assembly: GCF_922984935.1. Lineage (NCBI taxonomy): Eukaryota > Metazoa > Chordata > Mammalia > Carnivora > Mustelidae > Meles > Meles meles. Next base: position 90,060,685 of record NC_060071.1, on the reverse strand, counting down.
GTGGGGAGCCTGCTTCCCATCCTCTCTCTGCCTGCCTCTCTGCCTACTTGTGATCTCTCTCTGTGTGTCAAATAAATAAAATCTTTAAAAAAGAGAGAGAGCCAACAGTAGAGGAAACAAAAGATACGGTCTGGGGCTGCTTCTGCTCCTCATTGACTTGGACCCACTGAAATTAACAATATCGAAAATGCAAATTTCTTCTTAAAAAAATAAAAGGCAGTTGACAGTCCCTCAAGCTGCCTCCTTGTTCGGTTACCAGGAGGCAACCACGATTACAACTCACCACATCATTTTCATGACGACCGTTGCCAGCTGTGGGGAGGGCAGTGATGAGCCGCTGTTATTTGCCTTCCAGTTGCCACCAGGTGCTTGAGCAGTGTGTGTACGTCTCGCCTTTGTAATTTGCTTCTGAAACCTTAGTTCTTTGTGTAGTGTGTCCTTATAAAGGAACAATAAAATATTCATTAAACCCCAATGATGTGCCAGCCCGTTATACCTACAAAATGAATATGACATGGCGCAGTCATCCCCTCTGAGGGCTTTGAAGGATTCTTCCCAAAGAGCATCAGAGTCCGGTGCCCATCTCCACTAGATCCTGTGGTTGACTGAGCCCAGGCCATCGGACCCCAGAGTCTGTATTGTAACTGCTATACTGTACTTCTTCAAATGTATGGATAGGTGAGCCTTTGAGTCTTTCCACCTTGAGGACATATCCACAGTTCCTCAACTCCTCTTCAAACGACATGCTTTCCGGTCCTCTGTATGGTCTGTCTCCCCATTACAGATGCATCGGATTTGTCAATGTCAGTGTCAAAACTGGACATAATACTACAGTTGTCAGTCAGCTCAGAACACAGTAGCCTCACCCCTTCCTGGGATCTGAATACAGGCCTTTCTTAATGCAGCCAAAGACTGTACAGAGATGAGTTCTTGGTTTTGTCAGGGTAGAGGGGAAAGAATGGGTGTTGCTTTTACATCAAGATGTTGGTATGTATAAAATTGTGGTCAGCTAAAATCCCCAGATTACATGAAGTGCCGTCAAGTCAGGTCTCCCTCATCTTGAACTTGTGCAGTTTGTATTCACTATGCTTAAATGTAATCCTATGGGTCCGGTCCATTGCTAGAGTTTAGGATGATACACTTTCATGTCAAGGGCCTCATGTGTCGTTGTAGCTCCCAGCCTGGGTCACCCACAGCTCTGAGAGCAGAGCTTCCACATCTTCCACATCTTCCCCCAAGTTCATCCGGCCCGTCTTCAGGCTGTCTTCTGGACGTCTTTTTCACAGGTGCGGACCTCCGGCTGTCCTTCTTCCTTTCAGTTCTTATTCATTCTGTGTCTTATTAATCAGGATAATGTGGGAGACTTTTCTAAAATCAAAGCGTGCCGGGTGATTTAAAAGGAACTTTAACTTTCAAAAGGGTTGCCTCTCACATGTCTCCTATGAGAATCCATCACGAACTTCATGTTTGGATCACCTCGTCCTTGGCAGCCTTGAGAAAATGAAAACTGAGTGACAACAGCCCCTTCAGGGATTGATGGTGATGTGCTACAAAAGGAATAAAGTGAATTGAAGTGTAGAATGTGTGCTGTGAGCACAGACTGACCATTTGTAAGATTATGGAAATAACTGTGAGGGAGCCCATTAAAATTGGTTTTGACCACATGTTTATTATCTATAATCTAGTAACTGAGTAATGGATTTATTAAAATGTTCATTCCCTTTTGAGTTATCCTGTCGTGGTTGTGACTTTCCCACCCTTGAACAGTTTATTAGCCTACTTGGGGGAAGAGGAAGCAGAATGAAAGATTTCTGTCAAGAAGTAATTTGTGATACCCAGAAAATCATGTGACTCTTTGGAGGACCGCCATATTGTCTTTGTCTTACCCAAAGCAATTTATAGCAATCTCTTTCAGTCACTTCTGAGCAGTAATTTTCGTTCTTCAAATGACAAGACTATTTTAGCAATTTTTGGCAAGCAACAATAAATCCAATTTAGCATCAACCAAAGTCAATCCTGAATGGAGAACATTCTTCTCCTTATGTTTACTGAAGACTGTCTAAGGCGGCCAGGGTATACTGACTTCAAGTTAGGTCAACACTGGTCAGAGAGGATCTCAAATGCAGTGTGATACCAGGAGACATTAACAGGTATGTGAATTGCAGGGAGCAAAGGAAATTTAATTTGGGCTGACAAGATAGGAAGAAGTTCGTGACTAGACTTTAATGTCAATATTTGTGCTGAGCTCCTTGATGTGAAAAGCCCCTTGCTACACTCTGCTCAACCTTGCTTTGTGGGGAGCAGCACGCTTCCTGGCCAATCTCCCTTACCACCCCTAGTCCTCACTAGCTAGGAAATCTTCTTTCCCCCATCTTCCTGACCCCCTCCTTCTGGCATGTCTCTGTTTGGAATGTCTTCTTAAGGACACCAGACCCTAATCACAAAGGCCTGTGAGATGGGCAAAGGTTCTCTGTTTATCAAGCTAGCAGCCAGCTGGCCAGTCACTAAACAAGGCATCAAAGCCCATGCCAGGGAAGGTAAAAGGAGAGGCATATGCTTCTTTTGATCAAAACATTTTGCCTCTCTGCATATTAACTTTTTAAGTACCATTGCCTTAAATTACTGGTACTGTTTTTAGCTGTGGATATAATGTTTGCATGAGTTGGTTAAATTAGTTACAAGTATGTAGTGTGTTGATTGTTAACTCTTTTGAGTCCTATGATCTCATTTTTGATGACTTGGTACCTTTTGTTGAATTTTGAAAGTTGTGGGACATCATGGCCACCAGTGTTGTGGGATCACTTATTTGTGTTTCTCGTTAAGCTGTGAAGAGCCTATAAATAATATGTCCCGTCAGGGAAACTCATTGATATTCCTAAGGAGGGACTGGTAAACACATCTCTGCAGCTCACACAAGATCGCAGTGTGATGGAAGCAGCCAGAGAGAGTTCTAGTAAGAGACATGGTATTAATTCCAAATTCTGGTTCTTACCAGCTAGCCATGTCTCTTTGGCAAGTTATAGATTTTCTCCATCTCTGTTTTCTCATTTGTGAGATGAAATGTTAACACCAGCCTTAAAAATGACTACAGGGGAATTAAATAATTTTTTAAAACTACGACTATTGGCTTTTGTATTGCTATCACAAAATAAGGTCAATGCATGTAATATACATTAACATTTCAGGCCACTTAGCTCCGGTTTAAAGTACCATATTTTAGAAGAAAAATTGGAAAATATTTAGAGGAAAAGAGTAAAACTCATCTGTAGGTGGGGAAATAATACATACTACTTATGAATATTTTAAAGGTATTGTGTTTTTAAGCATGAGGAAGAAAAGGTTAGTTCAATAATGGTTTTTAAATCATGATGAATTACATCAAGAATGGTGACAGTTGATTGCCCTTGCAATTGAGCAAAAAATTGGAGTAAAATAGTTTAGGCTTATGCGTTAGGAATGTGGGTTAGGAACACAGGAAGTTTCCTGATTGATGACAGTTGGAACAAATTATGGGAGTAAGTTGGAAATTTTTAATAACAAGATAGATTTTTTTATCAACACTAATACCCATTTACACAATTAAGGTGTGATCCATCCTAAATATTTTACTTAGGCTAAGTGACATATTTTTCCCTCAAATTTTTAAAATTTTTATTTTACTATGGTAAAAATACTTACATGAGATCTACCCTTTGCAAAATTTTAAGTGCACAATACATTATTGTCGACTCTAGGTACAGTGTGTAAGGCAGATGTCTAGCACTTATTCGTCTTGTTTAACTGAAACTTGATTAGTAACTCCCATTTCCCTGTCCCCCAAGCCCCCAACAACCACCGTTCCACTCTTCGATTCTATGACTTTGACTATTTCAGGTACCTCATATGAGGGGAATCATGAAGTATTTGTCTTTCTGTGACTGGCTCATTTCACTTCAATAGCATCCTCAGCTTCCACCCATGTTGTCACATACGGCAAAGTGTCCTTGAAGGTGAACAGTATTTCACTGTATACACAGGCCATGTTTGCTTTATCTGTTCTTCTGTCAATGATGTTTAGGTCGTTTCCGTATCTTGCTTATTGTGAATAGTGCTGCCATAATCAGAGCAGTGATATCTCTTTGACATCCTGATTTCAATTCTGTCGGATAAATATCCAAAAGTGGGATTGCTAGGCCATATCATGGTTCTATTTTTAATTCTGGAAGAACTCAATACTGTTTTCCATGAAGGCTACACCGCTTCGAACCCCCACCAGTAGTGTGTGAGGATTCCAATTTCTCCCCATCCTTGCCAAAACTTGTTGCCTTTTATTTTTTTTATAATAGCCATTCTGACAGATATGAAGTGATGTCTCATTGTGGTTTTGATCTGCATTTCCCAGATAATTAGTGACGTTGAGCATTTCTTCATATACCTATTGGCCATTTGTCTGTCTTCTTTGGAAGAATGTCTATTCAAGTCCTTTCCCATTCTTTTTTATTTTATTTTAATTTAATTTAACTTAATTTTATTTTATTTTTGAGAGAGGTGCAGGGTGTTGGGGGGAGGTACGGAGGAGAAGAAGAGAGAGAATCTTAAGTAGGCTCCATGCCCAGTGCAGAACCAGACTCAGGGCTCGATCCCACAACCCCAAGATCATGACCTGAGCTGAAATCAAGAGTCACATGCTTAAATGACTGAGCAGGTGCCCCTGCCCATTTTTTAATCAGGTTATTCGTTTTCTTGGTATTGAGTTGTAGGAGTTCCTTATATATTTTACATATGAATTCTCTACAGATACATGGGTTGCAAATATTTTCTCCAATTCCATAGCTTGCCTTTTTGATCTTTTGTTTCCTTTGCTGTTCAGAAGCTTTTTGGTTTAACATAATCCTACTTGTGTGTTTTTGGTTTTGTTTCCTGTGCTTTTGGTATCAAATCATTGCTAACACCAATGTCATGAAGATTTTCTCATATGTCTTCTCCTAGGATTTTTATGGTTTCAGGTCTAATGTTTAAGTCTTTAATCCATTTTTAGTTTATTTTTGAGTATGGTATAATACATGGGTTCAATTTCATTCCCTTGCATGTGGATTTTCAGTTTTTTTCAGCACCATTTATCAATGATTATTCTTTCCTGATTGTCTTGACACCCTTGTTGAATATTAGTCATATACACATGGATTTATTTCTGGGCTCACTGTTACATCCCACTGGTCTATGTCTGTCTTTATGCCTGCCCCATACTGTTTTGATTCCTATAGCTTTGTGATACACTTTGAAATCAGGAAGTGTGAGGCCTCCAGCTTTAGATCTCCAGCTTTGTAGTCTTTGTGATTTCATATGAATTGTAGAATTTTTTTCTATTCTATGAAAAATGTCATTGGGTTTTTATAAGGATTGCATTGATTCTGTAGATCACTTGGGTATTAAGGAAATTTTAGCAATACTAAGTATTCCAATCCGTGAATATGGGATGTCTGCATTTGTGTCTTCTTTAATTTTTTTCACTGATGTTTTATAGTTATCTGTATGTAAGACTTTCACCTCCTTAGTTGAATTTATTTCTAAGTATTTTATTCATTTTAGTGCATTTTAAATGGGATTATTTTCCCAATTTCTTTAATAGATAGTTGGTTGTTAATGTACAGAAACATGGGAGATTTCTGTATGTTGATTTTGTATCCTGCAACTTTACTAAATTTGTTTATTAGTTCTAAATGTTGTTTATGGAATCTTTAGGTTTTTCTATATATAAGTCCATGCTGTCTGGGACAATTTTACTTCTTCTGATTTGGATGTCTTTTATTTTCTTGTCTAATTGCTCTGACTAGGACTTCAGTCCTATGGTGAAGAGACGTGATGAGAGCAGGCATCTTTGCCTTCTTAACTAATCTTAGAGGAAAAGCTTTCAGTTTTTCACTAGTGTGATAACTGGGCTTTTCATACATGGATTTTATTATGTTGGGGACTTTCCTCTGTTCCTACTTTGTTGAGGGAATTGACAGTGCAGCATATTGAATTTTGTCAAATGCATTTTCTGCACCTATTGAGAAGATCATATGATTTTTTTATCTTTCATTCTGTTAATGTGGTGTATCACACTAATTGATTTTTTTTATGTTAAAAAAATCTTTGCATCCCAGAAATAGATCTCACTTTATCATGGTGTGTGATCCTTTTAATGTGCTGTTAATTTAAATTTGCTAGCATTTTATTGAGGGTTTTTATGTCTGTATTTACCAGGAATCTTGGCCTATAGTGTTTTGTATTTTGTTTTTCATTTTTGTTTTTTTTTCCCCCTTGTGATGTCTTTGGCTTTTGTATCAGGATTATGCTAGCCTCATAAAATGAGTTGGAAATATTCTTTCCTCTTTAATTTTTTGGAAGAGTTTGAGAAGCATTGATATCAATTCTTCTTTATATATTTGGTAGCAACAATGTGAAACCATCCGGTCCTAGGCTTTCCTTTTTTGTGAAGTTTTCGATTGCTGATTAAATCTCCATACTAGTTATAGGTCTATTCAGATTTTCTGTTTCTTCATGATTTAGTCTTGGTAAGTTGTATGTTCTCTAGGAATTTATCCACTTTTCAAGGTTGTCCAGTTTATTGACCTAAAATTATTCTAAGTAGTCTCATCTTTTCTAATTCTGTGATGCCAGTTATGTCTCTTTTCTCACTTCTGTTATATTAAAGTCCTCTTTTTCATTTTAATTAGTCTTGCTAAGTGTTTGTCATTTTTATCTTTTCAAAAAAAATGAACGCAATGTCATTTTTAAAATTTTTTTCTAGTCTCCGTTTATCCCTGCTTTAATATTTATTATTACCTCCCTTCTGCTAATTTTTGGACTGAGTTTTTCTTCTTTTTTCTAGCTCCTTGAGCTGTAAAATTAGATTATTTAAGATTTTTTAAAATGTAGGTATTTATCACTATGAAATTACCTCTGAATACTTCTTTTATTGCATTCCATAGGTTTTGTATTTTCATTTCATCTGTATTATTTTTTCAGTTATATTTGTCTGAAGGTATTTTCTAAAGAGGCTTTTTTTTCCTAAGATTTTATTTATTTGACAGAGATCACAGGTAGACAGAGAGGCAGGCAGAGAGAGAGAGAGGAGGGGAAGCAGGCTCCCCGCTGAGCAGAGAGCTGAATGTGGGGCTCCATCCCAGGACGCTGGGATTATGACCTGAGCTGAAGGCAGAGACTTTAACCCACTGAGCCACCCAGGTGCTCCTGAAGGTATTTTCTAATCTCCTTTTTAACCAATTGGTTGTTTATTTCTTTTCTTTTAGTTTTTTTTAAAAGACTTTATCTATTTGAGAGAAAGAGAGAGAGAGAAAGAGTGCACAAGCAGGGGGAGGGGCAGAGGGAGAAGAAGAACCAGACTCCCTGTTGAGCAGGGAGCCCAATAACGTGGGGCTCAATCCCAAGACCCTGAGATCAGACCTGAGCTGATGGCAGGTGCTTAATCAACTGAGCCACCCATGTGCCCCTCAGCTGGTTTTAGTACGTAGTTTACTCAGGGAGAAACAGACAACTGCCATTTTTGTCTTCTTCTGTGCTGAGGGCTATGACACCTCAGTTCTCCCCTAGATAGCTAGATTGTACTGGACCTGTCAGAGCTCCAAGACTGGCAAGAAAGATGCCAGTTTTTTGGGCCTTTCCAAAAAAGTTGGGGTGTTGGACACATACATCAAGAAGTGATTACACTTTTAAGAGGCAGAGAAGCTAGGTACTATCTCACAGGACTTTAGTAGTGAAATCCAGGAGTAACTTCCTTCTCCCCTACTGCATATTTCACACTCCCACTTCATGACTTATCCCGTTGTACTGTGATACTTAATCACACACCCGCCCCCAGCCCTTCTCTGGATCATTTATCTTCACACTCAACTCTAGCACCCGTGTAGGACTAAGCATATATAGACATCCAGCAAATATTTGTTGAATGAATAAACAAAAAAATGAATGACGGATAGAAACAATATGATATAATGGTTAAGGGCATATGATTGCAAATCAGAAGAACCTGAGTTCAAGTCCAGGCTCCACCTCTTACAAGCAGTGTGATCCCGGACAACCGACTTAGCTTTCTCAGTCATGTGTCCTTATCTGTAAAATGGTGTTACGTACCTAATCCATGGGGTTCTCACATAATATATATGTTTTGTATCTATTTTTTGCATATAAGATGGCTTCTAGCAATAAGTAACTGTTATTAATAGTGCCATTAGTTCTCATAGTGAAAGTTATGAGAAATAATATAAATATTGTAAAACATATATATTATTTTATGTTTCTATTTATTTTTACTATTAATTTCATGGTGACTTGTTTTTTATCATTAGTGACAGGAATGCATGAGTGATTCACTGATAGCTGGTACAGAATAACTAGGTGACAGCTATCACTGGTACCCCAAAAACCTCACAAGTGTGCATTTTTCTTTGGACTGAGCAGGTTGGAGCACAGTTAACAGCATCACTTTCAGTTCTGCAGCCTTAAAGAAACAAAGCCCTGTTTCCACCAAAGCAAGCTTTATTTTTTTTTAAAGATTTTATTTATTCATTTGACAGACAGAGATCAGGCAGCGGGGCAGAGAAGCAGGATCCCCACTGAGCAGAGACCCCCCCCCACCCCATGCAGAGCTCGATCCCAGGACCCTGAGATCATGACCTGAGCCAAAGGCAGAGGTTCAACCTACTGAGCCACCCAGGCGCCCCAAAGAAAGCTTTAAAATCCCTTCCAGCATGTCCAGAGCAACCCAGTGTATCACTTATCCAACCTAGGGATACAAAGAGATGAACCATAATCTTCCAATTAACCAGGGGTTCTCAGACTTTCGTATCCATCAGACTAAATTTGGATGACTGTTTAAACAGATTGCTGGGCTCCATCCCCATCAATAGGCCTGGGCTAGAATGCCAATTTGTATTTCTAATAAGTTGCCGCATGGTACTGATGGTGGTGGTTCAAACGCCACACTTTGAGAACCACTGAGTTCATAGAAATGGTTGAAGTATGAGCAGCGTGACTCCGGGGCAGGAATGTGTGCAGAAACCTTTCCTCAAAGTTGAATCGCCTGATAACCCCTGTGAAAATGAGGACTTTCTTTTTTCAGCCCTAGCGTTTTCACCCCTGAACTCCCCTCCTCTTTATGAATTTACTGGTGGGGGAAATAGTTTCATGAAGTTGTTTTTAAGCTTCTTTGAGCGTGATAAAATCTATAGACACTCTCTGCAGAAGAGTCCATATACACATACACAGAAGCATTGCTCAGAATTTCAGGAGGTGCTGGGATACTTCTCCTACCAGCCCACCCACTAACCCTAAGGAGTAACAGTAGAAAAACTATGCCCTGAAGCAAAGTCTTGGGCTCACATGGATATAACAAAAATTCCCTTCTTATACTTAACCTTTCAGTTAATTCATTTTTAAAGCAAGAATAATAATAATGTTCTTCCATCAAAGTTTGTGAAGACTAGCTGATGTAATACATGAAAAGGCATAATTTGAAAACCAGAAACACTAAGTATTGCCTTTTTTCTCTCTTCATAGTCTTGCTACAATAAACTCTCATTCTTGAGGCAAGTGGGTGCCTCTCCCTACTAACGAAAGATCGGGAAGTATAAGCACTGGGTGTTGTGCAAAAACAATGAATACTGTTAAGCTGAAAAAATAAATAAATTTAAAAAAAAAACTAATAAAAAAATCTTGAATGCAAAAAAAAAAAAAGAAGAGCCCTAAGTGTACTATTTCAAGATCTTACTCCACTCCCATCACAGTCTTCTGCTAAAATCTAGTCACACGCTGCCATATCATGGTTCTCTCTGTGAGTCACTGAGCAGTGGGATCTAACAAGCCCAGGCCTGGCTCTGTGACCCAAGAGTCTCAATTTACTTGCCCTGAAATATTCCACTTTGCAAATGTCCAATGCCTTGTCATGTCCCCATGTTAATGCCTCCTGGCAGAAAGATAGAAATATAAAGTTGTTCATAGAGGTTTATTTCTAGGCTAGAAGACGCTGAGTCTTGAGAAATAGTAATTAAGGATTAAGCCTGATTCTCATTATTTCTACAAAAGTAAATAAATACACTGATAGACCAAGCAGGAGACATTTATTTAGCATCTACTGTGTACACTGTGTAACAGATGACACTGAGAGGAGTAACACATAACATGTGTTCCTATGTTATGCCAGCTCACAATCCAGCAGGGAAAATAAATACATGCAAAAATAAACCAAACATACAGTGAGCCTTGGCCAAGGCAAAGATTGTGGTTCATACAGAGGTTCAAGAGTACAGGAGGAGGGAGAAATCGGTTTTTACAGGGATGCTTTAAAGTGTCCTGGGCACAGTGGGATTTAAGCTGGTCCCTAAAGGAGGAGCGGGACTGTGTTAGGTGACTAGAATGGAGAAGGACTTTATAGGCTGTGGAAGTAGTTTGAAGAAAAGAGGTAGAAAAGTGCTTAGTTAATTTGCATAATTATGATTTAACCAGTGTGACTGCAGAATGGGGGTGGGGTGGAGGTATCGATCTGGAGGCCAGAGACGTAAGTTGGACACATGTTGTGGGAAAGAAACCAAAGGCCAAGTGAGGAGCTTTGGCTTTACTTGCCAAGCAGTGGGGAAGGATTGGGGGTCTTTGAAACCACAGGCAGATCTGTTTTCCAAGAAGAGAGCTGGTGCACTGTGAATAGATGAGAGAGAGCAAAAAGCAAACACGACCTAGTAAGGTGAGGGGAGCCTGGGCTAAAGCCAGAGCAGTGGGAGTGGCCGGGAGGGCACGCAGGGGAGAAGTGTGCGAGAGGCTGCATTTTGGGAATGGTAGTGGGGGGACAAAATAAAAGGGCAGAGGCAAGCTGAGAGGGCTCTCCTTAGCACACCCAACCCCAGGCGGGGTTGCTGCGTAGAGCAGACCATGGGCTCTGAGGAAGAAACTGGCTGAGACCCCGGGGACCAGGTGGTGAGGAATACCTCCTCGCTGTCCCAAGAAGACTTTTGTCCTTCCTAGAATGCCCAGAAGGGTAGCAAGTGACCATCTGGTTTGCCCACATGGAATATCAAAATCACTAATGCCTGGACGTGGGTCCTCAGCCTGGGAGCTTCAGAAGTCCTAGAGATCTTTTAAAATAACTTTCAGGCCCTTTCCCATGTGACTTTGATCTGGAAACCTGAGGTGAGAGCCCAGGCATGCATATTTTGTAAAGCTCTCAGGTGACTGTGATGCACATCTGGTTTGGGGAACTGCTGTGGTACCTGACTATTAGTCAAGACAAGTGTCTAGAGACCCTGGTTCGGTCCATACTTGTGCAGATGGAGACTGTGATGACCTGAAGACCATAGGCTTCAGTCTCCAGCGGTGTCTCAAGCACAATGAGCTCCATCGAATGTCTTGGGAGGGAACCCCGCTCCTCCAACTCTAGACTTCAGTGAACACACAGGGAGATGGGAGAAGCTGCATGCTTGACAGGTCCTTTGTCTCAAAAAAACAAGGTGCATACAAGTCATCCTTTTCACCCTTGTCTTCAATTGAAAAAGGAGCACTTGGCTATGTCACAGGGACTCCATCAGAGAGTCTTATGACGGGATGCTTTGAGACTTTGGAAGACAGTCTACATAATAATGCTATCCATTTTCTGCCAGGCTTATACAACATTCATAGTACTTTCACTGCTGTTAATGTTTTTTGTTTCTCAGAAAAACAATGCAGGACAAAGGTAAGGCGGGTGTTAAACTTCTGGACATGGACTTGTGTGATTTGGTGACTTGTGCGAGGTCAGACAAACCAGAGCCAGTCCTGAACCCACCATCCTCCTGAGCTCCAGCTCTGGTTCTGGGCCATAACGGAGAAGGGTAACATAAAGGCATTTTTCTCTCCTTGTAAAAGAGAAAAAAATGGGGGGAGGGGGAATTATTTAAACACACCTCACTCATACTGCAATCACTGCATTGTTTTTCCTGTTGAAACACCCTGTTGGTTTTTAAATCCCTTTAAACCTACCCGGCACCTGTATGGCCCAGATCCAAGAATTATTACCGAACCTTTCACTTTTTATATTTAGCCACATAGGGGTTTCTGTGATGGTATCTGGCTCTTGGTTCAATTGAAAATTTCAGAGCTTCCAGAAGTTTTCTTCTTCCATAGAACCTAGAAGCATGCAATGCTCAGACATGATTTCATAATTTTTTTTATTTTTATTTTAATCAAGTACGTCTCTCCACTTCCCTTCTCCTGCTGGGCAAAATGGTATCTTGGCACCACACTGTATTGTTCCTGTGTGAAGATGGTCCTGAAAGATTGACCGAAAGAAAGGGCAGAGGAGGGATGGGGGAGGGGTGGATGGTCTCCATCAGCAACTTATGGTTTGTGGGATGACCTCTCTTCAGGGCAAGAACGGAGGCTGAAAACGTAATGAGAACTTCCCCGCAAATTCATTATAACAAAGCATAATGTGAGCTCACTGGGCACAAAAATAAGCTGAAGGAAAGTGACTCCCACATAAGACCTAATTAGATACTTTGATGTCAGAAAGCAGAGCAGGGAGGGGTGGAAAAAATCAAATCAGACCAAAGTGAAGGACCGAAATTCAAACGGAAAGAAGGAATATTTCTCTCTTTCTCTCTCCCCCTTCCAACTCCCCTACCTCACCACCCCCCCACCACCCATGGCCTCTGTCTCTGTGCCTCTCTCTCTCTCTCTCTCTCTCTCCTTCCTTTGCCATGAAGGAAGAATAAGATTCGGGAACAATAGGTTGTAAATTCTTTAGCCAATTAGTCCTGTAACTTACTACTGTTTGTAATGCACAGAATGTCACAGGCTGTTTTGCAAACTCCCCGAGTTGGTTTGTTAATAACAGGAAGCTAGCACTTCTCAGTACAGTGGATCAGCTACACGTGAAAATAAATGCAAAAAACCTGGAGGGGAATAGCAGCAGACCAAGAGTAGCCTTGATTTAATTTAACATTTGGGGGTCCGCACACAAATGAGCATTTTAGTAGGCTTCATGGTGGAAGTTGCTGTCATTTGTAAAATATTCTGGCCAATTAGCTAATAGTGTGCTTGGATTTCTCCTGTTTTGATACAGTAATACTAAGTACATTGTGAAGCCCAATTATACAAATCATCCCCATATGCCATACCAGTCTTTCTTTATGAACTGTGTTTATAAATCCTGTGTGAGGAAATGTGTACTTCAGCAATTTAGACCATGTGTAAAAACATAGCCAATGGGATTGTCAAGAAAACAAGTTCCAGCCTAGGAAATCCTAATGTGTTCCGCTGGAATAACAGGAGGGTGCCGGGGAGTGCAATGCTCTGCTTAAATACATATTGCTTTATAGTGTTTAGCCAATTTAGGGGCTTCCGCTTCCCTCTCTGTTACTTTATTCTTCTTTTCTTTTAGGATCCAACCTTGGAGTTTTTGAGAAAATTTGGGATTGGTCTTCTCTCCGGCACAATAGCCTCAGTCATTAACATCCCTTTTGATGTTGCCAAAAGTAGGATTCAAGGGCCTCAGCCAGTTCCTGGAGAGATCAAGTACAGAACCTGTTTTCAAACAATGGCAACAGTCTACCGGGAAGAAGGGTAACATTCTTATTTTAATAAATGTGCAGGACTCGAGTACTGTTAAAAGCCTAGCGTATTAACATTTTGCTGAGAGCCATTAAGATCTCCTAAAGTGTGTGTGTGTGTGTGTGAGAGAGAGAGAGAGAGAGAGAGAGAAAAGCACTAAAGAATGACAAACTTCTAGAGATAATACAATGATGAAAGTTTGGCAGCATGTTCCTACACCATCCAGAACCTCCAGCCACCATCTTACAACCTCTGCGTGTTTGTCCTAGAGCGTCCGGATGCACCTTTTCCTGGGTAGTTTGCATAATATGCTGTAATACACCCTGTTCACGCATGGGCAGGAGAGTGATTGTCGTCTAACTGTAAATCCAATCAAAATGTTGCCTCATTATAGTCTCCTGGGAGAACTAAACAGGAGAGTTCTGTGAAGGTAGTTTTCTTTATCCGAAGTACATGCTTCTTTCTGCTCGTCTTTAAGTGTTATGTCCATCTCTTCATCCCTCCTCCCTCAGATCTTATTCTCAAGTAAATGAAGAATCTTTTGTTATTTTGATCTACACTATGTCATAGTCTTTTGTGAAGACCGAGTCTGTGGCCTTTTAAATTCAACTACAAAAGTCATTTTGCCTATATACACAGCTGTCATGAAAGTAGGACCTATGTTCAAAGCTAAAGCCATCTCACTGAGGAAAGTCATATTTCTGGTTGGACGTGATCAGCATAGCTTGGGCAATATTCATTAACCCTTTCCCTCTGTCCGGTCTGCTGCAGAAAATACATAGCCACATATTGCCTGGTTTGAGATAGATGTGATTTCAAATAAATTTTCTTAGAGACCCTGGGTCAACATCTCAGTGAAGCTGGTCCATTCTACTTTCAAAATTAAGAATTCAGAATTCAGAATTAATTTCAGAATTCAGAATTAAGGAATGTTCTCTTTCTCTTCCTATTATAGGATTTTCGCTTTGTACAAAGGCCTGCTTCCCAAGATTATGAGGCTTGGACCAGGTAATGATGTTTTTATTACTTCTATCCTTCCTTCCTTCTTTGTTGTTCTAGTGTCTCTTTTTTTATTCGTGTCGATCAGCCATGATGCGTTGATCGCACTGTGAAAGATGGAAACCTTGAGGATACAAAGTTGTCAACAAGTATTCAAGACACTGAAGGCATCCCTTAGAAATGTTTTCCACCTTTGTTTACGAGGTACTATTTAAGACTTTGCTGGAGGCTGATAGACGCCAAAGCCCAGCTTAAGTCAATAGGAAGGGATCCACAGCCAGTTGGAGTTTGAGTGAGCAAGGAGGCTGTGGGGGGAGGATTTTCAATGAGGGAGGGATCAGCTGGATAAAACTCTCCTGGTGCCCTCCCCCCTTATCGCCACCCCCCCCACCCCAAGTTCATTCTTGTTCCTGCCTCAACTTCATTTCAAAAACAAAAAGGAAGTGTAACTTGCCTCCATGAAGCGCAGGAGCCACTTATCCTCACTGTCACCTGGGAGGCCTGTGGTGAGTGCTGCAACCTGGCACTCACCTTCCAGGCCTCTTGTAGGCATGATGGTGGAGGCTCCTGGCTCAGGGCCTTACCTCCAGACACCAGCCCACAAAAAACTGGCTGCCATTCCCACAGGCAGGGAGAGTCAGCTGCCTCTGTGTCAATAGATAAGAACATAACTACTGCAGACCCAACCGCCTGGGCAAACAGTCTTGGATTATAAGCAACCCCATGTCTAAGCACAGAAGTAGACACCAGCTCTTGCCTGTCTTTTTACCAGGCCACATTCACCTATGTAGGCATCCTGGTATCCTCTCTCAGAAGCTTCCTCTGCTCCTCCCCCTTCCCCGTTCCTCCCTTTTAACACCATGTGGGTCCTCCCGCCCTACCACCCTCACACACAGGCACATTTACCATCGTTGAACCTCAGCCCAGTGAGCCAGCTTTTCTACTAACCTGAGGCAGAGGACAGCTCACCCTTTCATGTATTTAGAAAACACTTCCACAATTCCCAGTCCGTCTAGCCCCAACTTTCTAGGCATTTAAGCACAGATTTTGCTTCACATTTGAGATTCAGACTTGCCCCCTGTTAGTCATGGGCCCGTGTGTAAAAACAAAGCCAATGACAAAGAATATTGGTGATTTTGTGCAACTCTCTCTGTATGTGGTGTTTTCCCTTCACCACACAGTAAAACCCTGCTGGTAGACGTAGTATTAGAGAAAATCATAGGAATGACCCTAACCCAGCTTTGTCAGGAGGGGATGGGCCTGAAAAGAGTGGTCATCAGGGAGAGTTTACCTAAAACAGTAATTGACTGGAACCTTAATCCAAAACTCTTAAATAATCTGACCCCAAGTTTTGTTAGAGACTTGCAAATGTTTGGTTGGCTTTTTAAATGTTTTTGCATGAGGTGTCCTTAGTTGCTGTGGTGTTAAATACAATGAAAAGTGTTGTGAATGGACTGTCCAGGCTAAACAAAACTGTGAATGACTGGAAATCTCCCTCAGGGACCTGGCCTCCACTCATATGTAAGTCCCCCAAACACACAAGTCCCAGCAGCTTTAAAGGAAAGAAAGGTAGAGAGGAAAGTATGACTTTTGACTTAAGGACAAGATTATTTTTTTTCAGAGAGAGTAAAAAAGTGAAAGAAAGGGTATATCTGGGATTTTCATCCTTCATTGTAGGAAGCATTCCATCTTCTTTTCGTAACAGCCTAAGCAGCTCCATGTGGCTCACAACGAGTCACCTCTCATGAAAGGAGGCTCTTGAAGTCTGTGGTTTAAACTCCAAATATCACCAGGCTGAAAACTAACCCACTTCTGCATGCTCTTGTCCTACGGTGAGAACAGTTAATAAGAGTAAACACAGCAATTACATAGGTATTAACAACCCTCTCTTAGCGGGTCTTTTCTTGTTTGCCAGAGTGCCAAGAGAGCTTCAGCAGCTGAGAGGGGTCTCACAGAGTATCTTCATGGGTTAAAAAGGAAAATTACAGATAAAATTACAGATAATTATCTTTGGTATAAGGTTACACAAACATGTGTGGCCTGTAGATTAAAACACACACACACACACAGAGCAGTGTGTACACAAGAACGAAGATCAAAATCGAGTTATATTTCTTTTCGTCAGAAGTCAATCTTCTATTCATGCAGCCCATGAGCTCAGGATATTTGTCCACATATTGATTTTGTAGTATTTTTCACACAGACATGAGAGGATAGGTAGATTCAAGAGCATGGGATTTGTGTCATTTATTGCGTCAGGTAGAACACAAAATCATCCACATGCAAAGGCCTTTCCCGATTTCTAGGTAACATCAGTGTTTGTTTTTCTGTATCACAGTCCTGTTGACCTTTCAAGACAAATAGTGATCTGTGATACCCAAGCCCTACCACCAAACTTTCAAGTCTCTGAGGCAGAGAAAATAAAAGCAAAAGGTTAAAAGCTAGCTATATCTTGTAATATGTACATTTTCAAATATTCAGAAGCTTTTTCATTTTATATATATTTTTCACACTGCAATACAATTTGAAGGCCATAAGAGAAAACTAGACTCATCTATCAAGCACCCTTTTAGAGCTTTCCTTCTAGAATGCAATTAGGACTGCTAATTATGGACTGAAAAAGATAAATCCCTTGCCTACATATGAAAAATATGAATGGTTTCTGTTTGCAGGAATGCCACATGCCCTTACAAGACTAAATGTGTCTATATTTATTTACTTTAAAAAAATTAAAAGTGCCTGAAAAGGAATCTGATGAGAAAGGATGAAAGTTACAGAAACTCATAGAGAAAAAATGTATTTGGGTATTTGGAGACTCAGATGGTCTTGATTTTGCTGAGAATTTTCCACAATAGCCTTCTATTGATGTATTAGAGCCCAAGGACTGACAAGTCTACACAGCCTCTGCCTGATAGGCTGCATGGGACTTCACAGATTCAGAAACCCACTGTGGGGCAAGTGACATTACTTTGCTGGATTTGAGATTTAAAAACCTGCTCTTTTCTTTCCTAGGTGGTGCAGTGATGCTGCTGGTTTATGAGTACACCTATTCATGGCTTCAGGAGAACTGGTGATTGCCTAGGAAGTGTTGAGATCATGGATATTTGCTCTACAGCACCGTGAGGAGAGACTATCAGTTCAGCTGATATGATTATAAATTATAATTATACAATTATGTACAGTCATTAAGGGGAAACAGTTTAATCAAGAACAAAACCTATTTTGATACTTCAGAAATTATCTCTAGACAATTTGAGACTGTGGTTTTGGCCATATCCATAAATCTGTGAGAAGAAAAATAGTATGAAGTAATGAGGTATGTAAATTGAACATAGAAAATAGCATAGAAATTGGATATATTTCATAAAAGCTATATAAATCTCATGCTCTGTATTCCTCTTACACTGCTTCACAGTGTAATTGTAATTGTATTGATAATTAATTTTTCCCACAAGGTCAAGAAATGCTTAAAGTAATAAAAAAATTAAGCCAAAATTTGAACAGTTTTTATAAGGAATTAAATTCTCCCATAAATAATATTTAAAAGGCACAAGGAAAATGTTTTTAAAGTACACTAAAATGGCATTTTTAAAAGGTTGAATTTTTTGTTAAAATTTAAATCTGGTGGTGGTCTTTAGAGTAATAATACACATCACAACTATATTTTCCCAAAACTACTTTATATTTTGCACTGTAGTTTAAAACAGGTCATATTTTTAAAGCCTGATACATGAAGGTTTTTGTGGCAAATAGAACACATGAAAATTTCCTTCACATAATTCCCTTTGAAAACAGTTTTTCTTGCTGAAATATTTTCATGTTAAAACACAGTTGGAACCACTCCTTGGGCCCATTTTTGCTGTCTGTTTTTGCATCCAGGTATCTTTGTTCAGACCTCTTACCTCTGCCATTCTTAAAAAGAACGTTTAGAGTGAAACTACATTTCCAAGTTATCCATTTTAAGTGACAGCTTCAGGTGTGAAGTCAACTATCTGTGGTATTAAAATGTGTACTCTGAAGGGGAAAATGTTTCAAAATAGAGGTACATTCTTAGCATTTCCAAAGATTCCTGTACTAACATGCACTCTAAGAAACAGCTCCCTGGCACTGAGAGAACCAGACTTGATTTTATATTTGCATCCTGAAATGATGCTATTCAGTAGCTACAGTCATCCAAAATATCTGCCCATTCTAGATGACACCTGTTCTTAACTACTACTGAGGCATATTTCTACCGTGAGGCTATGTCACTAAAGCATTTTGAAAATAAAAAATAAAAGATAACATGATAATTATTACTTTTTATTAATTTAGAGCATTTGAAGTATAAAAATAAAGGCTTTTTGACATACTGTATATACATACACAGCCTTCGGTTGTACATCCTTTCCAACGTGGTTTTTAATTCATATTTCAGCCCAATATTCCAGAAGAGGGTCATTAAACGTAGGGGGAAAAAAAGAAACAAGAACTAAGAATGTGTCTGTTGTACAACTGTGTTCTATCCTTGCAGGTAATGCTCTTGCATCTTGTGAGGGAGATAAATGCCTGCATAGAGGCCATGAAATTGAACCTTTAACCTCTCCCTATGAATGGGATGGAAAAGGATCTCTGAAGAGTGCACTTGCCAGTTTAAAAACACTTTTACCCCCTAAAAAACAAAGGAAATATGTCAACATTAGCCAATAATAATAGCATTTATAAATCAAACAATCCCAACCCCCTACCCCATCCCATTTTCCTTCTCTGGTTTTTAGAAGTAGCTTTAAATCATTTTTTGCTTAGGGTAGCAAATTGCATTTTAGCTTTCTGTTGTCTTTTTTAAGTTGCTCCATGTGAATTCACTGTTGCTAAGAAAAGACCTGGGGGAAAAAGGGAAAAAAAAAATCTTGATATCATTAACATTAGATTTTTTTTTTAATACAAGAACCAGAAAAAAATATAAATAGCATTAACAAGAGATTTCTTAATTTAGATAAAGAAAATAATATTTCATTGTGTTTCCATACAAATGATTGGTATTTTTTTAAAGACTCCTAGTAGCCATCTAAAAAAATATCTGATAAGGGATAATTCTATACCTTATGTCAGTTTTTCTGAATGGCAGGAGAGTCCCTGTATGGTATGGTTTTAAAGTCTCCACCAAGATATTGGACTGGTATCTTCGTTCCATTCGGTTTATAGTCTATTTTCTCACCAGACTGGGAACTCCAGATGTCAACAGGAGTTTTAGAAGATCAAAGGAAGACTATGGCCCTGAGAGTTCATCTGCTCCTTCTGCTTATTCTTCTCCTGAAGTTATAATCCTCTGTTTGTAGCACTGAATTTTGCTTTAGAAATAAATGCAGTTCAAAGCTCTCTCTATAAGATAGTTGTTGCTTGAAGCAAGCAATTCCTCAAATATAACTTATGTGTCAGAAATCTGCTTACTGTTTATATGCTAGTGATCTGAAACGCTTGTCTAGCCATCTGAGTTTTAAGTGAAGCCATGAAACCGATGTGGCGGAACTGGACTGCCGTGTGGACTGTGCACAGCACAGACAGGAAGAAACCAGGATCACCTCATGAATGCCTCTTTAACATCCACATCTAGTGATGTGCCCTTTTAGTTATTGCACAGAATTAATACCAAAAGAAAAAAAACCCACAATATATTAATTTTCCAATAGATGAATTGTACCAATGTTTTAAAAACGTAGTTTCAAGCCTACATATTGCCAAGCAGGAAGAACTTTCTAAACAGAAGAGAAAAACTGTAGAATTTTGCTCAAGAAAAGCAGTTGTTTTAAACTACAACACATAGCACACGCTCACACACACGTATACCCCACAGCTCTGCGATTAACATTGAAGTGAAAACCCAACTGTTCTAGAAAGATGGAAACTATGTCCTGTAAGTCCAGAAATGAATAAAGGGAATTTAAAACAATTAAATAGCATTTGTATTTCTAATACCACCACCAGTCTACCTTGACATGAACCATGCTTCTGTACAACAATGTAAACTTCACAGCAAGCCGTTTTTACATTCATTAGAGCAGAATTTTCCATTTTCTTTAAATTACAACATAATTTTGGGCTGAGATTGCTGAACACACAGGTAAGCCAACAATAACAGTACAATTTAGTTTCACAGTGGTTTTCTTAACATAAAGTTCATTTTAAGTGTCTTTGCAAAACATTTCACATTAAACTTAAGTTTCTAAGTGACTTCCTTAAAAGCCTTCTTGTCCAGATATTTTCCACCCTTGTGTCTTTATATGCTTGGCATGTGTGTTGTTTGATTAGGATTCAAAATGGGAGACTGGCTTGTTTAATCTGTTTTTGAGTCCTCTGCTGTAGAAAGAAAATATCCTTCATAAGATGTTGAAGCCTTCACTGCACACACAAAATTTGGGGCAAGTCCAGGTCCAGGAGCCCGAGCAGCCCACCACCAAACAGAGACAAAGACGCTGCCAGAAAGTCACCTTTGCAAAAAGAAAGAAAAAAATAGATAGGGGTGGGAGGGAGGGGGAATATCCCATGGAATGAAAACACAAATGCACCATCCAGAGTCCATATTTACAAACTATAGAAAATATAAACATTATTGTATTTGGAACCAAGTCAAAACACCAGGAGCAGCTAAATTCAGATATTGCTTGTATTACAATTATATTTTCCAACAAAACAGGTCATCTCTTAAGAATAAACAAAGCATCACTCAAGTCAATTATTGATTAGTTTCCTAATGATGAATTAAAGCTTATTTGGTCACCTTATTTGATTAGAGGGTGTAGCATAACTTCTTTTCTCTATGTATTTTCCTTTATTGATTTTGCAAAATCTCAACAATTGCACGTTTCGAAAGTTCAGGTTGATTTAGAATAAATATACACATGTGGTTTTACCAAAGACTAGTTTTAAAAGTTCCTTAAGCCCTTTGAGGGGTGCAGGTTTCTTTGCTAGTTAAAACAGTGTGTGGGCAACACAAATGTCTCATTCAATCCTTAAGATTGCTTTTGTTTTCAAATCCTAAAGTCATGTCAGGCTTTCTGTAAGAGAGAAGGTATGGCAAGAAATATTTAAGTGTCATCAGCACAATGGATTTGAGTCCGTAAGCCAGCTTTGGGGGGCTGGGGGGCAGGAGGGCAGGAGGGCTGGGATCTGAGACCAGGGAAGAGGGGGAGGGTAGGCTGAGGGGAGACGGGGTGAAGCTGCCGTGCGGACAGAATTTCCCATCAGAGTGCAGAAGCCGTGACAGAGTGACTACCTTCTCTGGCTGCCTGCATTCCCTTGAACGCCAGCGATGCGGGAATGTCACAGTTGTGGGGGGACAGTGGGGTGCCGCTGGCATGTTGCCACCCGTGTCCAGCCACATAACCGGAAGGAGCAGCACTGTAGGTCATGTAAGGCGACACTTGGGCCGGGGTGGGGTAAGGAGCCATGCTGGATGCCGACACAAAACTGCTGACAGCTGGTAGACCATTTGGTGCCTGAGAGTAGGAAAAGAGAAGAGGTGAAGGAAATCACGTTGTAGCAGCTGACATGGCACCGGTTTTCAGAAAGTGGCAGAATGTAAGTTTGGAGTAGCAGTAGCAACATTCTGACTACTGTCTGATTTTTTTTTTTTTTTTAAAAAGATCCGATCTCTATATTCTACATGCAGTATGTTTGAGCAGCAAGACTGGTACTGCCCAAACATAATGCCAAAAGACATGATTCCTTCCACAGAGGTTTTGAAGAGGCTACAACCCGAAAATTCACAATATTTGCTTTGCTATTTGGAATTATAGGAAGGAAACAGAGGGGGAGGAAAGAATTAATGGTGATTAAATACTCTCAGAAACCGTTCAGCTATCCGAAATGCCTTTGTCAACCTTCCCTGTACTTTGGTTTTGTTTGGCTCTTTTGTTGAAGCATTTGTGAAGGGCCTGGTTGGTGTAGCTTTCATTTCCAGTAAAGAAGGGCACAGAGTGTAGGCTGTCACTTTAGAAACTCAAAATGAGCACGACCTTTGTTAAATAAAACATGGGCCGATTTTAAAATGTCATGTTGAAAATGCCTGTTGGACAAAGGACGTGCAAAATCAGGCAGTTGTAAGAGTTTTTAAATGAAAATTGGAGGTATTTTTTTCCCCAGAGCTGTTTTATCAAAAAGGAAACTGTCTATTGGAATATAAAAGAATTGCATATGTGTGGTTTAAAACTGGAAAATTGGTTTGCAAAGTTTTGGGGTCCTGTGATACAAATTTTTAAAAGCCACATGGATAAATCTCTTGAAATGAATTTAAATATAAAATCTGAGTTTGCAAACAAAATGCAGCAGCCCTGGCAAGCGATTTTGCCTAGAAACCAGTGCTCTCTTGGCATCCAATAAATTGTTGGTATTGTTACTATTAACAACAACAAAAACACCCTGATTTCTAATCCTGATTCTGGCATGAACACTTGGCATCCTCCTTCAAGTAACTTATTTTTTCCCCTCCATTTCTACATTATTTAGAAATAAGGAGTAAATCTGTTCCCTGGTAGTGATGTGAACACATTAACATATCAACATATCTCCTAGTGAGAATGCAGTGTAAATACTAGAATTACTAGTAGTAAAACTGATTCAATCCTTAGAGGTAAGAAAAGCAGACATATGTTAATTAGATGCTTTTTCCAATTCAATTACAACATAGAAATTATTTTCCAATTTAATTCATTTGGTTATTATTTTCACTTCCACATCTTTGAGAATGCAATGATGGGCTCTCAAAAAGGATTTTGTCAATTTAGAGTAATACACAGAGTAGAATAAACATGGGTATGACTTAACACTGCTCATGGATTTCTGACTAAAGAAGAATACAAATAGAGGGGTTGTCCTCCTGTACTTGGTCTGTAAGCACACATACCTCCTGTTCTGGTTGTCAGACTGCCTATTCATTGAAAAATGAGGAAGGGGAAAGGACACTAAGGCTTTTGGAATATGTCCTATGTTCCAGGCACAAAGAAATATCCAGCATATTTTATGGAATAATGAAGATTGGTAAATTGTAGCTCATTATAAACTACTGGGTTTATAATGATAATATGTAATGATTACAACACAATGTTCAATCAAAATTAAAATGTATTTCAAGGGTCCCATGAGATGGTCCTCTGTTTTTTTAACAAATCACTGCACATCACTTTAAAATACAAATGAAATCTTAACCTCTTTTTATACACAAGAATGTAGATCAAGGAATTTAGTCATTTACCCCAAGCCAATTGGCAAGTCAATGGTCATGTCTTAAAAGAAGTTATCACCCCTGTCTGACATGGGAACCTCTGTGGCAAATCTTTTCTTGCTTTTTCCAGGACAATTGACAGACACAATTTAATATCAAACTAGGGCATTGAGATAACCTCTTATAAAAGATTCTTTCTTCTTCTAGAACCCTATTCTCATTGTTAGATCCTCATTCTGTTTCTTAACTTCTACGGAAAAAAAAAAAAAAAATCTTTTCCCCCTTTCTGAGGATGGCTCATCAGAGAATGGCTCAAAGAGGACACACTCTAAGGCTCTCTGAAGGTGAGTACGATAGCTCTCAAATTGTAGAAGAAATCTAGCATTGCATAGAGATTATAGCTCCAATCATGTTTGTGGACGATTTTCCCAATAATCCATAAGAAATGAGTTTCAAAAGGAATCATTCCAGTCCACTTACAGAAATATATTTGCATCTGTATTGGCCTCTTTCATTCTAGATTAATTAATAATCTTATACTGTTGACACCAATGTCACCAAGAATCATAAAATAAGAATGTTAAGGTTAAAATTATTTTTAAAATTGTGAAAACCTTTGCCCAACCCTTTACAAGGACAGAAGGTTAAACTATTTGATATTATACATGACAGAAATAATGCTGCTCTAGTGAGCCAAAAAATGTGTTGATGAATTCTAATTTTCATGACAGCCAAATGTCTCCTTACTCATTCTTTTTCCTTTGAATTTTTTCTGTCATGCCCAATTACAGTTTCCTCTGAAACACTTGCTTCGTCATCTTCCCCTTCCTCCCCTTACACCCTTGCCCTTGGAAACTTGATGAACAGAACCACCTATTCCTTGATGGGAATAGCCCTTTCTTTGGGGCTCTCCACTTGTTACATTGCAATGTCTATAATCCCCTTACATGGACCCACTTCATTTTGCCCTGAAACATCCCCCCTGAGAAATTGGGCTGGATTGGACTCTCATCTTACATAATGCTCCTAGGATTCAGTGCAAGGAAGAATATTGGATATAGGCCTGTGTTACCTTCAGGTGCCTTACTTATTCTGTGACCACGTTGTTTGTCGATCATAAAATAAATACTAATTTTTTCCATATTTGTCCAATTGCTCATACTAAGGCACCAAATTTTCTTTTATGTTGGTATTACTATTAGTATTAAATATTTCAAAGTTCTCCAAAATCCACAACATATTTAGGGTCATTTTAGTGATGCAGTCCCCTCTGTGTTGCAGAAATTGAGTAAGAAGGGAAGCTCAAAGAGGATCGATCCCGTCTTGTTAGTAAAGGCAAGAGGAGGCAAAAGCGTTTGCTTAAAAGAAAACCACAGAAATCTTTAAACAGTATAAAAATAACTCTCAGATTTCCCTCAGGTTAAATCATGACCCAGATTCAGGGTTAAAAAGTTTTGTCTTAATTTTCCTTTTTACTTTTAAAGGTCAGATTTAGCAATTTGAAAAAAGCAGCATAAGAAAGATGGGATGACAAACATGCTTTAAAACGTACCTGCCACCTTCACTATTCATTCAGTGACTCAATAAACCTATTGATTTTCTCACTTATTAATTTTGAAACATGACATCAGTAAAAGATATAAATCTATACTGGATAAAATAATTGTTATTTATGAAGCAATCACTGAATAAGTAAAATTTTCCACCACAAAGGAAAACAACTACAGGTAGCATTGAAGTTTGTTTATTCTTTCCAGTAGAAGAGTACATGACTTAAACTTCCCAAATCTGTTTAATGTTTTCAGTGAAGGGCATGTAATTAATCTGAAAAGCTAGTTAGGCTGAGTAGAGACTACCAAATGTACACCATAAATATAATGGGAGCAAACATGCTAAATTACTCTATTTAATTGGATTGTAAATATGATTCATAAATCAACCAACATATGGAATCCCCAGAGAAGAGTAAACAAATTTTCCAAATGAAACCCCAGCAATGGGCACGTAATGGAAATCTCATTTTTGAAAATGACTTTGCCTACAGATTTCATAAATAAGACCTCAGTCCATCAACCCCTTTTTTTAATGTGGATCTTCCATAAAAGCCATGAGAATCCTCTCCTCCAGAGAACTGTACAAGGATCCCCCCTGAAGCAAACGCTCTTCTACCTGAGACTGAGAATGAGATTTACTAATTCAAAGTAAAATATACCAAACTGCATGCCCTAAAAAAAGTAAGTTTCTTGCTTTGTTGAATGTTTTGAGAAGAACACAGATTTTTATCTCACTGGCATTAAAGGAAATAGTTTAGGAAAAAAAAAAAAAAAAAAAAACAATGTCCAGTTAAGGTTTGAATGAAAGCATGAGTTTTCATTTTACTTGTTCTAAAATGTTAGAAATGCAGATTTGTCTGTTTTTAACAATATGTTTTTAAATTAGTACATTGAGAAGCTGTATTGGGAGAGAGCTGGACTACAGCTTGAGGACAGGAGCTTGTCTTAATCACTTCAATATCCTCACAAAATAGGACACATCATAGGTGTTTCATAATCATGTGCATACCTAAGTTAGTGCAGCCTTTTGAAAGCAGAAGATGCGATAGTCTTGCTTTAAAAAAAACAAAACAACAGGAAAACTAGGCACTCTTTATCGCAGAACTGGCGGTACACTGTAAGTAAGCAACATGAATAAAGCTGTTGAAAAGTAAATAAAAGTACTAACGTAGCCATTCACTATTTGATTTATGCTTGTTCCATTTACACACACACACACACACACACACACACACACACACACACGGAAAATGGAAATGCATTAATATCCAAACACTTCTGACCACACACATACAAAAAGAAACCAACAAAAAACAAAATAAAACTGGAATGACAACTGTCTGGCAATTACAAGTAATAGACCAGTAGTCTTCACATTTAGGGAATTGTCTACTCAACATTTTCTCTCTTGAAGAAAATGCAGATAATAATGTCAGGTCCTGCACCTACAATCTTTCACCCACTCAGCAGTTCTACCTGGTCCTCCCCTTATGATAAAATGAGTTTACTTTGGCTTTATAGTAAAGTAGGTTTAGCCACAATAGAGATGTGCTTCACCTAGATTTTAGCCTCCATATCATTAGCAAGAAAAAGTTCCAGATCTGAGAATAAACAAGATTTTCTCTTTTGGGTGTAATTTTTTTTTGACTGTTGTTCTACCCACCTTTCTTAATTCACTATGCAATGATCTAGTAAAACAAGTGCAATAAAGTGAAATGATGGTTGTAAATATGGTTTCAACATTCATCCAAAAAGATCTTAATTATGCTGAGTTATCACACTGCAGATCTAAAAGTCTTTAGGTAATGCAAAGCTGCTATTTAAATTTTTTTCCTAAATTTTATGTTTCCAAAATACGAAAATTAAGGTAGCCTTGAAAAAATTTCAAATT
The DNA here is from genome assembly GCF_922984935.1 of Meles meles. Taxonomy (NCBI): domain Eukaryota; kingdom Metazoa; phylum Chordata; class Mammalia; order Carnivora; family Mustelidae; genus Meles; species Meles meles. Next base: position 90,033,483 of record NC_060071.1, on the reverse strand, counting down.
ACTTTTTTTTTGTATTTTATATGACACATTTTACTACTACATAATCATTAATCTTGTTTTAAGGCACTAATAGTTAAAAGCAACCCAGGTCAAGGAATGTTTTTCATAATAGATAACATCATGAATTTCAAAGTCTCTCTATTGGTATTTGCCTACAGTTGGATTCTCTACAAACTTATAAACTATTTAAGACAAATTTAACTTTATTTCATATGATGAAAAATCCAGTGCAACTTCATTTATATTTTCATGAATACATTATGTCTGCAAGGACAACCAGTGTTTAAAACAATGCACTAGAAAATTATATTCATGATTCTGAAATACTATATTTCAAATACAATATACAAATGAATGGTCCATAAGAATTTCAGATTAATTTGCCTTGAAATCCAACCATTTTCACAACTCTTTTAACTCTTAAAACTCTAAACTTCTTAAGTTCATGTTTGTAGAGACTATTCCCCATCCCTGACATCTCGATTTGTAGCTAATGTTATATTAAACTTGCTGCGTTAACATACACTACCCAAAACTAGACATACTCAAAGCTTGCTAATTTAACATTCAGATTATTTCAGAATACCAGATATGCAATATATTTTTTATGAGAAAGTATGCCCAATTGTAGAAAATGTTTCAAGAATTATACAACTATTTATAAACTCTTTAAATAAAATGAAGTGCTAATTCACTAAGTGCCATGTAAAAGGGCAGATATACTCAAACTCCCCCCACCCTTTTCTTTGCCATACAATTGCATTCAGTAGAGATTTTATGTTTTCAACAGAAGAGGACCAGCATTAGGAACCAGAGAACACGGTTGCCATTCAGAATTAGAGGAGACTAAGGATTTCTAGCCCAATATTAAATGCAGGTTAAAAAAGCCAAAACAAATAAATATTCTTCCTCTTCTATCCAAGGATAGATAATAAGGACCTCTGAATGGTAATAAAAAATATTGACTTCAATAAGACAATTTTGAATATTCTATAGTAGTATTTTAAAAAACAAAAGATAGGTGTGTATATAGCAGAAATGTGCATAAGGTTCTAATTACTAGCGATCAGGCATCTTTTTTTTTTTCCAGTTTAAACTGAAAATAGAAACTCTAGTTTACAGTAATCACTAGTACCTACAATCAGTTGTCAATTCAGTCCCTTTGGTAATTTTACAGGTGTCTTCGGGGAGAAGATTATGCTCTAATTCCTATGATTCTGAATTCTCAATTTCCTCCTCTATATCCTAAAATGAAACTGGAGTCATATATGTTCCTCTATTTAATAAAAATTATAAGTGCCCTGAAACTATTATGTGCATAATTGGAGAATTGTTTTTGTCAAAACCTTTCAAATTTTTTTGATAATACAAATAGAGGAGAAATGTTACTTAAGTTTATGTTTTTGTTGTAAAAGTGTACTTATGCTGATAACATTTTGAAAAATAAATTTTAAAACTAAAGCTGCCATTTGAATATTGGTAAGAGAAATGCACACATATTTACATATATATATATATATCACACAAGACACCTTACTATTGCTTTTTTGTTTATGAGCAAGTATTATATAGAATTTTACCCTCAAGAAAATCAATGTCTAATTTCCAAAACTGCTCACAAAATGACACAGCCTAAATTTCTGTGCCTACTTAGCACACCCTCATCATTAAGTACTGTATTGATAATTATAACAGAGTAACTACTGATTTAATTGTGCTTAGAAACTTTTCAAGTTTTGAAATTTTACATCATCTGAATTATATTACTACATGGCAATGCAGAAGATTAACATACCGCAATTAAGAATTTTCCAAATTTGAGGCACCTGGGTGGCTCAGCCGGTCTGCCTTCAGCTCAGGTCAAGATGTCAGGGTCCTGAGATTGAGCCCCCAGGCAGGCTCCCTGCTCAGCAGGGAGTCTGCTTCTAGCTCTGCCCCTCCCTCTGCTAGTACAGTCTCTCCTTTTCTCTCTCTCAAATAAATAAAGTCTTAAAAAAAAAAAAAAAAGAAGTTTCCAAACTTAAGATATAAATATCTTTTTCTTCAGGAAAAAAAATTAACTTGTCCTCTTATGTATTTAGAACAATACTTACTTAGCCACTTATATCTTTCATTTACTTGCTTTTAAAAATCTCATAATTTAGTGATATAATATTCAGTGTTTAAATGTAATCAATTTTAATATTCAAAATATACAGAGTAAATTATTTGAATCAGTGCTCTATTTTTATTTTAAATTGGTCAGTGTTGTTTTGATATGTGGTTATAAATTAACCATTTCTAAATGAGTATGAACACTAGATCTATAATTCAAGGGAGAAAAAAAATGAAATAACCAAAGGTTTTTGAATTATGACACTGCTTTATATATAAGCTGGGTTTATCAACTATTTGTGAAAATTAAAAACTATTTTTCAACTCTTTACTTCCTGATGTTATTATACCAAATGATGACCCAATAAAAACTACTGAGCGCCTATTAAATGCTTGCTACTATGCTAGATGCTTTAAAAACACCCCTTCTAATGTTTGGAACAAAATGCCTTGACCCTTTTTTACTATGATATCTTTGAACAAAGTATATTTGCACCAAAAGAAAAAAAAATTGCTTGTTTTTAAGTTAATCTAACCGCCACTTATAACCGCCACTTAAAACCACAGGTACTATTAAAGGGAAGCTTACTGTGCGCCATATGGCTGCATTATCTCCTTGAATCTTCACAACATCTCCTGAGGTTGGGGCTATTATTTCCCGTTTTATAGATGAAGATATAGAGAGTGTTAAAAGGTTAAATAACTTGCTTTAGTGACAATGGCGCCAGAAGCTCGGAGTTCCCAACCATTGTATGTACTGCCTCTTCTTTATGAACGAGGGGCTTTTTATAAAAGAAAATGGCAAACTTTCATATCATTTCTCCTTGGCATTCTCTACAGTAGAAACAGACTCAGGAAAGGGACTCTTTCTTCGCTGCTCTTTTCTGGGATGTTTGTCATGGGACAGCTACTAAACGTATCTGACACTTTTAGCAAAATAAGGGCGAGAAAAGGAAGTGGAGATGGGGTTTTTTTCGAGAAAACAAGGATTAGGATTTTTTCCCAAGTGAATAAAAGTAACAAGTAAAACGCTGATTTTTGACAGATAAGAAAACTCTAAGAGTTTTATGACTTCAAAATAATAAAACGAAAACTGGGTATTTTGAGGCTTCGGAATTGGAATTTGGTATTAAGAAATTTGCAGATCTGCCCAAATCTGCGCTAAGAAACCTTAGGCTGCCTTAAGGTCCGCGTTTGTTTGTTTGTTTTTCAGAGCTTTGCGCCTCGGACTCCATCCTGGTGATGAATTTAGACTCAAAACTCTAGGGCTTTTGTGGTGGTGGTTCTTAAGTTTTTCTCGGGGGAAGGAAAAAAAAAAACACGAGTGTTTTAATTTTTCTTTTGCAGAGTCGGGGGAGGGACAGAAGGAAAGAAAAATTAAACGGTCCACAGCCAGTCCGTATAATTTGAGGTTTTCTCACAAACCTCCCTTGGGAGATTACACCGTGACCTTTAATCGGGAAATGGTAACTTTATTACGTTTATCTGGTTGCCCTCTCCTCACTTTCGCCGGTTGAGCCACGTTTGTTTTCGGGGAGCCACGGCCGGAGAACTGTCCGAGCGTGAGGACCCCGCAGTCCGCCTCCCCGCAGGCCGCGACCTCGGGCGTGCGCTTGACGGACGCCGCCCTGACAACCCCGCCGCGTCGCCCGGCCCCGCGGACGCGCCTCGCAGGGGTCCCGAGGGTCCCCAGCCCCTGTGCAGCAGCTTCGGGGGCTCCGGGCGCGCCCCCCCCCCCCCCCACGCCTGCAGAGGCCACGCCGGCCTGTTCTTCCACCGCCCCAGGCCCCCGGGGCTCCTGGCGGGGACTCGAGGCCTCCACTCCGCCCTGGACGATCCGGGCCCCGGGTCCGCCTCACCCGCACGGGCAGGGACGGACGCTCGGCCTGGGCTTCCCCTTGGTCGAGGCTCCCGACCTCGACCTGGGTCCCCCCGTCGCGCAAACCCCCGCCGCCTCGCGGCCCACCCCGGCGGGGCCCTCGCCTCCTCACCTGACTGTACTTGGCTTCCTGCTCCAGGGCTCCCTTCTCCAGCCCGTTCACCGCGTGCGGGGCGGCGGCGGGGAAGTTGTTCCGGCCCAGGCTGCTCCACTCCTCCACCTTGGGGCTGTGGTAGGGGGAGCTGTCGCTCACGCCTGGGGAGGAGGAGAAGGCGTCAAGCTGGAGCGCCAACCCGCGCGCCCCCTCCTGAGACGCGGCCTGAAGCCGCGGCCGCCGGGCGCCGGGGCTCCGACCCCTGCCCTAGACCTCCCGGGGGCGCTGGGCCCAGGCGCAGCCTCGCCGGCTTCCAGCCCGGGTAGGCCTCTCCCAGCTCTTAAACCCACGCCTGCGGGAAGATTTCCCCCCCCCCCTTTTCAACTGCCTTTGATTTCCTCCTCCCCTCCTCATTCCCCCGGGGAATCAAATGCAAAGAACCTGAACGTTTTCCTAAATCGAGGAATGAGAGACGAGAAGCTGGATGCGCTCGCTGATCATCCCAGGCCTAAGCCAGGGTCGACTCGGGATTGACGAAAACGGGGACTGGTGCGGACTGAAAAGGGAGAGAGGAGCGTCCTTGGCCTAACCGTCCTTGGCCTGTGCCGGTGCTCAGAGACAACCAGAAAAGTGCTCACCGTGCTGTGGGGATCTAGTACTTATGTCAATAGATGAGACAAAAGACCTGCAAAGTCCTTTGCAAACAAATAACTACAAGTTGCCCACAGTACACATGCAAAATATACATGCATAGTTTGCCGCATAATTCGTGACTATCCTTGATGTTCTATGTCTACACACTAAATATGTGAGGTTATGTGCATATAACTTTAAAAATAAATAATACAATTACCACTGTAAATGGTACCAGCATCAGTGGTAAGGTTACAGAGAGAGGGTTTGGGGGGGGGGGGGTGTTTGTTTTGTTGTTTTTTTTTTTAATGAAATAAAAAAGTTAAGGAAATGAAGGTAGAAGTGTGTTTTTTTTTTTAAAGGAGTAAAGCTGTCAGTTATCCTTTATGTTCTTAATACAGATACAAAGAAAATTATATGCTGTAAACTGATTACCACAATACCTACAAGTATGCCTACTGAATCACTGCCATCTTTAAATGACTAAGTGAAGTTTTTAAAAAAAAGATATTTGAAGACTACGAGCAATGTGTTTTTGTCTTTGGAACCTATAGATGGAGGACTGAAGTTTTGACAAAGCCACTACAACTTGATTTTAAATACTTCCATCTGACACAGTGCTTTGAAGGAGCAATCATTTTGTAGAAATGATCACTTACAGAAATAATCATTTTATAGTCATAGATTTGTCAGAAAACAGGTTGTTTGAAGCTGGCATCCAGAATCAACAACATCTAGAATGAAAAGTTGCTCCTCTCCATATAATCCATTACTTTTCCAACTGATACTTGGTCTGATTGTAGGATCCCCAGGGAAGAGCAACTCTGTCAGTCTTTTTCCACTATTCCTCCCCCTCTCCAAAGAATTAGATTGTGTTCCAGTTTGCACCACGAAACCGTGTTTTGGCAAAGAACTGCCAGTCTCTCTTTGCCTTCCCAGACAAAAGGCAATCGGTGGGCACAAGACTGAAGTTATCTTAAGAAATTGAGATCCCCCGTGAGCCCCCATTTCTGCTGATCTCACACTTTCCCATGAACAGGGGCTTCCTTTAAATGTCAGTGAGGTCAGTTTATCCTATAAATCAAGGGCAAACTCCCTCCAACTAAAGCTCCAACCAGCTCCGAATAAGATAAAACTGAGCTCCTAGAAAAATCTTGTAAATTCACAGTCAGCAAACAAGAAGACAAGGAACCGGGGCTCTGCTTTAATTACTTAAAAAGATAATTGTGCCAATGTGGTGGCAACAGAGAAAGGCAGGAAATAATTAAAGGAACTATTCCCCACCTTTCCTACTTAATTTTTCCCCTGCACTTTTTAAACTTTCGGCCAAGAAATTAAAACGGTAGGCTCTTATCTTTGCATTATTTAAATTCTGCATCTAGGACATGTTGACTTTTTCCTCCTACCCAAAAAAAGTTAATGCCAGTCTCCTTGCTGTTGTTGTTGTTTTGTCCCATTATAAAGTAAAGGAAAACAAAGTCTGGTCTGTGGAAGCCCAACTGTGCAGTAAGGCTGGAGAATCCTTCTTGCCAAGCAGAAAAGACACTCGCTAGAGGGCAAGGTCAAGGGTGAGAAAGGAAAGGAGCAGTAGGGTGGCACCGCTGAAAATGTGCAGGTACTAGATGTCCACTCGCATTCCTAGGGATGGGGGGGGGGGACCATAAAGGGAAGCCGCAGGCTTAGGTAAACTGGGAAAGAAGAGAGGACATGATGAAATCACCCCACATTTTGTTCCCATCATAGCGGTGGTTGGTGCCACTTCTTAAGACACATATAGTGAACTCTTCTAAGGTAAAGGCTGGACGTGGGGGCGGTAGGAAAAAAAGAGGGAGAGAGAGAGAAATAAAGCAGAAAATTAGTCCCAGAGTGAGCAATGCAGTAACATGCAAGTTACTAGTAGTAACTTCGGGACCTCCGTTTCCGAGGAAAATGAAGTGAAGCATAAGAATGAAACCAATTAGGTGACATTTGAACTTCCTGCCTGAGCAAATTTGGCCTGATTGCCAGAATCCAAGAATACTGCAATTTCCACAGGGTGCCCGACTCCTCGAGGCCGCATACAGTTCCCAAACAAGCTGCCCGCAGCGGTGTCTGCAGCCAGCAGCCCCACGCCCGCTCAGGCCTCCCGGGCTGCGCCCCAAGTCCGACCTGGGCCGCGCTCTCCGAGTGAGCGAGCGGGTTTGAGGCTGCAGCGGCGCGAGAGGCGGGGGAGTGTGGAAAATGCGAACCATGTGTTGGGGATGGGGGGATGTTATGGGTCTGGTAGTTTGAGATGAGGCAGGAGACTGTGTGTGGCAAGGAAGCAGAGGGCATGAATTTCAAGTTAATGAGATCAGGACACCCCCTGGGAGGACTCAGTAGTTTCGAAAGGAAAAAGCCTCAGGTGGCGGGACAGACGCGCGCCGGACGCCGCAGATAGAGACACCCGAGAGGATGCAGAGGGAGGGTCTGCACACCCACACCACCCGGCCCCTGAGCCCTTACCTTGGTCGGTGATAGAGCGAATGCCCAGGATGTCTGTGACGGAATGGGAGGAGGGCCAGGTACGGGGCATGGCCACCGAGCCGGGGATGGCAGGCACCCCGGGCGGCGTGGGCACCTTAGCTGCGGCCGCCGTGATGGGGCTGGGGTACGAGTAGATGTGGTTATAGGGCAGCGCCGGCTGTGGCGCGGGCTGGTGCTGCTTGTATGAGTCGTAATGGCCCTGTTGAGCCAAGTTGCCGATCTTGTTGCGCAGGATGCGGCTGATGGAGCTCACCGAGGGCACGTTGTACTTGTCACACACGCCGTCCGCCAGCAGGCGGTCCCGGATTTCCCAGGCAAAGATGCCAGGGTCCCTTTGCTTGTAGGTCCGGATGTGCTTCACCACGGTGGGGGTGGTAACTCGGGGCTTGCTGCCCCCAATGGCTCCTGGCAAGATCGAGCCAGTCTCGTTGTAGCGCGCCAGAATCTTGCTGACGCAGCCGTGCGAGACCCGTAGCTGGCGGCTGATGTCACACGGTCTGATGCCCAGTTGGGCCAGTTCCACGATACGAAGCCGGATGGCGTTGGGCAGCGGCCTCCCGTTCACGAATACTCCTCCCAGCTGGTTCACCTCCCCGAAGGCTGGCTCTGCAAAACGAACACACGGCGCGCGGGGACGCGCACCGGCAGTTTGGGACAGCCGTTTTCCCCCTCTGCCTCCGCCCACATCAGAAGGCCGGGCAGATGCACCCACCCGGGACTGGGGACCTGGGCTTTCCCCAAACCCTACTGTCCCCGAGTCTTGCCCAATGGCCGCAAACCACTAAGGTCTAGTCGCACCCCCTCCCCCATTCCCAGTGGTGCCTGCGGCCACTACAAGCAGATAAAGTGGTGAGACGCAGGGCCGCTCCAAGTGTTCAAAAGCCGCCGAAGCAGGCGGGGAAATCGGTCTTGACTCCTGCAACGAGCTCCTTCTCGTCTGCTCGGCTCTAAAGTCTCTGGGCTGCTACCCCTGGAGCCCCAGCGCCCCGCCTGGGGACCGGCGCAATTAGTCAACGCGACTTTACAGTTCGTTTGGACCCCCCCCCCACCCCGTTCTGAATGTGTGAGTTTGTGTGAAACAAAACTTGGTCCGCACTGAAGCTACGGAGCTTGCCGATGCCACCGCTCCCTTCTTTTAATATCAGAAAATGGCATCAACAGCAACCCAGTAGCCAGCGTTCATACTGAACTGCTGAGTGCCCTGACCCTTAGCGTGTTTCTAACAACTTGTAGGAACACGAGCAAAGTCAATAAGAGTGTGAGCGCTCAGTGGTGCGCGCCCTCGCGCTCCCTCCCTCCCTCGCCCTCTCGTTCCCTCCCTCCCATCCCCGCTCTGACAGCGTCCCCCGCCGCCACTCACCCATTGCTCCGAGCAGTACACCAACCGGGCCCCAATTCCGAACTCCCAAAAAGAAACTTTTCGCACAGCCTCAGTGGCCCGGCTTGTCGCTGCCCCAGGCAGCCGGTGCCTCCCCTTCTTCCTGGGAGGAGGCGGCGAGAGGGCAGAAGGAAGGAGTAAAAGGAAGTCTGTGCCCCGATGAAAGAGGCTAGAGTTCTGCATTTCAATCTAAGCAGCAACGTGGGCTGGCCTGAGCTGGGCCGGGCGGCTCCGTCTATCACTCACTGGGGACACGCCCTCGAAGAGGAGGGCCCAAGGTCAGTCTGCGTGGTGATTGGTGCGAGCCGCTGAACGACAGCGCAGTCCGGGAAAGTTCTTCCGCTGTCTCTTGCAAGCTTGCAGTGCACCTGGGTGACTAAATACAATGAAAATAGGTGTTTGACACCTTCCTAGGGGCAACTCAAACAGACAACAAAATCAAGCTGATAAATTTGCTGAATAAGCAAATGAAAGCATTTGGTCTGAATATGAGAAACTCTAAGGGGGAAGAAGTTGAGACTTGGGGGAGGGAGAAACAGACGCCTCAGAATTTAAGTTAAAACTCTAGGTGGGAGGTGGGGGTCACCGTCAGGTGGGTGGAGGGGGCATTTCTTAGAATAGCCGGTCTTGCAGGTCTCCAGGGGCTGTCTGGAGAAGGACACTTTTACCGGGATGATACCTTTTCAACTCCAGCCTATGCCAGGTGGCGAGAGCGCAGGTGTGAGACGATAGGCCGATTGAGGAGACCAGGAGGTTGAGGGGAGACCAAGCCAGGGGTGGAGGCCACTGTGACCCAGGTGGAGACCCCTCTCCTGCCTCCAGAACTAGCGCCCCAATGCAGTTTCTGGTGGGTTCATCCAGGAGCGCAGCTACGCAGGCTGTGGCCGCGCGCGGTGTGCGGAGGACTTAAGCACACGCGGCTAAAGCTAGCTCACAGCCAACGTCGACGATTGCCTATGCGTGAGGCACTCTCCTTGGAGGCCAGCGCGCCACTGCGCTCAGCCTGGTTGCTGGTCTTCGAGTACTTGATGCCAAGGTTTGCCCACCCACCGCCCCCGCAAGAGTTTTGTTTAATCGAAGAGATTTGGCCCCAAGAAAGTTGAACACCGAGCCTGCACATATATGTAATTCCCCTGTCTTCTGTTTAGCTACTAGGGGCCCTGAGAGTCAGCCTACTTCTGAATTTTCACTTTCGATCACTCTAAGTCTAATCTAAAGTGTACATTACTCTTTTGGGCCGCCAAAGTTAATCACATTTTGAGTATGGTTTATGGAGAATGCTAATCAAAACTAAAAACAAGATGGGGAACATCTTTAATGAACTTGGGTGTTTGGACCGCTTCAGGTGGAGGATGCTGATATTGCTACTTGACAGTCATAACACTAATACTGTGTGTGCACACAGGATTCCTGTTGCTCTTCCCACAATCCTGAGGGATGAGTGTAGCTCCAGTCTACTACATACAGGAAAGCTGACAGGGCCTGGATTCCGGGCCACTAAGTGACAAGAAACCAGAAAAACGAATGACCATCTGTGCTTTTTGAAACGAAGAGCCACCCCCAGATCCTCATGCTCCTGTGGTTGGAGCCGCAGTCTGACTTCAAATTTATAGGTAAGAAGAATGAAAAGATACAGATACGTTCAAAGACCCTTAATTTTTTATTATCGGGTTCTTCTTTTCAAGATTTTATTTATGTATTTGACAGAGATCACAAGTAGGCAGAGAGGCAGGCGGAGCGGGTCCCCCCCCCCCCCCCCCCCGGACAGGCTCCCTGCTGAGCAGAGATCCCGATGCAGGGCTCGATCCTAGGACCCTGAAATCATGACCCCAGCCAAAGGCAGAGGTTTAACCCACTGAGCCATCCACGCGCCCCTATAATCTCGTTCTTGCGAAAAGTCTCACAACTAGAAATACTTGAACTAGTCTCTTTATTTGTTTCAATTGTTTAAAATCTCCAGTTTGACTCGATAGCGGTTTTACCCTGGTCTGACCCCAAATACTTATTGTTTGGCATCGCCTGGTATTTTGCCATGCGGAGGTCGTTGGAGAATCCAAGACTTTTAATGCAGCAATTCCTTCCTGGGGATTGGGTGCAAGTTAATTGAGACTGAGATATCAGAGAAGAGCCTACGACGGAGATCTGTGTGAAAGATGGAACATGCCGGGCTTCTAGATTAAGAAGCTAGCTCCCTGACCCCTCCCCCCACAGACCCGGACTCGACTCTGCTCGCGCGCCCTGTGAGCGGCTCGAGGACTTTGCTGGGCTGCAGTGTCGGTAAAGGGCTCTTCCACCTTCTGGCTGACAAGACCCGATGCCCGGATGTGGATCTGTGCGCTCTATGAGGGTTTTAGAGGTTCTACAGCACCAACCCGGAGTGATCCAAAGACTCATTGTTCAGAGCTCCGGCTAGGTGGACCTAAACACAAATCCCTCCCGTTTGCCCCTAAACTCCTTCAGTTGCCTGACAGGTAGGTCCCGTGCTCTCGAACAGGTCTGCTACTATCTCTTCATTTCCACCTGTTGGACTTGGCCGCGGCCGCGCGTTATCTTTGTGGCGCACCCCTTCTCCCCGCTCCTTGGAGCGGGGCAGGCGGTCACCACACCTGTGGGTGCGGGTGTTCGGTTCTCTCAGCTCAGCGCATTCCCAACACCCCGCGAAGAATCGTCGGTGTTTGGGGGCGCTAAGTACCCGTGGCAAAGTGAGGCCCGAGGTTGGGCGGCAAAAGGAGTGAAAACTTCAGGGGACAGATCGAGGCGAGGGATCCTAGAGGAAGATGCTGATGCTGAATGCTGAACCCTCCCGGGGCCGCACCCGGAGTGCTGTGGTCAGGTAGCAGGCAAATCAAAGAGCCTGAGCTAGAGATAAGTGACTTGAAAAAGGGAACGAGGACTCCGAGGGCTAGAGGCCGGCAGGCGAGAGGGAGAGAGAAACCTAAAGGGCCGGTAAGCCTCGACAGTGGGCGTATGGAGGGAGGCAGGACTTCGAGAAAGAGCCAAGGGGCAGCTGGGGTCAGCGCTCCCTGGTTACTGCCCGCTGTGGACCCGGGAGATTACAAAGAGATTGGGTAAAAAAAATCTACTAAAAGAATTTCTTCTAAAAGACCCAAACCAAAACACAACCAGTAAGGCCTGCAGCTGACACAGGCCAGAAAGAAGCCAAAAGCCCTTCCCAGGGTGCTGTCGAGGCCTCCTCCAAGGGGTCTACCCGTTCTCTGGGTAAATATTTACTCAGTGGGAGACTGGAAGCTAGCGGGGGAGGGTGGGAAGGAGAAGGCTACACGGGGTGGAGAGAATCCCTACGCTCAACACTGGCGGGGACAGATGTGTCCACCGGCCAGAGGGGAGCCAGGGCCCGGGACTGCATGGGCGGCTCGGCCCGGGCACGCCGCCGGGGGAACTTCAGCCCACAGCGCACCTCTTGGGCTGGACTCCTGCCCTGCCGCTGCGGGCCCAGACCAGATGCTGTAAAGTCTTCATAAATCTGTCAGCGGTCGCAGTGCCGCGGACGGTAATCTGTGCCCACCCCCCCCTCGGCATTAGCGGGATCTGAGGAGAGACGACCAGAAGGAACAGGAATCTAACTCTTTGCGAGGCCGTCCTAGCGCAGCCTGGCAGACCGCGCCCGCCCGGAGACCGGGGGACAGCCGAGGTGGGACCCCGGCGCTACAGGCTGTTGAGGGAGAACTCTTCCCTAGCTCTGCTACCCTGACCGACGCCCTGGGCTGCTACCCGGGGTCTGCAGGTCAGCTTCGCCTGGGGCTGGGGGATAGAATGAGAGACGCTGTGCGTGTGCGCGTGAGAGGGGTCCTGCTGTTCTCGGTGGCATTTGTGAAGAGCAGAGCTGGCAGAGAAGAACACTAAGGGGCAGGTTCTTCCAGCTTGCCTCCTGCTGGGAACAGGACCCCGGGTAGGCGCAGGCGACGGTGCCCGCTTCTCGCCCTGCCCAGGGAGCTCCAGGGAAGGAGAGGAGGCAAGGGCCTGAGCTCCGCGACGGGTTTTCGGAGCACAGTGACTTCTTGAAGACTTGCGAGGAGGGAATGAGATAGAAACAAGATCTCGAATCCGGTTCTCCCAAGGGAGCGCCTCTTTCAGGGTAAGTGGAAGATTGAGCGCGGCGTAGGGAAAAAGAGGCCAGACTTCAGTCCTCGCCAGACTGCGCGGCTAACGCCGGGGCCACGGGTTCCAACCCCGATCTGGCCACGGCCCTGTCCCGGCCGCTCGGGGTCAGCTGCCGCTCCTCCGCCTACTCGACCTCCCAGCGCCAGCTGCGGCACGTGGCAGCCGGAAGCGCACCCTGTGCCCCAGGCCAGGGAGGGCCACCCTGAGTGCGGGCCAGGCGGGATCACCGCGCGGAGCCGCGGGCGGAGTGGTGGGGGGGGGGGGGTACTAGAGAGAAAAGCTTTGAGGTGAGGGAGAGACAGACCGCCAGGGCCCTTAGCCCCGGCCAGGCCCCCGGGGTTGGGGTGTGGGGGTGCTCACACACTGACCTGCAGGCCGGGACTTAGCCGGGCTGCGGACGCCGCCGGACGTACCAGCCCCAGTGGAGGCGGGGAGATGGGAGAGGCGGCCCCCAGAAAGAGCCCAGAAGATTCTCCGAGAATCGCCAAAGCCTCCCTGCCGCCTCTCCGCCTTCCTGCCGACGATGCTTAGGATTCAAGACGCTTTCCCCAGAGGACCGCAGTGTGCAGGGTCCCGCGGAGCGCGGAGATCCCGCTGCGGGCCGTGGGATGGGCCCCCGGGGCTGAGAGTGCTCCTCGCTCGCTTACCCCTTCCAAGGGCAGGGGAGGGGCCTGTTGCCGCCTGAAACCCGCTTTTAATTCCCCGCCTGCCTGTTTCCGATCACCCGGGGTTGGTTTTTCTGTTTGTTCACTCCTTCTGTTACAATAAAAACAATCGACATTTCTTTTCAGTTTCCCCATATTAGCGTCACTCAGTAATTGTTCTCCACCCCCTCCCCCCGGCGTTGAAGGCGAACTGGATTGCTGGTACCCTCGCATTGGAAGGTTTCCGAGTATATAAGCAAATCTTCCCTAAAGACTTTAAAGTAAAAATAAATAACAGCCCGGGAAATTGCCATGACCCTAACATCACTTTCTGAACGCAAATTACACCCATTTTTCAGTTTTCAACAGCGGAATTGCTTTCAGAAGGACGGCGCGGAGCCCCATTATAACCATGTTATATGGTTACATTTGTTTATTAAATCCGCAAATGAAAGAGAACACATTTTTTTGTGCAAGGGGCAAAACTTGTGGCTGCGGTCCCGCAAGTGCGATCAAGGATGGATCCCGGTTGGGGGCAGGGGCAGGAATGATCCCTTCGGGGAGGCCAGGCTGAGCCCTTAGGGAGGAGGCACTTCGCTCTGCCTGGGTCTAAGAATCTGTAGAAGCCACACCGCTCGGTGAGGAGAGAAGGACACCGCCCGCGGTCCCTCTTCAGCCTTGAGCTGAAGCAGCTCAAGAAAGTTGCAGCTGCGAGTGGGGAAAGCAGGTTTTCCGGGCTCTTAAAGACCCTGCCCTCGGGGTCCTTGGGAGGGCAGTGGGGCTGTCTCCTTTCGAAGACCCGACTGGCCCAAAGGCTGTCTGGAAAAGATAAATGCGAACCAGGCCGCACCTCTAAGCCTTGGTTTCGGCTCTGAAGCACACCCTTCAGGGTCCCCATCTCGGGCAGGTTACGTTGAATGCAGCTTTCTTGGGAGGTTGGGGTTGTCTGCAGGCTTCAAGGAGCGGGAATCAACCTGTGAGCCAGTCTCGGGGCTAAGCAAGAGCGTTCCTCCCATTTTTCAGTGACGCAGAGAAGAGCCTGGCGCACTTCGCGTTTGGGTCCCGGGGAGTCCTCGCACCTGGGCAATGGACAGGGAGCGGTGGAGCTGCCCAGCTCCGGGCGGTTGAGGCGCGGGATTTCCAACCTGTCTTTTCTCTGGACGAATTTCTCAAGCACCACCAACTAGCCCTGCGCTGACCGTTAAAGCAGATAATCTTGCTGCAGTGTCCTCACCATCCCTCCGAAAACAGGAAGGGGCGGGTGGTTGTTGGTGGTCGGAGTCACGGAAAATTTGCCGCGGTCTGGGGAGTACAGCGCTACCTCTCTCCCGGCCGAGTCACCTCGTCATAGCGACACCTACAGGTGTCAGATTTGATCGCGCTCCCACAGTAATGTCTGCAAAGGTTCGGAAAGGCCTTTGAAAATCCGCAGAACTTTTGATAGTCACCAAATTTTTAGTTTCCTTTTCCAATTTCATCACCCTCCACTGGGCTCCAAATCCCCATACTGTTCTCTACCACTCTCCAAGGCAAAGTCGACCATCTGTCTTTTCATGATCCACCCAAAGCTCATATCCAAGCACTGCAGTGCTGGATCCTCTTGGAATCCCTGGGGGCTCCTCAGGGCCCGGTTCTGTGACCGGTCCCTGCTTTGGGGAGGGAAAACCAGAAACTGCAAAGATGATCCCTGAAGGGAAAGGGAGTGATGAGACCATGTTTTTTTTTGTTTGTTTGTTTGTTTGTTTGTTTGTTTTTTGGTTTTTTGTTTTTTTGACACTGAGAGAGATCACAAGTAGGCAGAGCAGCAGGCAGAGGGTGGGGGCAGGGAGCAGGCTCCCTGCTGAGCAGAGAGCCCAATGCGGGCCTCCATCCCAGGACCCTGAGATCATGACCTGAGTTGAAGGCAGAGGCTTAGCCCACTGAGCCCCCCAGACGCCCAGAGACCATGGTTCTCCAGCTCATCCTACCATTTGCTGAGGGATCACAACTTCCAAACACCACAAGAACCATACAAAGGTTAACTTCCCAGTGCTACAAGAGATAAAACAGAGGCTTACGTTAAATAAGAGCCCACAAAACGGATTAAATGAGATGACATGGTTAATTAAGTAGATGGGAATGTGAACCCCACCATGCTCCCAGTGCTGTTGTTCTCCCCATGTCCCTATTCTGCAGGAAGAGCTCTTGCTGAAGCATCAAGAGAAGCCCCCTTACCGCACGTGTCAGTCCGGAAATTAGGTGCTCCCTTTACCCCCTCCATCACAGGGTGAGTGTGGGGTAGGGGGAGACAGTGACAGCCTGCGGGAAGGAGGGCCTGCCCTCTGAGCTTCCTCACTAAAGACATAGACTCTAAGATTCTCCATGCTACTGCCGAGGATGTCTGACTGACCAGGTGAAGACAGGAAATTGAGACCAGGCTCTGGCTTCAAGCACAGTCTTCTGACCCAGGCTACTCCACGGCATCCGGGCGAGAACCACCGCTGCAGTGGGCATCCGAAGTGTCCCTGGAGAGCGCTGCAGCCAAACTGCAGGGAGAGGTGCGGTGTGAGGACTCAAAATCGGGAATGAGCTGCTCTTCACTGGGATCACCAGCCCCCCCGCAGAGAAATCTACCTTTGTCTTTCCTGGGGATTCACTATGGTTTGTGCCTGCGGGTGTTTCTTTTTAAGACCATTATAGTGGGGACAAACCAGGAGGAGCCTGGCTGCAATAAAATTAGAACCCATAATTAACACCAAGAGCTGGGTCCAAGTGGCTCCAAAGTGTACGTGGTAGCTAGCCATGCTCTCTCCCTGGAGTCTGGACTATAGAGTTAACGTTTTTCTTGCTCCTTGTGTGCATCTTGTAGTCTAGCTCAACTCTTTTTGTTATCCTGGATATAGAGGAGAAATAAATCATCTCACTTTAAAAACTACAAAGTTAAAGGGATTTCAGGGCACCCTGCGAGCAGTAGTAGCCAGGGTAAGGGAAAAACCACGAAGTTATTAGGAGCAGGGCTCACTTTTACTGTCTTCCAAAAATGCTCTCTACCTGTGTTCCGTGAGAAATTCACTCGTTCGTTTTTGAGTTAGGGAGGGATTGGGTAGGGGGCGCCTCCCGGTAGGGACTGAGAACCTGGTCTGTGAAATTCCAAGCCGGTGTTTTCAGATTTCGGAAAGAAACTGCGGTCCACACCAGAATCTGGCCACTCCCAACTTGGCTGGGGTCACCAGAGCTCTGCAGGCCAAGAGGAGTCTGACTGCATATTCTTACAGCAAGGGTCGGTGTCCTAGCAATCTACAGCACTGGGCGCGGGTTACGCACCACAAATCTTCCTGGCTGGGCCCAGCCCTCCCTAGGACTGGATAGTCTCAGGGAAGTCCCTCTGCAGAAGGCCCACTTGCTGCGTCTAGGGCCCCACCCTCTCCTCCTCCTGCCCGTGCAGTATCCTGTCAAGTCTAAAAACTCTACCCCAACCATGACCAGTGAAAGGGCTGGCAACCCATCACCTCCTCAGTATCAGCCACATTTGAGTCAAGCTGTGTGTCACAGCCAGTGGGACACAGACTGTAACCACTTCTCCACAGACGTGACTGGAGGGTAGTTCTGGAAAAATTGCCAAGATTCAACAGT
Source organism: Meles meles (assembly GCF_922984935.1). NCBI lineage: Eukaryota > Metazoa > Chordata > Mammalia > Carnivora > Mustelidae > Meles > Meles meles. Next base: position 90,016,522 of record NC_060071.1, on the reverse strand, counting down.
GTGGTTTTCGGTGGGAACATAGACTCTAAGGAAGAGAAATGTAAAAAAGAAATGTAACCTCTCAAAAGAGTCATTTTTCTAAGCCTAGAGAGATGAAACAGGTCCATCTTTGCAGAATAAGTGAATCACACACACACACACACAATCTGAAGAGAGAAAGAGGAAAAAAAATGATGGCCCCTTTACGATTCACCTTTTTTTTTTCCCAAATGAAATGTTTCAAAATTGATATGAATGATTCCAAATTCTTTTTCAGGAAAACCCAAGTAAGTGCTACTGGTTTTGTTCAGTGCATGTATTTCCTTTGTGCAAATGTGAAAAAAATAATTTTAAAGGTTTGTTTATGCTATAAAAGAATTTGCACATCCAAAAGCCTATGCCATTTTAAAATATCTACAAAGATGTTTAAGTACATATCTTAATAATATATATCTCTTTAGGTAGTGCATTTAATAAAAAAAAATGGGGGGAGAGCATTTAACAAAAACCATTATGATTAGTAAGGATGGATAGTGGAAACAAAGAAAAAGGAAATTTCTTGAAGGGAAAACCAAAAAAAGGGGGTTTTAGACAATACCAATGCTTTGTATTTTACCCCAATTTCTACGATTCTGTACTATCACAGTTCTTACATATTAAGGTACTGTTGTATTACTGTATCATATCCAGCCTGTAGGTTTAATGGCTGCAGAGGGCAGAGAGAGGGTTAGCAACAAGAGATTAGCACCAGAAACGCTGGGCCAGGGTTTTATGTATGATGTGGAGGCTACAACCACTGTGTGGCTGCCATTCTTGAAAGGCTCCCAGGGTAGATAGAGGATTGAGAGAACAAGGCTGGTTCTGTTTCCTGCAGGATCAAAAGGCTAGCCCATGACAGTGGCTGACCGGTGAGCCATTTCTTACAAGGATGGAAAGCCAAGGTCAGGCCACAGGGGACCTTTTAAAAGTCCCCTAGCACCTTCCTGAAGAACCAGAGGTGTGAATCTGATGTTCTGGCAAGCTGACAATACAAATTCCCTAAGTAGTTTTTATTGCCTGGGCGATTCCTATGCAATTCCCCTTGGGATTGAATTCTGCTCGGCCACATGGTTCTGTTCTTGGAGGAACCCCTTTCAGTGGGGAGAGAAATAATGATCCCATTACTCAATGTAAAAAACCTTCAATAATGCCAGTTTAGGGCTAAAAATTTAGACCCCTGAAAGCCAGGAAATAGAAAAGTTAAAATTCTTTTAGTTGGGTTAAATCACCCTCTCTGCCTAGGCTGTATAATCCATGGAACATTTACAAGCCTCCCCAGCATGGCCATTCCAGCAGCCAGGCGCTGCTGCTGCTGCTGCTGCTGCTGCTGCTGCTGCTGCTGCTGCTGCTGCTGCTGCTGCTGCTGCTGCTGCTGCTGCTTCTGTGTTTCGAGGGAGAGCACTGCAGTTCCACTTGACTGGGTAGATTTTCCTTCTGCGTTTGAACGTCTCACACCAGTAGATTTCAGTGGTTACTTGCTAGGTGAAAGTTATTGCAGTGCTTGTATGGGTAAATGGGTTTAAATATTAAAGAAAGCAAATTTACTTGTAGGTAACAAAAAGCCGATGCAAAATAAGATAGAAATGTGCTGTGGATATTCATATATATGTCCCAAATCTTCCAGATACTAAATCCAGATACCAATCCTTTATCATTCAAAGCCAGCTCTATACATCCTCAACTTGGACAAAAAATGAAATCCTCAAATGGTAATTGATGTGAGTGCCTGTATTTTCCTCATCATTTCCTTTTTTTTTTTTTTTTTTAAGAACTAAACGAATGTATCTATATGTTTCCCAAGAGGACAAAACACCTTAGAAAGATGTGTTGTTATTTAAGTTCTGCACTGGAAGTCAGACAATGCTAAGTTACATACAAATTATTACTTCCAAAGTCACCTCCAAATTGCCCTCTTTCAGTAAATGAAGGGTAGACAAAAAGTGTACATGAGTTTTCCTTTAGAACCAGACTTGTTTACATTAGCTGTGAAACAAAATCACCTTAAGACTTTCTGTTTCTCAAGGACGCTCAATACTGAAGAGAACCAGATAAATAAATGAATAAATACATAAAAGCAGAAACTAGAGGGTTAAATTTGTAGAGTTGTGTGTAAGCTGAACTATAGCTTCTGGCCACACATGCACATGATCTGTGTGTCTCATCATGGAACTACTAAGTCACATGAGAGTTTTTTGGGGATAAAGGTATTAGGTGCAGGGAGGAATTATTATTCTTGTTAGAGCAAATTAGTCTCATTGGGGAAAATATACCCTTGGGGTACTATATATATTGAATTATATAGAAGGAATGAATAACACACACTTGGATAATGCTACATAAAAGCTGTATTTTTCCCCTCATATGGGAGAGTTTCTTGTGTCAATAGAAATGATGAGGGCAAAATTATGCCGTCTGTACATGTCATCTGTACAGAACTCAAGGCATAATTTGGGATTTCACTCTATCACCCAGCTGCTCCAAAAAACTTCAAAGATATTTGTAACCCTACCCCTCCAAGACATACTTTCTTGCCGTGTGCTAAGCCTTAATGAATCTGATCACCCAGGAAAGCAAGAGTGGATGAAGTATTGAGGAATGTCTTCTAATAACCTGTACGACTGGACTGTAAACGAGCAGAATATAAGAAAAAGAAGTATGAGCCTGATGTGTTGCCCTTTCACAACTTTTTGACATGAAAACTATTTTAAAATTTTACTTAGGTAGTTTCCATGTCTTTCTTAGAATATGGTGTAAGGGAGAGCTCTGACAGGTGAATCCAAATAGACGTTTCTTTGGTAACCAAGCCTTCCCAGTAAACACACTTAAATAGAGCTGAATGGGGATCATTTGGGTGAAGGCAAATTAGTGAACATCTGTATAGAGGTTAAATGACCTTTTTGGGGGGGGGTGAAGAATAGTTATTTTTAGGAAGAAGAATGAAATATTTTTGTTGCCGATTAAAATAAAGACACTTTTCTCCTTTATACCATAGCCTTATGGCATCTAGTAAAGTAAAATGAATGTTGGAATTAATAACAGAAAGAATACAAACAGTATAAATTTACTGCTGCTGTTGTTGCCACAACACATATCCTAACACATCTGTGCATGTATGTATGTATCCCAATACATTTAATGACATCAATTAGAAAAACAATTTGCTAACTTATCTCTGGATAAGTTTTCTCTCAGAACTGTGTGAGCTTCTCCAAAGTGTCCTAATCCCAAAAGAATCAATTTAGATCCTTTATTTGTTTCTAAAGTCCAGTAAATACACTGTGTTCAGCAAATGAGCCCCTCCATAGATCACGAGCACCTGCTCCTCTATCCTTCCTGGAAGTCAGTGCTAAATTGGGGAAACACAGAATGTTTTGGTGCATGGCATCACTGTGCCTAAAAACATGAAAGTATGAAAATGGCGAGTCAAATTATTGCAATTCGTACCCACCAACTAGTAAAAGCTATGGACACCAGGAGAGTTTGCCCTTTAATTAGTTCTGTGTCATAAACGTCTCTCTTCCTTTAGCTCCCTCTCTACCCTGTTTCTCTGATATAGTACTTTTCCCTCTCAAACACATGCACACACCCTTGTTCACTCCCTGGAGAAAGGAGCATTTTATAGAAGTTTTTGCTCTTTTAGATGTTCTTTTCTATTTGAAATTCCATGAAATCCCTGAAATCCTTTAAGGCACACAAGGAAACTAAGCATAACATTACCAAGATGAGTTCCAGTGAGGTCATAAAGCACTTAGCATTTTTCATATTAAAATTCGCAAACTATTAGAAATGCATACATGCCTGGATCTATCTTAAAGTTTATATTTTTAAATAATCAGTGAAAAGTATATCCAGACCTTTACATGTTTGGGAGAAATTAGCAGGCAGCTAACACAAGGTCAACCTTTGGCATTTGTACTTGCTCACAAATATCTGCCCTAAAAGCAGGTAGTCTGATCTTAGTTGTAGTATTAGGGGAACGTGAGCCTTGGTTAATCCAAAGAGCATAGGATGAGAATCTACTCCAAGTCATCAGTGTTTTGTTGCTGGTTCTTTCTGTCATCAGGGGTTCAAGTCCCTATATATAGTTGTACCAAAAACGATGATTTTGACAGTGCTCAGACTAGTTTTCTCCTACAGCTTTCTTGGAACATCAGTTTGGCTTCTTTTCTGCATTACAATTCTAAGTGATCTCAATTAAGACAGCTGCTTTTCTTGATGGTAGGTGTGGAGGGGATGGACTAGTCATCTGACTTCTCAATAGCTCTAAACACCAATTGAATATTTTAAAGAATTCATTTCTCAGATCACATACCAAATAATGTGTAGCCATTTGCTTCTTAGACTTCTTATGCATAGCTCAGGAAGCCAATACTCTTTAACAACTGTTAAAGATATCCTGCAAGATCTTCCAAAGAGAAAAACTCCCCATCCAAACTCAAACCCAGGTTATGTGTTAAAAATGGACAACTGGAGGGGCACTTGGGTGGCTCAGTGGGTTAAGCCGCTGCCTTCAGCTCGGGTCATAATCCCAGGGTCCTGGAATCGAGCCCCACATGGGGCTCAGCAGGGAGCCTGCTTTCCTTCCTCTCTCTGCCTACTTGTGTGTGATCTGTCTGTCAAATAAATAAATAAAATCTTTTTAAAAAATGGACAATTGGACCAAAACACAGCTATTATTATTGTTCTCTTTTCTATAAGAATATTTACAGAAAAAAATAGAAATGTGGATTTCACTGTTTTGTTTTGTTTTTTGTAGGGATGAAGGTAAGAGTGTCAAATTACAGATCTTGGGTTTTCAATAATGGGCCACTGTGTCTGACCTCCTCAATTTCTTTTCTCCACTTCTAGGAAGGAACAAAATAAAATGTTTTGTGGAAGTTTATATTGAAATGAGGTCAGGTAAACTAATGACTGCTTGGTATTTTATGACAAATTTTATAACCTTGGAGTTGCCATAACTTTCAAACGATCATCAATAAAGTTTTATTGCGAATGGGTCGCCATGTGTCTGAATGCTTTTGCACATAGTAAAGGTCTGCTGCCCCATTGGCTTGGCTCACCAGCCCCTTTCACCCCAGTCATAAAGTCCTCTTCTTTTTATTGAAGGTTGAAAAGTCCTCAACTCTTCTCTTCCATTAGGTTGGCAATTCTGGGACTACATATTATCATAATTAATTACTATTATAATTAAATGATGTGTACAACTAAATTTTCAAGAATATATGATGACATTTAAAACAGATTTTAAATGAGCTCTAAAATAAATAATTGGGGGGGGGGAGTCTGACAATAGTGTACTCCAAAAACACGTGTTTGGATGTTAGGCTATATTGATCTGTGTGCTCCAGAGGGCGGCGATTGCATAATTAGGCGCTGAGGGACGGTTAATGGTCTCAAAGATAAAACAAGTTACTTAAGGCTTTTCTAGCTGACCAGAGGATCTTAACGATTTAGGAGACCTCACATTTCGTTTCATCCTGAATCGTCCCAAAGGAAGAAAGTTGGATTGGACCGGGCCTCTTGCTTGCCGGATTGTCCCCACATTTCTAGAAACTCTCCCCAGGGCTGAACCATGAGTTCCCAAGTGTCTAATTCATAGTGTCAGCTCTCGGGTTCAAATTCAAGTCTGCATACACAAGTACTTTTTCGTCTGCTGTCAAATATGTGGAAATGAAGCCGAGAAAAATGTCCTGCGAGTTGGATGAACAGAGCTGCAACGAAAAATTGTACAAAAACGAAGCCTCTGCTGTCTGCGCCCTTCAGACAGCTACTCTCCGTCAGGCGAAGGTTGCGACCGGCGACAAGAGTGGCAAGAGTGCTGCCAGAGTGGCGCATGGAGACCTTGAGGCAAGACGAAATTGCGAAAACTGGGCGCGCCCCTTCGTCTCATCCCCCGACCGGAGTTAAAGAGCCTGCCGTGGTGCCCGGCAGGCACCCGGGTAGGAAGGCCCTCGATTCTCAACTTTTCCCTACCAACTTGTGCAAATTCGTGCCCCCTAATCATCCCTTTTGCACGGCTGCTCTAGGGCGCGGCATTGGTAAATACCGCCCTCTCTCGGATCTCCGGTAACTCTCCCCAGCGCGCCGAATTCGCTCCTTCCAGGCTCGGCGTCCAGTACCCGCAGCGGTGCGGGACCTCTGGCTCCACGCGAAGGTGCCGGCGGCGCGTCTCCTTCCCGCGGACCGAGGCCTCCAGAGCCCCGCATCGGAAACTCGAGCGCTGAGCCGGATCGGCTGAGCTAAGAGGGCCCGAGCCCCAGCCAGACGCCTAAGCTCGGTGGCGGACACAGCGCTGCCACGCGCGCGGTTCTTTCCCGGGCAGTGCGCTCCGGACCCTGCGTGGCTTTGCGAGCACGGCTGCTTCCGTAAGCCTGGGCCGCCAAGTTCTCCCCAAGCGGGAAACCCGCAGATCTTCTGGTACTTACGAACTGCCTACTCTGAATCCCTAAAGAGCTGGGACCTGAGGGTCTCTTTATGATATTTGGTGGCCCCCGCGAACGGGCTTGGGGTTTCCCACGGCAAAGATGTAGTGGGGGAACTGGCTCCCAGCTCACCCCTCATCTACTAGTCACCAGCCGAGTGATGCCACTGAGGCACTAGGGGCAGCCATGGCCCAATAAATGGCTCCTGGGTCATCACGGCGGGCCCAGATCCAGGGCGCGCAGGTGCAGGGAGCCCGGCGCATGTCCTCTGCGCCCCGAGAGCCGTAGGGTGGGGTTCCGAGGCCGGCGTCAGGCACCCAGACCTACACGTGCGCTAGCTGGGAGCCCCAGGAAGCAGTGCTGCCGGGGTCCAGGCCGCCGCGCAGGCTGGGGCACCGACTCGCTCCATCGGGTGTTTGTGGAGCGGGAGTTCGCCGGGGAAGGCGGGTAGCGGGTCGCAGCCACGGGCTGTGGCGCCATCTCCCGAGGAAACCTCGCAGGAAGTGCGACTCCACAGGTGGCCCTCGCCGCGGCTTCTTCCGGGTAGCTCAAACGCCCAGCGAATGCATTTCTCGTAATAACGCCCCGAAATGCCTGTAGTAACAATGACTAAACCGAAGGTCGGTGTCCTCCCCAAGTGATGAAAGGTCCTAGCTTCCCGGGAGTCTACACACACACACACACGCACGCACGCACGCACGCACGTACCTGCTCCTGGGTCCCCATTTCCTGGGGAAAGGGTAGGAGGCTGCAGCTTCCCCAGGACCAGACTGCCTTCTGTCACCTGCGAAGGGATCTCTGACCCTCCTCACGTTCTCTACAGCCAGGTGCCCAAGACTCCAGCAACAGTAGGAGGCGATGACTCGAGGCGAAAGGTATTTGTGGCCCCTGAGGCAGGCTTCAGGTTGCAGTGGGATCCAGCTCAGCTCCCGGACTTGAACAGAGCCAGCCTGTCTGCGGTCACTTCCACGCTCTCACGCGGGATGCACCCAGCAGCTCTCTGCACCACCACAGAAAGCTTTTCCTGTTTCCACCGTCAAGGTTAGAGATTTTTGAAAGTAACGGTTTTAAAAAAGAAATTAAGGCAGAAGGTGGGAGCAAAAGATACAGCAAGAAACAATCGCTTTCAGATTTAAGTTCCTGGTATTAATTACAGAGTCCTCTCACCCCTCACCCCTTCAGGGACACACCATTCTTGAGTTCCTTTCTCTGGCTTCATTCTTGGACACGGACTTCTCTGTTGGTGAGCACCGTTCACTTGAGTCTAACAACAGAGTAGTAGATCACTTCTCTTTAAACATTAGTAGCTACTGTAAGCTCACCTGATTAAAATCAGCTGTGAAGGAGCTAGATCTCCCCCCCACACACACACCCTCACCCCGCCCCAGTCCAGTTATCTCTGGTGACCTGCTCTGGGTCATGCTCTTGCTGTAACTATCCTGCCATCTTAACATTGATCTGGGGAGGTATATGCTGCCCTTTAAAAACTCTGGCCAAGGGACCATAAGTACCTATCCTCATTAGTCTACAATGGCACACTCATATATTCAACACCTTTTTATTGAGCACCTGCTATGTGTTAAGCATTGTGCTAACTGCTGGGGGTACAAGACAAAGAAGGAAGAAGACATGGCCTTACAGAGGAGCTGGACCTTTTGGCTAATAAATTACTGCTCTCAGCTTGGGATTTGCTGTAGGGCTGGCTATTTTCCTCCTGGCAAAGGCCAATTTTCTGTTTTTAAGTGTTCTTAAATACAGTTATACTGTTTGTAAGTCAAGGAGACCAGTGCCAACAAGACAAGTGAATTCTTCAGCCAGCCTGCAACTAGCTTCAAAAATCAGGAATCTGAGTGGCTCGGGACCTCCCTCTTGTTTGGATCATTCACCCAATGTGGTGTGGTCTTTACAGCTTCAGTTAAGACAATAGTATGGAGGGTAGGGACATGCTGACAGAAAACCCATTAACAGTGGCAGGCAGCTGGTTCCTCACAATGATATCCTATTGGAACAGAGCAAACTCTAAAAATGGGGCTATCCAGTCAGCAGGGCAGAGGAACCTCTCCACTTATCTCCTGGCCTTTCTCCCTTCTTTCTGAGGGCAAAGGAAAATTCCCCTATTCACATGGTGTAAACTTGATAGCCTGCTAAAGATGTTCCAGGGCCCACACAAAGATCTGAAGGAGACCTTCTCTAGACCCTATAGCATGGAATTTGGAAAACCCCTGGGGGCCAGCCAAGAGAGAAGGCCCTGTATGGGAGGCATAAGCTTTCCATCAGAGCCCTCCTCTACAGGGAGCCGGAGAGAGGTGGATTTGGCTCCAGGCTTCATTCCCTGAAACTTTCCCCCCTCTTTTCAGAGCTCGCTTCTAAACAGAAGCCACAAGCCACAAGCTCTTGCAAGGTCAATAAACATAACTTCCTTTTTTTGATAAGGCTGCTAGAATGAGGGAATGCTTACATCTTACATTTGCACATTGTATAGTTTTATAAAGCACTTCTATACATATTTCATTTATTAACCTTGATGAGCTTTGACAATCTACATATGGGGAATCTGAGGCATAGGTAAATAGGGACTTTTAACCAAAATGAAAGGAACATAGAAAGTAGCAAAATTGGTACAGCTTTATATTTGTTTTACAGTAAGCATTTAACAAAGTTCTTTATGGCAGCTCTAGAGCTAAGACAGAGGAATGCAGCCTGGTGATACAATTAGTTGAATGGCTCATTTATTCCTTCATTCTTCAGACAAATCAGTTTTTCTTTTAAGCATATTCTATGTGTCAGGAACTGGACTCAGCATTGGAGATACAAAGACAGATAAGCCACAGTCCTTGGGGGGCTCACAGCTGAGTGAGGAAAGTGACATGTTGAAATAACAATAATGATAGTAAGGTGATAATACAGCGTGGTAATAGAGTTAGACCCAAAATGCTATAGAAATGCAAAGGGCTCCAGAGGGTGGTCTTCAAGCCGATGCCAGCCTATTGGCATGCTCTCATATTTGTGGAAAACCTGGCACTTAGGGTAAGAAATTTGAAGGAGGACCCAATCAGTATACAGAAATACCTTAAATAGACAGGAGTAATTGACCATAACTCATGCTAATCAGTATATGGTAAATATAAAATTCTACGTTCAGGTTCAAAATAATTGCATGAATATATGAAGGGACTGTCAGGGATGGCAGCATAGTTAAACTCAAAGGCTTCCATTTGACTGAAAACTTAACATAATCCTAGAATGTTAAAGTCCTTAGCTTGTGCTAAATGTCCAGCATAAGGGTGGTGATTCTGCTCCCCTGGGGTTGGAACATGTCTCAGTTCTGGTTTCCAGACATGGTATGGTGAAAGACCCTCAACCAAGTCTAGTAATCTGACTGATGGAACTGAGACTGTGGGTGGAGACCAGAAGACTCAGGGAGGACAGTAGAGCTGTTTTCAAATACTGAAAAGGCTCTCATCTATGAAAGGTAGGTGTGTGTGTGTGTGTGTGTGTGTGTGTGTGTGTGTGTGCATCTCTAAAATAAAGCTTTAAAAACAAACATGGGGGCACCTGGCTGGCCCAGTCAGTTAAGCCTCTGACTCTTGATTTCTGCTCAGGTCATGATCTCAGGGTCCTGGCATCCACCCCTGCATAGGGCTCCCCACTCAGCAGGGAGTCTCCTTGAGATTCTCTCCCTCGGCATCTGCCTCCCAGCCCATGCTTCCTTTCTCTGTCTCTCTGAAATCAATCAATCAATCAATCAATCTTTTTTTTTTTCAAATGTTGGACTTAATCAAAGGAGCACAGTCAAGGTTTTCTCAGTTTATAATCCAGAGGTTGATGGAGCAAGGCATGCTCTAAAAGACTGACTGTCCTTTCCTGGTAGATGCTCCATGAATATAGGGCCCATGTCTGTCTTGTTCATTTGGTAACCTCAGTGCTTTGCTCATAGAAGGCAGCCAATAAAATTTTGTTGTAGGAATGAAGAAAAGAATTATTCCATGTGGCTCCAAAGAACAGGGCTGAGGCTCAAGGGCCAAAGTGTGAAGCTGGATGACAAATGAAGTCAACTAATTTGCCTATTAATTAGGATCCTGGTATAAGGAAAGATGCATGAGTCTCATTTTTAATTTCAATCATCACTCACCTAATTGCATTTACTTGTTTTTTGTGTCTCCTGTATGTATGATGGAAATGCCATATAACTTATATTAGTAAAATAGTGTGTTACTGTGTATCTCTTTCCAACTCCGTATTCAGTGACAACTGTTAGTGATGCTGTTAGTGACAACAAGTTAGTAGCTTTAAATTTGCTATGATGAAGAATTTATATCACAGAATAAAAAATTGCTCCAAACAGGGCTCTTTCATTCCCCCAGAGAGCTGGTTGTTAAACATTGACACACCACTGCGCAGAAGTCTAGGCCCACATGGTAAGCATGGAACCTGAAGAAACTAGGGAGAGTTGAAGTGAAAAATATTTTTATTTTATTTTATTTTTTAATTATTTTAAAGATTATATTTATTTATTTATTTGAGAGAGAGCATGCAGGGGCAGAGGGAGAAGGACAAGCAGACTCCCTGCTGAGCATGGAGCCTGATGTGGGACTTGATCCCAGGACCCCATGATCATGACCTGAGCTGAAATCAGATGCTTAATGGACTGAGCCACCCAGGCACCCAAAAAATATTTTTAAAGAATGGTTTTGGAAGATTGTTCTGGAGACAGACTGCCTGATTTGAATTATGGTTTGTTCACTTATTGGCTATTAAAAAAAATTCTAATGTATTGCCTCAGCATTTTGAGCTCCTACCCTTTGCTAGATTCTAGGCAAAGTAAAAGTTCAATTCCAGTTGTTTTAAAAACATAGTCTACAAGATGGAAAAGACTCTCAGGTGACAGTTAACTACACCATCTTTTTTTTTTTTTAAATGCTGGTAGTTGTAAAATCTCTGAGTTTTACCTGTTTTAGGATTTAGTGGCAAAATGTAAGCTTCTATACTGGCGTTGTATGACGTAATTCATTGATGATCACATTAGATTATCTTTTTGAGAGGGGAGGAAGAGCCATCCAAAGATGTGACTTTGCCATTTTATTCACTGATCTCATTCATTCAGTCAGCTATGTGCAAAGTATAAGAGGGCAAGGAAATGAATTTGACAGATGCCTATGATTCAGGTTCTTACAACACAAGGGAAGACAGCCACTCAAACAACTAATTACAATAACATAATAATTATGGTAATACAATAATAAAGTGCAAAACTTTAGGATTATAAAGAATGCAATGATTATCCTGAGGAGACAAACAATAAGCTAAATGAGAGGATATAGGAAGACATGATTAATTCTGACAGTCTAAAACCAGAGGCCTCTTGTACATTAATCTAAGGATGTTCTCAGGTTTACGTATTTGTTGTAGCACCATCTTATGGCTGTTCTTAAGGGAAAGGTGGGCATATGGGGGGGTGGATCTGTTTTGTTTTGTGCTGCTTTACTGAGAAGACAATGAAATTAAGCCCGAAGGAAGATAGCCTGTCTGTAAGTGATCATGAAGTGCATGGAGCTCTTTTAAAGAGCTATGGATTTAGGAGATTTAGGGGAGAGCTGGACTCAGGTCTGTTTTGTGTCACCAATTACTTTGGGAAGTCATTTTCCCTCTCTGTATCACCTATAAAATCTGGGGCTTAAATTAATGATCCATAAATTCCAAGGCCCTGGGATTATCTGGGGAAGAAAGGTAGGGGGAAAAGGAAAATTTGCACTGAGACTTTTTTTTTTTTTTAATCTTGTAAGGTTTCTAGACTTGACTGCTCATGTTGAGAATGGAGGAAAAGATGGAGATGCCAGAGATCAGGATTACTGTCTATACTGCTGATGAACTGTTCTATCAGAATCTTTCCTGGATCTAGTTGCAATAGCCTGGCTCAAGACACACCTGAATCATGGTAAGACAAGTGAAATCCTAGAAGAATCTCAGGATTAAGTCTATTTCAGGTTGGTCTTAATGCTTTGGAACTGCACATGACATTTGCAGAAGAGTGCTATGGTGCTGAAGTTCTTCTCTAAATGTGAGGATTGGGAAAACCTATTCAGTGCTTTTCTCTCGCTATCTCTCTTTCCATTACGGGGCACCTATCATCACCTAAATCTGAATTCTCTTAAAATACTTGGTACTTTCTTACCCACTGTCTCTCTTCCAGCCTCCCCACAATCTGGCACACATCTCCCGGGACATACTGATGTGTTGCTGCTTCTAGCTATATGACTTTACTTACACAGGTTCCCAGAACACCAAACATTGGTATGGATAACATGATAGATTATTGATTAATTTTGCAATTTTTTTCCCCTGTCTTTTTCCTTCCCAGGTGGAACTCTCATTGGTTTCAAAGAGTTATAAATACACTTTTGTTCTTTTGTTTTTTTGGTGAATACTTGGGAATGAGCTGTTTCCAAAAAAGCATACCTTTCACATCGCTGGTGTTGGAAATGCTTAGGGGTCAGAGTCAAGTGTGGGTGCACATGTGCAGCTCACATTGTGAGGCGAGAGGGGCCTCTTGCTAAGTCTCATGTGCCGTTCAGAACTAGTTATTTTCTCTGGCGGAGGAAGCCTTAAGGTTTCCATCAGCTATTTGTGAGCAATAGCACCATAGATGTTAAAGTCCTTCTTAATTTGGGTGCATTGTTATGATCCGAGGAATGAATGTGCCGTGTCTGAACACTCATATTCATGTATCTCCCATGGTGAGGCTGAGAAATTAAAAACACAAGGTTTACGCATGAAGTCTGAGTCTACCTAGATCGGTGTGAATTTCAGAAGACTCTCAGTGGTAGGACTTCCCAGCCTTAATTACCCAGATTACTTACCTCTACAGCCTCTCTATTTCTAAGAGTAAAATATTGATGAGGAGGAGGGAAAATATTGATGGAAGGGAGGGAAAATGTTGATGGAAAGGAGGGAAAATGTTGATGGAGAGGAGGACCCATTCTGTTGTTCATGGTTTAGATGTGGATAGAGGAGGAAGAGAACCAAGATCCAGGCAAAGGAAATAGTGTTCATAAAGTCAAGTCTTAGGGAATTTTATAGCCTTTTATTATTACAAAAGCAATACATATAGTAGCAAATCAGAAAATAAAAACAAACATACATTTTAAAAAATTAAAACATATTCCTACCGACAAAAGACAACCATTGCCAATTTTTAGTGTATATTCTTCCAGATATCTCTCTCTTTTTCTATGTATGTGTGTATTTGTGTGTGTGTGTGTGCAAGTGTGTGTGTGTGTTAAATGAGATCCCCCTGTACTTGCTTTTTTAGTCAGCGATCTCTACGTTTCTATATCAGGGTGTTTTTAGTTTTCATTCCATAAATTAGCTATATAAAATACAAATTTCCCAGTGACCCCCAAAAGTCATTTATAGGGTCTATTTTATTTATTTTTTTTTTAAAGATTTTATTTATTTACTTGACAGAGAGAGATCACAAGTAGGCAGAGAGGCAAGCAGAGAGAGTGAGAGGGAAGCAGGCTCCCTGCCGAGCAGAGAGCCCGATGCGGGACTCGATCCCAGGACCCTGGATCACGACCCGAGCCGAAGGCAGTGGCCTAAACCACTGAGCCACCCAGGCGCCCCTATTTATAGGGTCTAAAGCAGGACCACTCTGCATGTGGTTGCCTCCCTTAAGTCTCATTTTGAAAGTAGCATAGCTACAATACACGGTTTGAAGAGGGCAAGTCAGAGGTCCTTCAGGCTGTCATACTTTCTGGTTGTCCTTGGTTGTTTTCTCATGATGTTTCTTAGCTTCTTCCTCTACCTCTTACGTCTCCTCTAAATTGGAAGTTTGACATTTGGTTTGAAGTTTTGGAACGAGAGACAGGAAGTATCTGAAGGTTTTCTGAAGATCAAGACATGATGGTCGTTAAAAAATAATGTACAGAAAAAAAATAATGTACAGGAACACATCATATACCAAGAAACGGGAGAGAGAACGCAGTAAGGGGATCATGGTGGCTGGAGCTGAAACATTTTACTATGGTCCTGTGAGAGGACTCCCTTTGGCAGTTTCCAGAAATAATAGGGAGATACTGAGTGGGAACCCAAATGGCCAGTTGAAGACACAGAACGATTATAATCTGGGCATAAATATAAATGTGATCTCAGTTATATCCACAGGCTGGTAATATTTGAGTTATATTTAGAAAGATGTCCCAAACATATAATGATGAAGGTAATGTATGCATGTGTTTTTAAAAAATCATACTGTAAGGGCACCTGGGTGGCTCAGTTAGGTAGGCAATCTGCCTTTAACTCAGCTCATAATCTCGGGGTCCTGGGATTGAGCCCAGCAACAGGCTCCCTGCTCAGTGGGGAGTCTGCTTCTCTGTCTCTCTCTCTGCTCCTCCCTCTTACTCTCTCTCTCTCCTTTTCTATCTCATTCTCAAATAAATAAATAAATAAATAAATAAACTTTTAAAAAATTATACTGTTTAGGGATATATAAAATTAAAAGTAAATTCTCACTTGCCCTGATCCCACTGCCCCCCCCACCATACTAATAGTTTCTGCTTTTGCTTCTAGCAGTTTTATTGTAATTTTTTAAAAATATAATTATTCTTCTATTTCTTATTTTTATCAAATTCAGATATTATACATTGGCCTCTGGGTACAAAATGTGAGGAACGTGAAACTTGCAGGACTTCTCCTTTGTCCTCCTGCTTAACTTCTTTTTTTAATTGCATTAGTACTTATAATGATTATAAGCTTCTTAAACCATAACTTCTTCTTCTTTCCTTTGTCTATAGGTTGGTTCTAATAATTAAAAAAAAACATGAAACACTTAAAAAATTATTATTACATGAATATAAATCTTTCTAGAGAAGAAAATGTAATTATCAATCTTGAATATTTTGCCCCTCAAACAATAATCTTCCACACACCCCCGTCTAAAGGATTGCCTTTGATTTCCTTTCTCACATCTATAAATCTTCCTGGGTCATATCAGGGAGCTGCACCTTCTTATATCTCGTCTTTTCTTCTTTCTTGGCTTACTTTTAGGTTTTTCTGGGTTACTTCTGAAGTAATTTATTCTTACTGAATGTGTGGTTACCAAGCTTAACTGAAATCTTATGTGTCTGCAAGTGCCTTCTTTTAGCCCTCGCACTGGACATTTGGCTGGGTATAGAAAACGGGGTTCAAAATAGCTTCCCCTCAGAACTTTGGAGACACTGCTCCGTTGCCTCCTGGAGTTCCATGACGTCAGTGTGAGTCTGCTGTCAGAGTTCCTCGACAATTGCCCAAGTCAGGAGGGCTTTTCTCTTTTCTCTAGGGTCAAGGTCTTCGAGGGTTATTCAGTTCTGGGTGGCTCCGCTATTTTTTTTCCTGAGCTGATGTGTGAGTCCAGATTATCTCAAACCTGGTGTTGCTTTTCTCTCAGAGGAAGAGAGAGTGGGTCCCACTCACCCCAGCTCTCCCGAAGGCAATTCTTCAACATCTCAGACTAATCTGTAAATTGGTAGCTGGAATCATCTGGAGGACTCCTCTGCAAAAGCCAGGCTTTATCTCTGGAGTCTGGGCTCCTGGCACTTCTGCTGTAACTTCTCCACTTCCTGGATACCTTTTTGTTCCTATTGATTTGAATCCTTCACCTTTTCTGACTCACTGAAGACTCCTGGGCTTGTTTTCTATTGCTGTAATGGCTTGAATTTTAAAATCTTTTTTTTTTTTAATCATTTCAGTGGGGACTTTGGAGACAGAGTGGGTAATTGTGTGCAGAAATGCAAGACCCATTGTTCACTGAAAAGTATAAAACAGTATGCAAACCTGCACATACACACAGAGAAATACTGGGATGATAGTGTGACCAAAACATAACACTAGTCATGCTGGGTTGTAGGAAAATGCTTATTCATGTTTACTAAATTTTTTCTTACAATGAGTCTATTTTACCTTTATAATGATAAAGAGGACAAGGTATGAGTGTGTGTGTGTGTGTGTGTGTGTGTGCAAGCACATTTTAAAGAAGGAAATGATGCTTTGTACCATAGAGAGAGGGAACAAGAGTATACATAAATCCACAGGAACGGAATTTTCAGTTGGTCTGTATTGTCCTCCTCCCTTACAATGCAGTGTACTGTGGACTGTTTAATGGACTCTGATTTTCCATGAGCACCTCAGCGATATCAAATCAAGAATATGAAATGTTTCCTAAGCATGACTATGTACAGCGTTGGGCAATGCAGTCTCAGGGGGCTGCTCCAGATGAGAGTAGACCTCAGGAGGGGCCAGCAGCTGAAGGTCGGCTCAGAGTTAGATCTGCCCAGCAGCAAGGTCCAGTCCCCAAGAGACTGGATAAGTTCTGGGCCTCCTTCCAGGTATTCTAGTCTCTGAGACTATAAATGTCATGTTACCCATTTAATCGGATTCCAAAAGGGCTTCTTGGCAGAAAAATATGGGAACTACCGTGGCAGATCAACTACAAAGACAAAGCGGTTTATTGGTTCAGGCTTCAGAAGAAACACTAGATGAAACTAAAATTTGCTGTAAGAAAAATGTGATAAATCTAGTATTACTTAAAAGCTTCCAAAGCAATGGCGAATAATGATAATAATAAGTTGCATACCTCCTCCACGTGCACAACTTCTGCCCTGGGACTTCAAAGAAAGCTCCTCGAGTCCAGAGGGAGATGCACAGCTCTGCTGAGGAGATATTTATGGGGCTGTTATGGCGCCTAGGATGTTCCTATTATACTCACCATTTGAACCTCCAGATTCCCAGGACCACAGAAAACAAAAGACCTGAGACATTTTAAAAGGCAGAGTGCTTTCTCTTATAACACAAATGATCGGGTTTACATTGTTATCAGTTTTGAACTTTTGGCATTAATTCTACTTGCAGGCTGCTTCACCCATTTTAATATGGAGAGACAGAACTGGAAAAGCCCCTCGAGCAGTGGTCAGTGGAGTAGAGAGCTGCTAGCTCTCTGGTTAATTTAGTAAATGTCACCAGATAAAGAATAACATGCACAGGTTGCACAATGGAGTTTAGTAGAATAAGTGAAATCTGACCGTCTGGTTTGGTACAGAGAAGGCCATCCCTTTAGTACATCATGCCTGGGGGACCCCTAGAGCCATGCTCTTTAGCGAAAGATCAGGGAGGAGCTGTGCTGCTGAGGGGAATCTTCTGTAAAACACCCAGAGGTGGTGGGTGAAGGAGAAAGCGGTGATGGTGGGGGAATCATTGCTGGGTGCGCGACAACAGTCACCCCTTCTTCTCCTTTACAATCTCTCAGACTGCAACAGCGCAGAAAACAAAAATATGTACGAAACAGAATTTTGACCACTGGCGAGTATAAATGTCATTATTAGGAAAGGTTGACTGTATCAAGATCAGGATATTTTAGGAACACTTCTGGGGTGATTCTAAGTTTACAGAGAGATAAGGCTTCGAGAGGCTATTGGAGTTGTTGTATTGTACCTTCACGTTTTCAGAAGAGTCAGTGCCTTCTAACATTAAAAGGAAGAGAGAAATCTGGAGTGGAGGTAATGAACACCGAGATGGTCTGAGATCCACCAGGCTGATATGTCTATGGCTAAGTGTGGGTGACTCGGGGAAATTGTGCATGTAAGGCGCACTTTTTCACGCTGTGACTGTTTCAAGACCAAATGCTCTTCTGAAATTATCCCGTTGCAAATTGCTTTATTTCTCCATACTTTCATACAAATAAAAATAATGGTAAGGTCCTTTTAGTTATTATTTTTGATGGCCATCTAAGTCTTTGATTCTCAAACTTTAATGACTGTGTAAGTCAACTGGGGATCTTATTAGAATGTAGATTCTGATTCAGTAAGTCTGGGGTGGATCAGACCTCGTGCAGCTCTGACAAGCTCCCAAGTGATGTCACTACGGGTGGTCTGAGAACTACACTTTGAGTAGTGATGGTTTAAGACACTGCAGGTCACACCTTGCTAGCCAGTCCACCCCAGGGAAGCAGAGACACATGCCTAGTTGGAGTAGCCAAACTTAAAATTCTGCCTTACTGATTTAGATCTACTGAATCTGAAAGTGCCAAACCATTTCCAGAAAGATTTGACTAACGTTACCTCCCTCTACCCACTTATCCACCTGCCCCCAATTTTGCAACCATACTGAAGCCAGGCATGGGGCCAGAATCACCCAAGTATTCTTAGTTGTGCAGTTTGAGTCTCACCTCTGTGATTTTAATGACATTTTAATGATTTTAATGGGTGTCATTAAATAAGTTTGGATGCTTAAATAAGAGAAATATTATTCTCTTAAATAAGAGAAATAAGTTTGGATGCTTCCTTTCCTATATTCTTTCCCCACCGCAAAATGAATTCGGGTATTTAGGAAAAATGTTTCCACTTTGAAGAGTTTTGTAGCCTATTTTGTGTATCGGCAGAGAGGGGAAAAATGTGTGAGTAATGCTGGCTTTAAGATATGGCTGTAAGGGGGCACTTGGGTGGCTCAGTGGGTTAAAGCCTCTGCCGTCAGCTCAGCTCATGATCCCAGGGTCCTGGGATCGAGCCCCGCATCGGGCCCCGCATCGGGCCCCGCATCGGGCTCTCTGCTCAACAGGGAGCCTACTTCCTCCTCTCTCTGCCTGCCTCTCTACCTACTTGTGATCTCTGTCAAATAAATAAATAAAATCTTAAAAAAAAAAGATATGGCTGTAAGATGTGTCTTTATATGCACATGTTTGTTATAGAATTATCCTTTTGTTATTTAGTATTTTATTTTCTTAAGTTTGCATTTAAATTCCAGTTGGTTAACATACAGCATAATATTAGTTTCAGGTGTACAATATAGTGATTCCACACGCCCATACAATACCCGGTGCTCATCACAACAGGTGCCCTCCTTCATCCCCACCCCCTATTTAACCCACCCCCCGCCCACTTCCCGTAGTATTTTCTGTTATAGCAATCTTACATTAAGTCATTCATTTCTACATATGCCAGAAAAGCATGGGACATTTCTTATAAACTCATGTTGCTATAATCATAGATAACAAGAATCATCCTTAGTATCATGCAAAACTCAGGGAATATTCAAATTTCCATGCTTATCTCAAAAATGTCTGCTACAGGTGGTCGTTTAACCCAAAGTCTACACATTATCTGCTTGTATCTCTCAGTATCCTCTAATACTCTCACTTCTTCATGCCATTGACTTGTTAAAGAAATCAGATCAATTGTCCAGTATCCCACCTTCTAGCATCTTTTCAATCAGATTTAAAACAAGGGCACCTATTCACTTAAGATAAATCTGTTGAAGCATATAAGACTTGTGTTAGCCCATTCTTAATGATGAAGAAACAGGGGTACAAAGACTGAGTCGAGTGCGTAAGAAAGTCTGAAAGTGAATATTCATCTCCTAATTTCTCATTTAGTTCTTTTTCCACTAAGCTTTCTTGATGGTGCACTTGGGTGGTTTGGCCTCTGCCTTTGGCTTAGGTCATGATCCCAGGGTCCTGGGATCAAGCCCCATGTCGGGCTCCTGCTCAGCATAGAGACTGCTTTTCACTCTCCCTCTGCCCTCCTCCCCTGCTTGTGCTCACTCTCTTTCTCTCTCTCTCAAATGAATAAAACCTTAAAAAAATAAACTTTCTTGATTCTGTGTTTTTGTGTTAAAGGATAGGTATGGCGGAATGTTGTGACTGACTATATGTGGTTTCAAAAAATCAGCTTACCTAGTTCATTTGCAAGTAACTTGTTAACAAACTTGACTGTAAGTTCCAAGAGGACAAGGTCAGGTCCGTCTTCGCCATTAGTATTCATAGGGTTGTGGCAGAGCCTGGCGTAGTTTAATGCTCAGAGGTGGTAGAACAAATGAATGGATGAATGAGCATGGGTTGTGGTTTTTCTTTTTTTTTTTTTTTAAGTTTTTTTTTGACAGACAGAGATTACAAGTAGGCAGAGAGGCAGGCAGAGAGAGGAGGAAGCAGGCTCCCTGCTGAGCAGAGAGCCTGATGCGGGCCTTGATCCTAGGACCCTGGAATCATGACCTGAGCCGAAGGCAGAGGCTTTAACCCACTGAGCCACCCAGGCGCCCCGGGATGTGTTTTACCAAAGTGTGACAATGCCTTAAGTTTGAATAGTGCCTCCTCTTCACACATCTCCTGTTTTTAGACTCTCATCTGATCGTGAAACAACCGCATAAGACAAATACTGCAATCCCCATTTACCAGGTAAAGGAATGAGATGGAAAGCTTCCCTCAAGCATGCGTTAGGCGTAAATAAAAGGGAAGCCAGGTTCCAGGGTCTTTCCACTTCATCAGC
The DNA here is from genome assembly GCF_922984935.1 of Meles meles. Classification (NCBI taxonomy): domain Eukaryota; kingdom Metazoa; phylum Chordata; class Mammalia; order Carnivora; family Mustelidae; genus Meles; species Meles meles. The sequence goes on along the minus strand of NC_060071.1, from coordinate 89,995,794 downwards.
TGTCTGACTCTTCAGGCAACTGTTTTTTAAGTTTATTTATTTTTAGTAATCTCTGCACTCAGTGTGGGGCTCGAACTCATGACTCCAAGATCAAGAGTCACATGCTTGTCTAACTGAGCCAGCCAGCCATGTGCCCTCCTTATGCAACTTCACCCTCTCTGATAAGGGAGACAAGTGTAATACTTTATACAACCAGCAAAGCCTCTTAGCTCTCTTGGTCTCTTCAGCAACCATGCAGGGTACGAGTGATTATCTCAGCTTTATGGCTGAGGAGACTAAGCCCAAGCCGCATGATTACCAAGAGAAAAAGCCTAACTTGACCTTAAACTTTCTGACTTTGAATACAATTTTGTTTCTTCAATACAACCAGTTACACTCCTTCCCTGGCTGTCCCCTGCCTTATTCCACTGACAGACACAAATCCTTCATTTTCCCCAGGTCCTTGAATGCATTTCTATTCATACTTCTCTGAATAGCCGTGGCATGTTATGGACATGGGGTATAACATGGGATATGTTGTATCTTCCTCCTGTTTATATCACACCGACCAATTTGCTATCATTGCCCCATTCCTTCACTTGACACAGAAGCAGTGTTTTCTCCTTCACATCCCTATTTCTCTCCTCTTAGTAGATGATACTGACTGACAAAACATCTAACTGGTCAGTATTTTGGATGCCTCATATTTCTAATGGGAATCTAGAAAAATGAACTAAGGAATTTTGCTATCAGCCGGCATAAAAAATTCTGTATTTAAGATGAGAAACTGAAAGTGATATAAAATAATTTATGTTTCCAAAACCAAATAGGGGGGAAAAAAACCCTCAGCCTTAGCAAATGGTTGAAGAAGGAGGAGTTGCTTAGATGTTAACTGGATGGTGAAGATCTGGCCATTTGGAGAATACGTTCGTCACTTGGGGCATATGCTCCCATATATACATACCCAACGCTTTTATTTTTCCTTAAAGTAAAACAAACTGTCCACCAGCCATTTAAAATTTATTTATTTTTTTTCTCTGGGCTCTCTTTTAAGAGATTCTTTTTAAAGGTGCTGGATACTTGTACTTCTTCCATCTGATCTTGAACCCAGGTCTCAGTGATATGAGATTATAAGATTTGGGGTACCTGCCCCCACTACACCTTTGGAAAATTACTTTGAAACATTTGGAAGGTTTGCATGGGAAGGAGGTTTAAGGGGTAGGAGCAGTTTTATTATGCACGTTCGTTTATGGGTTGTGGCCAGATATTTTCAATGTGCTATTATTCTAGTTTTATGGAGTTCTTGGACCCTGTGGATATAAACATCTGGGAATTAACGGTTGAGTGAGAGCTATATGCTATTCTGCCTGGGAAGAAATACATTTGTGTTGCATTTAAAATTTAATGAATTATTCACAAGGGAAGTAATAACTTAATAAGTATACTAACTATACATAAGCGAATTAAGAGAGACTTTTTTTGAAAAGTCTTCCTACTGGCTGTATGCAAATGTTTTATTTGCATTTTATCTTTATGTACATGATCAAATTGTACTGCCTCTTGTCTTCACAAGTGGCCATGTTTATCTACCACAGGAGCATTGGTGAAGGAGACTAAGAAGCAAATGAAGGAAAGATTCTGACACTAAGTCCTTCCAGGGGCTGGGCTGAGAAAGGGAACCTGAAATTGGATTTCACAGTACTCACTTTGTGAGGGCAGAGAATCAGTAGGTCAGTGATGTATTCCTCTTTTGAAAGTCCTTCTGATCCTATTTTTCCTCAAACTCCCATATTATAATCAAAGACCTTTAAAAATGTCCTTTAAGTATTAAGTCCTTTTCTTCCTCTAGCGGTACTGTATGTTCTTCATCTCTCCCTCACTATCTTCTTTCCTCCTTTTCCCACACTCTCTGTGAGGAGCCGACACATCTCAGCATGTAGGGATCCAAGGGACAGGTGTCCTCTGTCGCCGCTGAGCCCCACATATCCCATCAGTGTGAGTCCCAGCTGCATCAGCCTGTCTCATTTCTGTGCCAATTCTGACTTGAGTGTGGGCAGTGATCCTTTCTCTGCAGGTGGGACAATCCCTCTGGTCACAACGTTACCAACTTCCCGAGGACCAGTGACTTTTGCGTGTGCGCTTTTCCTGGAACAGGCTTTCTAGGAGCCCGTGAGGATGGAGCTGGAAGAAGGCGTCCCCCTTCTAGTGGCTGCAGCTCTAACAGGGAGCTGTCATCATCTGATAGTTCCCAGGATAACAGCAGCTCAGATGCTTAGGGGAGAATTGAGACTGGGTTATATCCAGCTTCGATTTTGCTCTTTACATTAAAATTGATCCAAGTTGAGCAAAGCAAGGGATGATAGAAAAGGGAAAAAAAAAAAAAACAGGAGAAAAGGGAGAGAAAGAAAAGGAGGTTGAGAACCATGTGTGTGTTCAAACCCTAATAGGATTGGGTGCGAGCCATCAAATACCTGGTCCGCTGTGATTGTAAAGTCTGCTTTCACCATCAGGAGTGGGGTTTGGCATCTGGAAGTGATTTCATTCTGTGATTACCTTTGGGCTGCAATGCTTGTTGGTTCTTTACTAACAAGCAAGCACAGACCCAGAGCAAGCCTTTCATGCTAACAAGCAAACAAGCCATCAGCCTGCAGATTTCAAAACCAGAGGTAGGAGGCGGATATGAAGTGGGTCAAAATTCTGTGGCTTCTCGGGGGGAAAAAAAATTGAGAGAGAAGGGGTGGGGGGAGTGCCTTTGTCCTCCTTAGCTCCTTCTCAAAACACATGGAGAAGTCAACAATTATTTCCTAGATCATATGTCCACTCATATATTTCTAAACTTTTGGAATTCAACTAATATTGCCTGAGGCAAGCAGTAAAAGACATTCAACTCTGCTCCCCTCCAGAATGTAATAGTGGTGAGCAAAGTGTCCGAGGGCCATCTCTCCTCTGAGACGCTTGGGGCCTCCAACCCCCGAGAGAGGATCTGAGACCATCTTCTCCTTCCCTACACAGATTCCCTGAGAACTCACCCATTCAAAAAAGTGGGCAAAGATTAAGAGGTGGAATGTGAAGAAAGATCCACTTTCCTTCTCCCAGTCTGTAACATTTTGTCCCCTACCAACTTCTGCGATAACCTGTTCTAATTCTGAAATGCTTCATTTTGATGGAAGCCAACTACCAACATAAGATCTCGAAAGACTATGATTATAATTTCCAAACATTACCAAAAAAAAAAAAAAACCAAACAAACAAACAAACAAAAAACAAACCCCACTGCCCATGAGGTTTTAGCACTGACCCATTTTTATGGATCCTAAGGGGAAGCAAGCCAGGCTTTAGGAGCAGAAGGTTTGAAAGAAAATACATTAAAGAAAAGTCATGGAACAATAATGATAACAATAATGATAGGCACCAAATTTTCTTCAGTACTTGTAATGTGCCAGGCACAATGCTAAGTCTTTATATATATAATTTTAAAAAATATTTTATTTATTTGACAGAGAGAAATCACAAGTAGGCAGAGAGGCAGGCAGAGAGAGAGGAGGAAGCAGGCTCCCTGCGGAGCAGAGAGCCCGATGGGGGGCCCGATCCCAGGACCCTGGGATCATGACCTGAGCTGACCAGAGGCTTTAACCCACTGAGCCACCCAGGCGCCCCTATATATGTAATTTTTTAATTTATCCCGCCCAAAACCCAGTGACATGAATTCTGTTATTACCCCCCCAGTTTATGAATGAGGAACTAGAACTTTAGGGAAATTTCTTGCCCAAAGTCACACAGCTAGTAAAAGGCAGAACCAGAATTTGAACCCAAAGATCACAGGAAAATGTTGAGAAAATATGCTGGATTTATGTTTTAGACTCACTGTCTTCAACAAACTACAATATAAGCCACCTTTCCCCAGGATCAGTATAGGATGTTTGCCCATGGTGCATGCATGACTTATATCAGTACGCAACTTTTGTAGGGAGATGGTTGATGGGGGACAGTTCTGTGTATGCCTCATCTTATTCAGAGAGATGAGCCTGAGTTATGTCCAGAAGAATATGACCATTGCATCACTGCCCTGGTTTCAAGGCTGGATTAAAACTTCCAAGGATTCCCACCTCCTGGCATTCAAGCCCTATGGATTGCCTTCTTGAGCATGGGATGGACCTAGTGACTTACTTCTAACAAACAAAGTAGGGTGGAAGTGATGGGATATCCCTGCTGAGATTAGGTTAAAAAAGACTCGCTCTCTCACCAGTTTGCTTTGAAGAAGCCCATTGCCATTTTGTGAGCTGCCCTGTGGAGAGACACACTTGGCAAGGAAGTGATGTTTCTGGCCAACAGCCAGCAAGGACCTAGGCTTGCCAACAGTTAAGAAAATCAGCTTGGAAGTGGACCCTCCCCCAGTTGAGGCCTGAGACGACTGCCGCCTCACGAGAGACCTGATGTTGGGGGCGCCCAGCTAAGCTGTGCCCAGATTCCTGACAATCAGAAATAAAGACAAACACTTCGTTGTTTCAGATCACTACATTTTGGCATGGTGGTTTGTTTTTTTTTTTTGTTTTTTTTTAACAGCATTAATAAGTAATATGCTTCCTAAGGGTGAAAGGAAGGGAGTATAACTTGTCCTCTATGAGTAATTGCCAGGAGAGATGACCGAGAGTGGGAGTGGGGCAAAGTATGTTTTTTTCCGGCTGCTTCCTGTGCCTGGAGCACCGGCCTAGCTGGAGCCAGCTTGTAGCACCAGGAGCAGTCCGCTCTCCCTTTCGTCATCAGTGGATGTCTCTGCTTCCTCCCGCTCTGCTTATTATATTGTGATTGATTATGTTGATTGGCCCAGAGGAAAGTGAGAGCGAATTTAAATTCAGTTTCTACCTCTTGATAAAAGAAACAAGACTACAACAGAGGCATTCATTTAGCAAATAGAAGCAAAAGAGGCCGTCATCCCGCCTTCAGGGGGCTCACCGCGTGGTGGTGGCCACAGCCCAGACCCACTGTGCATATCTACTACATCTTCTTCATCCATTTATCCGTCAGTGGACACTTGGGCAGCGTCCGTAGTGTGGCCATTGTAAATAATGCTGCAATAAACATAAGGGTGCCTGTATCCTTTTGAATTAGTGTTTTTGCATTCTTTTGGTAAATATCCGTAGTGGAATTACTGGATCCTGTGGTAATTCCGTTTTTAACTTCTTGAGGAACCTCCCGTTTTCCACAGTGGCTGCAGCAGTTTGCATTCCCACCAACAGTGCGCAAGGCTCCTTTTACTCCACATCCTCGCCGACACTTGTTTCTTGTGCTTTTGAGTTTAGCCCTCCTAACCGGTGGGAGCTGAGATCTCCTTGTAGTTCTGATTTGCAGTTCCCTGAGGATGAGTGATGCTGAGCATCTTCTCAGGTGTCTGTTGGCCATCTGGATGTCTTCTCTGGGGAAATGTCATGAAGGAATTAAAATCTTTATTCAGTTTCTCAAGGTAATATCCAAGTGGGCAGCCCATCAATGCTTAGTGGAACATCTTTAAAATCACCTCTCTCAGTTTCAGCTGCTCTCCAAACCCTCCTCACTATTAGCAGCTCTCAACTCTCCACTGAGGATACTTTTTTCTTTTTTTTAAAGATTTTATCTATTTATTTGACAGAGAAAGAGAGAGATCACATGTAGGCAGAGCAGCAGGCAGAGAGAGAAGGGGGAAGCAGCCTCCCTGCAGAGCAGAGAGCCTGATGCGGGGCTCGATCCCAGGACCCTGAGATCATGACCTGAGCTGAAGGCAGAGGCTTAACCCACTGAACCCCCAAGCACCGCCCTATTGAGGATACCTTTAAACCTAACTTTATATTCCACTGTCCCTCCCCACCTTCCTGTTCCTTTTCAGTACTTCTCATCTCACTCAGGTGTCACACACCGACAGGCACGGGTCCTCGATTGTTTCTTGGTCCCACAACTGTCAAGACATTTTGTGCAGAAATCCAAATCTGGGGTTCGCCTTGAAGAATGGTATTCCAGCCACAGTTGGCTGAGCTGCAGAGTTCAGGGCTTCACCTTCTCTGGTTTTATAGGCCCCACCTCTCTGCTGCTTGTGCACTCTCCCTGCACCGCTGTCCCCTACAAGCGTGCCATCTTGTGACTCCTGTCCTGACGTCAGGTCAGGCTCCGCACACTGGTCCCCAGAGGGAAGGGAAAGGAGCAGGCCAAGAGGACCAAGTGGACAGCACCAGGATGGTCTTTAGGGGGCAGAGTGGAGGCAGAGAGGACACACAGGGTAACAATGTCTGTCACTGTTACACGACCACTTGCAAACTTCCATGAGGTGCTGTGAAGGAAAAATATAGATTCTTGCTCTGTTTCTGCAAACACCGTGACTGTGGTAGCAAAGCCCTCATTGGTAAGCAGCAGGCGGCCCGGCCTTAGTGGGCGGCGGCCTGGTGGCCTGGGCCGCGGCCAGAGACTGAAGGACTCTTAGGGTCTGCTGTGTCCTCGCCAACACTGTCACGGGCCCTGAGAGCTGTTCCAGGAGCCTGGAAAGAGCCATCCGAGAGTATTTGCTCTGTGGAGTGTCATGGCCCTGCTCTGTTTTAAGAAGGAAACCAGGAATGAGCTGACGGGTTTGCTCTGGCAGTGAGATGCGGAGCTTGCTTAGGAAAGGAAGACTTAGGTTTATTATGATTGGGTAAAGCCCTTAATTGCCACTTCGGAGGGAGCTTCGTTTTAAAATTCATATTCTGTAGCCAAAGGGCCTCTCCTCATACAGAAAGACTGCAGCTAATTAGTGGCTGGGCATCTTGTAAGAAATAGCTATTTACTTTATTTTTAGTAAAAGCATCTTGGAATTTTCCTGACTACTGACTTCCTTCAGAGCCCCTGGCCGTGAGAGGATGTTAACAGGAACAAACAGGGTTGAACTTCACTCATGGCCAACCGGCCCCTTTCAGGGACCTGTTTCTTCTCTTTGGGGGAAAAAGCATGGCTCCTGGCCACCAACCTTTTGGCAGGTTTCACAAGCTCTTCCAGTCTGTCCTCCCTGGTGGCCTAGCTGCCGTGCCAAGAGCAGATCCCAGTGATGGGCCCCTGGGTTCTACTCCAGAGATGGTGAACCTTGGAGCTTTTCCTCCTAGGGAGCAGATGTCAGGAAGGGCACGGAAAGATACAGTTGCTCTGTCAGCAGGGCCTGGGTGTGTGGGAAAGGCTCTGATGTACACAGCCACTCACTGGAGGCCTTCCCTTTGTTCCTCCAGACTCATTCCCTACGCCCTTCTACCCTCTTCGACCCGGAGAAGATTTGCTTTGGCATTGCATGCCCTCATCTTGCTTAAAGGAGTGGATTTTGATATAATGTCCTTCTCCTCTGATAATAAGTAGGCATTGTCCTTGTGAAGCTGTGACACATGGCGACTTACGTTAGTTTCCTCCAAGGTTTAAAACTCTCTTCCCTTTTTCTCTCCTGTTATACAATAATTCTTAGAGAGAAGCACAGGAACACACACAGACACACAGACATATGCAAGGACAAAGACTACACAGCCTTTTCAAGGTATTTGTATTTCTCATCTGTATAGGAAATCCTTGTCTTCTTGGTTCAACAAAGAGAACCTTAAGGTATTTCAAAGAATCATGTACAGACATCCTGAGGTGAGGTTGGAAGTTCAAGGGCAAAATGAGTAGAAATAGATGAGTTTAAAAATGCAGGTTTTGCAAACTCTTCCAGAAAATAGGAGAGGAAAGAAATACTCTCCAACGAATTTTGTGAAGCCAGTATTATCCTGATATCCAAACTAGACATGGATTTCGTAAGAACACTACTGAACAAAATCCTCATAAATATATATGTCAAATCCTCAAAAAATATTATTAAATGGAATTCAGTAATACATAAAAGTGATAATATATCAGGGCCATCAATAAAATAAGTTTCGTTACAGGTGGGATGCCTGGGTGGCTCAGTCAGTTAAGTGTCGGCCTTCAGCTCAGGTCATGATCCCAGGGTCCTGGGATGGAGCCCTAGGTAGGGCTCCCTGCTTAGCGGGGAGTCTGCTTCTCCCTCTGCCTGCCGCTCCCCCTGCTTGTGCGCTCTTTCCCTCTCTAACAAATAAAATTTTAAAAAAAGAGAAGATTCATCACAGGTAAGCAAAATTGGTTTCACATTTGAAAATCAATCACATTTACCACATCAACAACATCAAAAAGAAAAATCAGGGGTGCCTGGGTGGCTCAGTGGATTAAGCCGCTGCCTTCGGCTCAGGTCATGATCTCAGGGTCCTGGGATCGAGCCCCGCATCGGGCTCTCTGCTCCGCAGGGAGCCTGCTTCCTCCTCTCTCTCTGCCTGCCTCTCTGCCTACTTGTGATCTCTCTCTCTGTCAAATAAATAAATAAAATCTTTAAAAAAAAATTAAAAAAAGAAAAATCATGGGACCCCTGGGTGGCTCAGTCAGTTAAACATCTGACTCTTGATTTCAGCTCAGGTCATGATCTCAGGGCTGTGAGATAAAGCCTCACGTCAGCCTTCACACTGACGTGTGATTCTCTCTCTCTCTCTTCCTCTGGCCTGCCTGCCTCCCTCTCTAATTAAAAAAAGAAAAAGAAAAATCATACCGTCATCTGAACATATGCAGGAAAATTTTTTTTTATAAAGTCCAAAATTCATTCGTAATAGAAACTTTAAATAAACTAGCAATAGAAGGACATATCCAAACCTGGAAAAGGGCCATCGACAGAAGGGTACCATTAACATCATACTTGGGTGCCTGGGTGGCTCATTTGGTTAGGCATCTGCCTTCAGCTCAGGTCATGATCTCAGGGTCCTGGGATCAAGTCCCACATCAGGCTCCCTTCCATGGAGAATCTGCTTCTCCCTCTGCCCTGTCTCCCTACCCCACCCCCATTCTCTCAATCTCTCTCACTCTCTGACTCTCTGTCTCAAATAAATAAAATCTTTTTAAAATTTAAAATCATACTTAATAGTGAATAATGAATGCTTTATCACTAAAGTTGGGAATAGGGCAGGGTTGTCTACACTTGTCACTTCTAGCTAGAGTTATACTGGCCATCTTAGCCACTGTAGTAAGACAATAAAATTAAAGAAGAATCACATATTTTGTTTTTTTTTTCTTTTCTTTAAGTAATCTGTACACTCAGCATGGGGCTTAAACTCATGATCCCAAGATCAAGTCACCTGCTCTCCAGACTGAGCCAGGCATGTGCCCCGGTTTTTCTTTTTTCCCTTTTTTAAAGTAATCTCTACACCCAACATGGGTTTGAACTCATGACTCCTAGATCAAGAGGCACATGTCCTACTAATTGAACCAGCCAGGCACCCCTTAGAGTTACATATCTTGGAAAGGAAGAAGTCAAACTGTCTTGTTTAGTAGAAGACATGATCATCTACATGGAAAATCCCAAGCAACTACAGCAATTACTGAACTGCTGTGTGAGTTTAGCAAAGTCAAAGGATACAAAGTCAAAATAAAAAATGGATTATATTTCTATGTACTATCAGTGAACAACTGGCATTTGATATAAAAACATCATTTGTAATAGTATCAAAATGAAGTTCTCAAAGATTAATAAACTACATGCATAACCTGTAAGCTATATATTGCTGGAAAAAAAAACAAACAGAGAAGATCTAAATACAGTTATACACTGTGCTTATGAATTGGAAACCTCAATATTGTGAAGATATCAATTCTTCCCCAGATTGATCAATAGTTTCAACAAATCCCAATAAAAATCCCAGAGGCTGTTCTTTTTTAGGGATTGAAAAGCAGATCCTAAAATTTATATGGAATGCAAAGCATCTAGGTCTCCAAAACAGTTTTGAAAAGGAGTACAAAGATGTGGGCTCCATTAATACCTGATTTCGACATTTAATGGAAAGTTACAGTAATAAAGACAGTAAGCTATTCGTGTAAGAATAGACATACATGTCAATAGAGATCTCCAAAATAGAGCCACATATATGCGGTCAACTGATTTTTGAAAAAGTGCTAAGGTAATTGAAGGAAACAAAGTATCGATATTGTAAAAAGTGGTGTTTCTTAAAAGAACAACTGGAATAATTAGATATCCATGTGCAGGGGGAAAAAAAAGAACCTCAACCCTTACCTTGCCTTATACACAAAAACTAATTTGAAGAGGATCATAGCCCCGAACTTAAGAGCGAAAACTCTAAATGACTTCATCAAAACTAACAACTCCCCTTTAAAAGACACTGTCGGGTGCCTGGGTGGCTCAGTGGGTTAAGCCGCTGCCTTTGACTCAGGTCATGATCTCAGGGTCCTGGGATGGAGTTCCGCATCAGGCTCTCTGCTCAGCAGGGAGCCTGCTTCTCTCTCTCTCTCTCTCTCACTCTCACTCTCACTCTGCCTGCCTCTTTGCCTACTTGTGATCTCTGTCAAATAAATAAATAAAATCTTAAAAGAAAAAAGACACTATCAAGGGAAAGAAAAGGAAAACCACCAACTAGGAGAAAATGTTTTCAAAACATAAGTCTGACGAAGGACTTGTATCCTAAATATAAGAGCACTTGTAAGTCAATAATAAAAAGGCAAACCATCCAAAAAAATGGAAAAGATTTTAAAATACATTTCACCAAAAGAAAACATGAATGCAAGTAAGTATATGAAAAAGTACTCAACATCATTAGTGTTTAGGGAAGTGCAAATTAAAATTACAATAAGACTGACAATAGCAAGCGTTTACAAGAATGTGGTACAATTAGAAATCTTGTCCATTGCTGGTGTGAACACAGAAGGGTTTAGCCACTTAAAAAACAGTTCAATAGCTTTTTGTACAGTTAACATCCACTCACCATACAACCCAGCAATACCCTCCCTGGGTATTTTCCTATAAATACCTTCAGACACACATTCATAACAGCTTTATTCATAAAACCACAAATCAAATGTTCATCAGCTGGTGAGTAGGTAAATAAGCTTTGGTATATCTACAAATGTGAATTCCATCCACAATGGTATTCTACTTAGCAATAAAAAGGAATGAACTCTTGATATTTGCAACACCATAGACGAATTCTAAAAGCATTGTGCTAAGTCAAACAAGACAGACACAAACGATTACATACTGTATGAGTCCATTCATATGATATTCTAGAAAAGGCAATAGTGTGTATTTGCCAGGGATTAGTGGGTCAAGAGGAAGAGATTCACTGCAAAAGAACAGGAGGAGAACTTTCTGGGGTGATAGTAATATTCTGCATCTTGCATGATAGTGGCTATGGAAATGTACACATTGATCAAAACTCATCCAACTCCATATTTTAAAGGGGTACATTTTATTATATATAAATTACTCCTCAATAAACCTAACTTTAAAAAAATCGTAAAGTATAGATTTCTGGTTGTTACTCACCTAAAATCTAGTCAAACTGGCTTGTCTTACAAGTTAATGAAAACACAACCCCCAGATCCTTTCACTTACTTCAGTCCTGGGTTGGGAATCCAGTGAAATACTTCTTTTTAGATCTTGTCTGCTTTCTTCTTCGACTTCCCTCTCCACCTATGGTCTAAACTATAGCTTATGCTTCTTTCAAAAAGGAGAAGGAATGATGGTGGTGTTCTGCTCACTCATTTAGCAAAGCAGGGCAATGTCCTGTTAAATGGTTAAGAGATCCCACCCACCCCCATGTCCCATCTCTATTAGAGAAACGAAGGCTTGGGGTTTTACTGGTACATGTCATTGTATCAGTTCAAAGCCATAGAATGATAACTCTTTTAAAGAGTGAAAGAGAAGATAAAATAAAATAAAATAAAATAGTGAAAGAGCATAATTTCACAGAGTGGGCAAACTGGCATAGAGAAAAGAAAAGGAGTTTGGAGAGTTCCAGTTTTGGGTCTGTCACTTACTGATGTTACCTTTAAGCAATATTTTAAACATCCTGAGCCTTGTTTTTCTTTTCTATAAAATAGGGAACTAACTAATACTTGCCTTGAGGGGGGACTTAAAGATTAAATGAGACCCATGTTAATATGTCAAGAATCTCATACAAGAATCTCTCAACCAACACTTATTTTTGTTGTTGTTATTGTCATCATCATGATTAATGATTTAATCAGCATTGAAAAAAGAATGTTCTAAGAGTTCAAATGAAACATATGGTCAGGCAAGGAAGGAGTGGAACTGGAGTTGAGATGGCTCTTTCGCTTTATTTACAACCAAGCCCTGTTCTATGAAAAATTTAAGGTAAGTTATAAAATATGTACAAATAAAAACATTAGAAATATATAATTTAGGAGTGCCTGGGTGGCTCAGTCATTAAGCATCTGCCTTCAGCTCAGGTCACGATCCTGGGGTCCTGGGATCAAGCCCTGCATTGGGCTCCCTGCTCGGCAGAAAGCCTGCTTTCCCTCTCCTAGTCCCCCTGCTTGTGTTCCCTCCCTCTCTTTGCTCTGTCTCTCTCTGTCAAATAAAATATTTAAATATATATACATATATGTGTGTGTGTGTGTGTGTGTGTGTGTGTGTGTATACACACACATATGTATAATTTAAGGGGACTATGACAAGGAAATGAGCAAAAAAATTGTAATATTAATACCAAGAAATGTATGGCTGAAGATCTTAATAGTTGCTATGGATGAGCCACAAATTTGTCATTGACCTGTTTTCATAATCCAGTATAAAGAGAAAGATAACACTGAGCTTCAAGATTCACACTTCCCACCAGCTACCAATAAGCTAGGTCATGAGGGGAAGTACCTATTTTCCTTACACCCAACAGATGTCATAGAGAGGAAGCATAGTCATGGACGGGAGGGTTTCTCAACCACAGGCCCTTCCCCCAATAAATTCAAAAGTGAGTCTTTTATAAAATCCTTCAGTGTAGGCCAAAGTACCCATCCACATGTCTACAAAAAGCGTGAGATCATATGGTCTAGGATAATGCTAAGGTAAATTTTAAAAATATTTAGAGGATTGTCTGCCTGTCTTTTTAGCCAGCTCCTATAAATACATCTTGAATCTTTTGATAACAGTTGCAGAGCAGGGAGTTCAAAATTGTAATGTCTGGCAAGAATCTGAAGGGTGAATATTTTGAATGGCTAATTAAAGGAAAAGACAGTCACTGGCTAAGAGTAGATTTAAGATCCTTTGAAAATTAAGGAGTCTAACCAAAACCTACCTCTGTATGGCAGTGGGAATAGAAACAAACTATGAGCAGGGTCGGAAATACTCCTAAGAAACAGTCCTGGGGTCTGCTCTGACACACTGAGGAACAGGCGATTGAGATCCAACGTTCTAAGCTATAGCATAAGGCCATAATGATTTTAGCCTGGAAATTTTTCAAAGCAGATGTTAGCAATCACCGACCATGGGCACTGAAAAAAATCTCAATAAAATACACATAGCATTTCTAATTTTAAGCACTGTAGGTTCTGGTCAAACACTTCAAGATGAATTAGTTGCAAATCATATTCTCAGATAGTGAAATGATTTGACCAGTGGTACAGAATTGTTGGATATAAGCCACACGAAACACAGAGCACATCTGCCAAGGATCATGAATTCGGTTCAGAGAAGTTGATCTTTCTTTCTGGTAACATTTAGATAACAGGGTCCACAGAATTTTTTTTTTGAGACCACTTCTAATATAGGCTAGAAAAATCCTGGAAGGAGCTGGTCTGAGTCATCTTGAAAGCAGCTCAGTCTCAGAGGGTTGCCTGGAGGGGTGAGAAGACCCCAACAGAGACGCAGACTGGGAAACTGGGAGCTGAAAGGAAACTTGTCAGGCAACTTCAGCCAGAGGAGACAGCACCCAAGTCAACATGTCCGGTGTTGATTGGTCTCCAATGAGTCAAGAAGCACTGTGCGAGAGAAACAATTAGCATTTGGAATCGACCACACCCAGAAGGGACTAGTGCTGCATCACAAGCGTACCACTTGAATGATGCTGTTGAACGCTGCTCCGACCCTCCTTTTAGACCAAGACAGTCATTCCCCAGCTCACAGTCGAGTCCTCTCCCCAGAACTGCTCTTGGAAGAAGATGATGTCCTCTTCCTGGAGGCAGCCTGAAGCCAACTTCCTTTACAAGCAGTGCCTGGACCCTGTGGCATACCTGAAGACCATCCCAGCTTCAGAACTCCCTGTGGCATTGCTGAGACCGCTGGGGCCACCACAGTGCAGTTTACCTGCTCCCTGTGCACATGGGCCCAAAATGTGACATAGAATCATGAAGGGTCTCTTGATCCCCTCAAGGTGAACTAAAAGGTTCGGAACTTCTGTCCCACGGAGTGGAAAGATGACTAAGTCCCCTGATACAATGGCTCTTACTAGTTCTACCAGCAAGTGGGAATTACTGGCAGAGTAGAAGTAATGGAAACATTCAGAGAAGATGAATACTTTGAATGGCTAATGAAATTCATATATATATATATGAATTTTATCTCAATGATGTTATATATCATACATATCATGTATATGTATAACTAATTGAGATAAAATAACATAACATAAATTATATAACATAAAATTAACCATAAGCCATTTTCAATTAGGTGCGGTTCAGTGACAGGTGGTCATGATATTGTGCAAGCATCACCTCTATCTAGGTACAAAAAATTTTCATTATGCCAGAAATAAATTCTGTATCCATTAAGCAGTCATTCCCTATTCCTTCTTTCTCAGCCCTTGGCAACCACTAGTCTGCTCTCTGTCTTTAAGATATACCTATTCTGGATATTTCCTATAAGGGAAATCATACAATATGTGACCTTATGTGTCTAGCTTTTTTCACATAGCGTAATGTTTTTGAGGTTCGTCTATGCTGTATCATATATCAGTATTTTTTTGTATGAATAATATTCCATTATTATTATACCACATTTGTTTATCCATTTGTCAGTTGATGGACATTTGGGTTTCTACGTTTTGGCTCCTGTGAATAGTAAAGCTATAAACATTTATGTCAGGATTTGTTTGAATACCTGTTTTAATTCCTTTGGGGAATTTGGAGTATTCCAAATAGGAGTGGAATTGCTAGATTGTTTACTAATTCTATGCTTACCTTTCTGAGGAATCACTAAACTGTTTTTTTCACAGTTGCTGCACCATTTTACATCCTACCAGCAATGAACAAGTTTTCCAGTTTCTCTATGTCTCCACCAATTCTTGTTATTTTCTATTTTTATTATGGCCAAAACTTGTGGGTATGAGGTAGTGTTTCCTTGGGTTTTGATGTGAATTTTCCTAATAACAAGTGATATGATGGCAGCAGGAAGAATGTAATGCATTCTTTTTTTTTTTTAAAGATTTTATTTATTTATTTGACAGAGAGATCACAGGTAGGCAGAGAGGCAGGCAGAGAGAGAGGGAAGCAGGCTCCCCGCTGAGCAGAAGAGCCTGATGTGGGGCTCGATCCCAGGACGCTGAGAACATGACCTGAGCCAAAGGCAGAGGCTTAACCCACTGAGCCACCCAGGCGCCCCATGTAATGCATTCTAACACTGCAATTATAAAATGTCTTGAGCTGGTAGCTGGTTGAGGTTGGATATTCTTGTGTTTTACTCAGAAGTTTAAAATACTCTGCAATGAGCCCATGAGTTTGCTGTAGTGTTCAGGGAACCCCAGGACACAGTTTGGGAACCTAGAGTTGTGGAAAATTGATTTTAAAGCACAAAGCACAAGAGACATAGTACCACTACAGGAAACTCCAGAAGGGAAGACCACTTAAGAATGCCAAGGAAGGGGGCACCTGGGTGGCTCAGTGGGTTAAAGCCTCTGCCTTCAGCTCAGGTCATGATCCCAGGATCCTGGGATCGAGCCCCGCATCGGGCTCTCTGCTCAGCAGGCAGTCTGCTTCCTCCTCTCTCTCTGCCTGCCTCTCCGCCTACTTGTGATCTCTGTCAAATAAATAAATAAAAATCTTTAAAAAAAAAAAAAAGAATGCCAAGGAAGCATCTGACAGACTCAGTTGGAGGAACGTGTGACTCTTGATCTTGGGGTCATGAGTTGGAACCCAACATTAGTGTAGAGATTACTAAAAGCATAAGTAACTTAAAAAAAAAAAAAAAAAAGAATGTTGAGAACTCTGCAAAATGCTAAAAGCCCAGACTTAAAAATAGTATGTACAGATGATGGAAATGTCAGGGTTGGGGGGGGTGGCATGGCGCAGGGAAGGAGACATAATGGTAAATATAAACATAGGTGGGTAACAGATATGTAACGGCAGGGCTGGAAAAGCTGATGACCCAAGTGAGGCAAATCTGGCAAAAAGCACTAACGAGAGCTAAAAGGGAATTTAAATTTTAAAATAAGGAAATTGCTTTTAGAGTAAGAAAGATCAAGGCAGGAGCAGGCCAAATATCTTGACTGTTGTCATAATGCAATGTCGTTCGTAGGATTTAATAGATCAGAGAGAAATATGAGCTTCTGATTGCTTCTCTCTCAGCAAGGTAAACAACATTCAGACTGAAAAGATTCAACTTACAGTAGTAGGTAAGCATGTGCCAGTCAGAAGAGCCTGGATATGATGCACTAACAAACAACTCTAAAACAAAACAAAATAAAACAAACAAACAAACAAACAAAAACCAGTGGCTTAAATGGCAAAGGTTTGGTTCTCACTCATGTAAAGTTCTTTACAGGTTCCATCAATTTTCCAGGCAGCTGTCCCTCATATACTGGCTCAATAGTCCAGGTTACTTTGGTCTGGTGGCACTGTGACATTGACACCTATTTCCATGCAAGGGATGAAGGCCGTGGAGAATCTCCTACACTCTTAAATGTTTCCCTACAGAAGTGATAAACTTCACTTCCTTTCACATTTCACTGGGCAAAGGAAGTTACAGAGTCACTTGCTTGTAGGGAGTGGAAGGGGCAGCCTTCCTGAGCCCACTGAAGGAGAAGACTTGGAAACAACTGTGAGCAGCAGTCACTCCCAGCATAAGCTAGCTCTGCCTCCTTTCTCCATTTTGCTACACAGCTGCATTTACCAGTGCTTAGAATACTTTCTCAGGTCGTATACAGAAAGAGGTACAGAAAAAAAAGGGCTCTAATTCACCCCTTCATTTTGAGTGGCAGAAACTATTCTGGAGCCTCTGTGGTTTGATGACTCCTCCACTCAGTCCTCCCTAGTCATCTGGCCAAGGTGGGTAGAAAGGACACCCCCAGAGCATGCCAGGGTGAAGGAGGAAGGACTCCAGGCCAGGAAATAGATTCTGGGAGTTTAAAAAGCAGAACACATGGCCAGCAACAGACAGCAGCTTCTTGCAAACAGACGAGATTATTTACTGTTGTCTGCTCCCTGGGGGTTTAAGGGTATCACACCTGGGGCTAGGCAATGGAAACATCTATGTTGCTGGGTTTCCCAGTAGCTGCTTGTTGGAGAAGCAGAAAAGCCGAATTTCTGGGCAGACCATTTAGAGTTTTCATAAGCACTAATGACCCTTTAACTACTGGAAGATCCTTTTATAACTAGGAACAGTGAAGAATATTTGAAACTCTGCAAATCTCTCTCTGATGCTTCATCCACTCAAAAACTAGTGTCTCAAAAGCTTTGTGTAGTCCCCACTTTGTGCAGTCACACACTGCAGGAGACTGGACCCGGGAGTGCACTAGACTTTGAATGAGGCTGTAGATCAAGTGAGGAGGGGTCTTGGGTGTCCCTTTAGCAGTAACCCTGAAGGCCATTGCATATCCTCTAGGTATCCTAGAAGGGGTCTTGGGAAGCTTTGAGTTCGTAATAGGTCACTATCAACACTTTAATTTCTGGAATAAATTTTGATCTATATCACTGCTGTTCTAGGAACAGCAGCAATCCTGCTCCGAGTAAAAAATCCCAACTGAACTGGAATGCTCTTGCCTTACATGGAGATGTTCCCATTGTTAAGAAAGATGCTATTAGCCAGAAGCATTGTTTCCACTGTTCTCTACACTGTCCTTCATGCACACCCCATCAATTAGTAGACTGGATGGATCCAAGACTGGCTATAGTGCTGAGAAAATTCAGAACTGAATTATAATTTCAGATCAAGGTGGAAAGTAAGCCTCTTGTGCTGATTCAGCCAATGAACGTCCACCCAGTGGTCCTGTGTTTCTTTGGCGGTTTCAGAGCCGTTCTTACGTTGTCAGTGCCATGGAGGTTTTGGTGCAAACAATTCTTGGACGTGATACAAGAAAAGAGCCTGGGATTATTTTTACAAGCGCTGGTTCCATAAATTAGAACAGATAATCCTCCCTGGTGCCACTGTACAACTTACTCAGAGGAGACGTATTTATGGAGCACAGAATCCTTTGGAAAAATTGGCCCCTTCTTCCAAGTAAATGATGTAGGCTTAATGTCCAACAGTCAAAAGCCATAAACAGGAAGAGTTGGGAGAGAATTCTAGACTAAATGGTTGAATTGCACTGAATTGTATCAGAAGATGTGTATGAGCAAGAATGGAAAGAAGGAGTAATATATTGTAGAAAAAATGTGCCTGAGACTGCAGGCCCCTGCTGTGCTCTAAGATTCAATCAAGGAGGGCACCTGGGTTGCTCAGATGGTTAAGCCTCTGCCTTCCGGGGTATGATCCCAGGGTCCTAAGATGGAGTCCCACATCGGACTCCTGGCTCAGTGAGGAGCCTGCTTCTCCCTCTGCCTCTCTCTCTTTCCCGGTCCCTCATGAATAAATTAAAAAAAAAAAAAAATCAAGTAAGCCAATTTCTCAGTTGGAAGATTTTTACATTAAATTCATGCAGATTTCAGGCAGAGCTCTAGAGGGCAGCAAAGACATGGTTTCCTTGTTGAAGGAGGTTCTTTTAAGGAATGCAGGGTACCAACTTTTTTATATAATGGTGCCAATTTTTTTTTTTTTTTTGACTGAGGTCTGGGTTAAAATAGAATTTAGTGATTAAGAAATGCAGAGTTTCAGGGCGCCTGGGTGGCTCAGTGGATTAAGCCGCTGCCTTCGGCTCAGGTCATGATCTCAGGGTCTTGGGATCGAGCCCCGCATCGGGCTCTCTGCTCCGCGGGGGGCCTGCTTCCTCCTCTCTCTGCCTCCTCTCTCTGCCTGCCTCTCTGCCTACTTGTGATCTCTCTCTCTGTCAAATAAATAAATAAAATCTTAAAAAAAAAGAATTATTAAAAAAAAAAAAGAAATGCAGAGTTTCAGGGCTTAGAAGTCTTGTAGTGTTGTCAAGTCAGTTCAGTCCTCTCATTTAAGTAAAAGGAATAGCCCTAAGGGATTAGTGATCTTACTAAGACCGTCTGGTTAGATAGTGGCCGTTAAAACCTCACCTAACTCCCTTACACTCACACAGACAGACTCTCTCTCACATTTAATCGAGGTTCTAGAAATTCTTTCTATCCTGAAATTATTTGGGCGTTACGAAGGATTGAGTTCACACTCTTAACTCATGTCCTATGGGGGAAAAAAGGAATGATTGACATTCTTAAGTCCGAAGCTGGTGGTTTTTAAGTGCTGTAATTAAACTGGGACAGAGAGAATTTTCTAGAGTCAGATCGATTTAAATTTCCTCAGCCAATACTTCCAGGCTTTGGACTCTAGGTGGCAACATAGGACCTTTGGTTTGCTTTCTGGGAGCAGCTGCAATCTGGACAACCTTTCAGGAGGAAACCAGTTTATTGCGGTTCTTCCTGACCCCAGTGGACGAATAGTCCTTTCTCTTAGCTAAGCTAATGATTAGAATCTGGGTGCTCACTTCTTAGACGCTGTAATTATTTTTACTATAATCCTCTGACAACAACTGTTATTTGACAGGTCATACACTTTTATGTCATATGTTTGGCAGGGTCATGTCTAGAGAGAAGAGCATTTTTATTGATTTTTAAACTTCATAGCGTTTATGCAGCTGCTGCCTCTCTTCTTCAGTGAGCCACCCCTGCCTCCCCTCAACTCTCCCCAGCCCACTCACGGTGTACAATTCCCCCTACCCCTAACTTTACCCTTGTGCCACTCCCCACCCTCAATATTCTAATTCAGTGGAATCAGCTTTAAATGGGGATAAAGGGCCACCTGAAAGAAAAAAAAGAATTCAGAGGATGCTCTGGTAAGTTGGGAAGGGAAAGGATGACACTTCATGCTTTTGTTTTCTGTATCTCTCTGCCATAGTATCTCTAGGGCAGGGTTTCTCAAGAAATGGTCTGAAAACTACATGGGATATTTGTGAGAATGCAGGACTCCTGAGCCACACTTGAGACCTACGGGGGCACAGTCCCTGGGGTTGGGCCCCAGAATCTCTCTGTTAAGCTCCTAAAAAGACTATGAGGTGAACCACAGCTGGAAAGAAGCTGCTTTGTTTTTTTTTGTTGTTGTTTGTTTGTTTGTTTTGATCAGCTGCTGGTGCCATTTCCATCTCCCTCCCAGAGTCTGGTTTACTGGCCCAGTGTCTGATTTCCATCGCTGAACTCAGAGCCTTAAAGCTCATGAAGAAAGACAACCACCCATTTCCCAGTGCCTGTTTGTTCCTCTTTTCCCCCTAATTCTGACCTGTCCCCAGAACCCCTAAGGACACATGACTGGAAAGGTGATATGGGATGGAAAGAACCTGAACTCTGGAGTCGCAGAGAAACCACAATCAAATCTTGTCAAGTGATTTAGCCCACAAGGGCTTCAGTTTCATCAAATAACTACAATCACACTATTAAGAGACAGTCTATTATTATTATTATTATTATTATTATTATTATATCTCTTCTTCCCCTACTTAAAAATTTTAAAACATGATTTTAAATTGTATGACATATGAGTATATTCTCTTCAACCTGAGACTTGAACTCATGACTCTGAGATCAAGACCTGATCTGAGATCAAGAAAGATGTTTAACTAACTGAGCCACCCAGGCACCCCTACAAATATGTTCTTATTACAGAAACTCAAATGATACAGATGAAACATGCTTTGATGATGTGATGTCACATTTTAGGAATCTTTCCATATTAGTGCATTTAAATCCATTTCATTCTTTTGAACTGCTGTAGAACACAGTCTTTTCTGCAAAACTACAGGTTCTCAATAAATTGTACATACAGTTTTACACCCTGTTTTCTCATTTCACATATGTGAATATTTTCCTGTCTCATTATACGTTCTTCAGAAAACTTGATTTTAATTATTTCATCATTTTCCAGCATACAAATATACTAAAATCGGTTTAATAATTTATTTAGTCATTCTCTGACTGCTGGATATTTAGGTTGCTTTCAATTTTTGATTATTGTTCCTATTAAATAATTAACACCTCCTTACACTCCCCATTCCCCATTCCCATGGCTCTCTTACTTAGGGAATATATATATATATATATATATATATATATATATATATAAAATAACCAAGTAATTAAGGTCCTTGAAAAGTGGGTGATGGGGTCGAGGTCGATTTGTAGTTTCTGCATTTACCTTAAGCACAAATTGTTCTATGAACGAGAATGGGTGTTTCATTCTTACTTCTTAAACTTCCATTGAAACTCCACTCCTCTCAGCCAAATAACTGAAGCAAAATGAAGGTATCTTTCCAGAACTGTTTACTTTGAGCGGGTGAGCATTTTCACAATTAGAAGGGAAGTTTGCAATCAGTTTCTTTAATGGAAAAGGCGCTCTTATAGAATTAATCCATGCATGGCTCAGAGGAAGTTAGACTCTCTGAAATTGATTGGATTAAAGCGCTCCTTAAAATCAGAAATACTTGGGCACTCATCTCCTCTGCTAGGTGATTGACAGAGGCCTTCAAGCCATCATCCTTCATGGGAGGTACTTGGTGTAGAATCGTGATTTCCGAGCCTGCTGCTGGATTAGGATCAATTAAACCCATAAATAGAAATGAGCTGCCATTATTATCCCTAAAATTGATCCCCAACATGTTCACCTGGCCCACGCCTGCGTCATGCAGGAGTTACAAACAGACTTGCTGCACCTGATGGGGCACAGCTAAACGCAAATGCCAGGGGTAACCGCCATGGGAAGGATGTGCTGGGTTTTAAGTGACACATGAATTTGACTATCTCTCTTGCCCCTCTAAGAATACAAGGGGAGCAGAAGACATAGCCTCTATCTTTGAGGACATGTTATCAAATACTACTACACTACCAGCAACACTGAAAGCACTAAACTTGAAGGCTTTACAGGCAAAATAAAATGCAACCGTGACTCATGGCAGTTGCAGATTTAAAACATCATTGAAAAGGAAATGAATAGCATCACTCCACAAAAGTAATGTGGATATTCCAAGGCTTCAGTGTTTCTCCTAGAATGACAATGCCCTTTGATTCAGAAAAACTTAGGTAATTTGGGGTTCTATTTAGGCACTACAGTTTTTCATTATTTAACATCTGCTATCTTTGGGAGTATGATTAAAAGGATGGTTCCATACCTGAGAAGAAGCTCATCTCTCTCTCCTCCTTTGTATCTCTCTCTTCCTTCCCCTCTACCCCTTGCCAGACTCATCCGGTCCAAGTAGTGAGGAAATTAGGACTCTGGACTTACACAGCACCGTCCGTCATTTGTGGCATCGGTGATTTATTAACACCTTCCGTGATGCTGGGAAAAGGAATTGCTGTCTCCATCTTACTGAGAGAAAGTGGGGCAGGAAAAGGCGAGTGGCCTACTGGCCACCCAGCAAGGCTGCCACACAGGATTAAGACACAGGACTTTTGAACTCCAGAGTATTCCTCCTTCCTCTTTACCACTCCTTTACATTTTGGACCAAATGTTTGCATGCTTGATCTCTGGTTAAAATTACTTCTTTCACTTGGCCCTTTGGCCATCTCCTGGGTGGAACTTTGTTTTCAGGCATTCAGTTCTAATTCCACAGGGCAGTAAGACACTGGGTCTTCAGGGACTTTGCGTCGGGAGCCCAAGGGTGAAAGGTCATCCCCCTCACCACCCCTGTTCTTCCTTTGGCAAGTTGTCAAGCAGCCTCTCAACCATTGATCAATCAACCCTGACCACAGCCTTCCATGCCGCGATCACGGTTTCTGTCACACAGGCATCTTCTTCCCAGCCCAGCCGGCCTCTCCCGTCACCTCCTCGTCTTCTCCACCATTCTCTGCATATCTTATCTTTCTCCTTTCAACATCTTGGTCCTTGCAGCTGTATTGACTCTAACGTCAGGAATTAGTCACCACACTCTGCTGACTGGGAGTTTTCTGTGAATCTGCACTCGGCACCTCATTAGAGCGATCGAATCACCCATAAATGCGGGGGTTTGTGCATAGGAGAGAAATCGTAGATGAATCAATAGCTAAAGACCAGAGGCTTCGTTAGAGGAGAGGTGAAGCTCATCATTTCAACCAATTAATTTTTATATAAATGAAGAAACTTAAAAAGAGGTTAAGTGATTCTCTTGGGTTATACAGTTACTGACACGAATACTATTAACCAGATCTTCTGACCCCCAAACTGCATTTTCCCCCCTGTGAAACCATCCAGCTTCTACTTATTATAATTCTTATTCTTTATTTGTCTGATTCCATTCCTTTTTGTTATTTCGGAGATAATGCTATATTTTTCATTTAATTAAGAATTTGCATATTAACTCTCAACTTTATTCATGGTTGATAATAATGCGTCACATCCCACGCAGTATTTTAAAAACTTAAAATTTTTTCCTAAAAATTAAAGTCATACATACTTGGGAAGTAATGGAATCTATAAAGAAAAAAATAATGATGACCCAATTCACCAGTCAGACATAATCATTCTTAATGTTTTAGTATAATTCCTTCTTGTTTTCATATACTTTTTACACTGTTGAAATCATGCTATTTATAGAGTTTTATATTCTAGAGTGTTTGTTTGGTTACTTAACATATCATGAGCCTTTATGTGTCATGACAAATTCTTTGTACACATGATATAAATAGCTGTGTATTATAATCCATCATCTGATGGTAACACCGTCCTCCTAACCCGCTCCTAACTCTGGGCAGTTAGGTCACTTACAACTTTCCGTTTCTTAGGGCAATGCTGCAATAATACTTATGCATACATATTTCTATATATTTCTGATCTTTTCTTGGAAAAAAGTCCTGGGAGTAAATGAGGCCAAAGCTATTCATCTTTTTAAAGTTTTGATACATTTTACTAGTAAAAACTGCTGGGTAGGCAGTGCCAACTGACACACCTACCAATAGGCTTCATAGTAACATTGCAAGTAGTTTTTCAAGAATAGTATCTCATATTTGTCATTGATTCAGGTTTGACTGGCTCATGGTTTAAAATGGGTGCTTCTAAACGCCAGTTCCAAACCAGATTCACAGGCCCCTCTGTGAAATTGTGTCTTTCGCTTGTTAGCGCTCCATGTGGGGTAGCCCCGTCCCCACAGGGACACTGTGAAGGGAAGGTGGCTGCTCTTTTTCATCTGCTTTCTGACTATGCGTATTTTACTGCGTTAAATGTATTTGAAAGCCACAGACTGGATCCTGTGCTAGAAACCAGAGGCACAAGAGTTTCTAGCCTCAAGTTGTCCTCGGTATAGACTGGGAGATAGTCACAAAAGCCAGCAGGAATGCCGGATTGCAGCGGCTGGCTGTAGCAGATGTCTGCACAGGTATGAAGGTGCCCAGACCATGCTCTCAGAGCTCAGCCCCGGGAGACGCTGGCAGCTTTTAAGGAGAAACAGCTGCATCTTCAAGGGCGAGGAGTGTGCCAGATAGAAGACCTGAGATGACAACCGTCTACACAGTGGGGACGTACTTGCACGCTATAGACGGCAGCCTCGGGCTCTAGCCCCTTTGGAGACTTGTGATCTTGGGACAGTTGCTTAACTACTCTACTTTCGATTCCTCATCTATAGAAATACTACTAAAATAAACCACTTCAGAGGGCTGTGAGGAATAATGGAGACAACTCGGACAAAGTACTTAGAAAACAGCTTGGTACATCACGGGAGCTCCAAAGGTGTCAGATACCAAAGTTGTTGTCATCGTTGTGGTCGTCATCATCATCACTGCTGAAGCACTGAATTCCTCCAAGGAAGTGGCGGGAGATGTGGGCTCGGCAGGAGAAGAGTCAGTGCACGAAGGCCCTCTGTTGCATCGTGAGAGTGATATGCTTTGCCCTGATAGCCGTCATTCCCTTTGGGGTGTTTGTAGTTTTGGAGTTAATTGTCCAGAGGCAAGAGGCTGAACTGATAATCTCCTCAGATTCCTTCCAGCCCTGAGACGTGATTCCCACCTGCGAACAAACAAACTGTTTCGATCTTGGGAACACAGTCTTAGAGAACACGGCTCCTTCCATTTAGCTTTGCGCCAATAACCAAAGGAAGGGATCATCCCCACACTCTGGGGTTTGTAATGGCTAATACCTACCCAGTTTGAGTGATTCTTTTATTAATATCAAACCATTTAGTTAGAGAATAAATTCCAGGAAGGGGAAGGGCGGGGAGGGAGTCTATAAAAGGGCTCCCAGCCAAAAGAAAAAGATCTTGGGAATTTTCACCTCCTGTGAGGCTTGATTTTCCTGGATGGGAATGTGAAAGAAGATGGACTGATTTTGTCCAATGAATAGACTCTCTGTTCCCTTTCCTTCTTTTCTCTTGCAGCTTAAAACACTGCCGCAGGAGGGCGGCTGGATCACTGCAGCCCCTGCCCGCCTCCCAGGCTGGGGCTGGCTTCATTTCTTTTCTTTCTTTCTTTTTTTTTTTTTTTTTTTTAAGATTTTATTTATTTATTTGACAGAGAGAGAGAGATCACAAGTAGGCAGAGCAGCAGGCAGAGAAAGAGGGGGATGAGGGCTCCCCGCTGAGCAGAGAGCCTCATGTGGGGCTTGATCCCAGGATCCTGAGATCATGACCTGAGCTGAAGGCAGAGGCTTAACCCACTGAGCCACCCAGGTGCCCCTGGCTTCATTTCTGCCTACCTGATTGGTACATGAAGTCCCCCCCACCACCCAGTTCTGCTCCCTACCCCCTCCTTCCTGCCTCTCTGCCTTACTCTGCCTATCCCCAGCTTCTCACTCCTCAGCTACTCCCAGCTTCTAGGAAAGCAAATATGTCTCTAGAGATGCATTGGTTTCTCCTGGGACAGACAGGCTGGGAGAAAGGGAGTAACTATCCCCCTCAGTTTGCACATTGTTATGGCATAAACACTCTAGTGCCTCTTTTCCCTCTCTAAAGTGTCCTGTTTGGATAAGACATTATGTGCAAACTCTATGGTCACACCTATATTAAACATTTATCCTATCAAGGCCAGGAACTGGGTCGTTTCTTATTATCAAACCACCTGCATGGAGCCACAAAAAGCCATCTGGTAGTCTCCTGGACTCCGTAGTTTAACCAGGGCTAACAGTCCTGCCCCCATAAAGTCTCCAGGTCCAAGCATCAGTTTTGACACCCGTAAAGTGGAGCTGGTAGCACTCACCTTCTGTAACAACAAAGCAAGGTGACTACTGACCTGACTGTCTGGAAATGGTAAGGCGCTATGGAAATGCCCTGCTCCTGAACTTAACCCAACAACTGTCCCACGCTAAGCATTCTATAATTGCTTGTCGGCTCGATGACTAGATGAGTAAACTAGTAATGGTGAATTAACAACCTTCAGTGGGGAAATGATTGATTCTCCTAAAACTGGAATGCTATACTTAGCAATAAAAGCTGATTTAGAATCTTACTCTAAAGCTAATTTATAGATAAGAGAGCAAAACGAACCTCTCCCACCGGTTTGCCGTGAGCACGAGAGGAAATAAGTAATCGAGAAATACTAGGACAAGGGGCAAATGAAGCCTCAGCACAGCTAAAGACAACACAAGGGGGCGGGTCCCTACAAGCTGGCTTTTACTGTACCTTCGGGACTGGCAGGTGCAAGACCTACCCTACCTGATTCTCTGGTAAAGCTCATCACCCCTAGCCTGTGTGGAGCCAGGATGGTGATCTGAGCTGAATCTCTTGATTCTTGTTTAAATTGGGAGCATAATAAGGGAAGTGCCTTGCTTATACCACGGTGGAAATTCCACTCCCCATTGCACTTTTATGACCTGACGGGTCCCTCACTAAAAAGCACCATAAAATGCTAATTCATCTTCTTTTCTGATTGGAAAGGGAAAGTTCAATTAGAAAACAAAGCACTGATGTGAATTTGTTTTCGGTCTGGGGGTTAGAATGTATGATTCTGGAATCATAGAAGTCTGATTTCCACGTCAGATTGGCTTTTTGATAGCACTGACAAAAAAGAGATCCTGACAAAGGCAGGAAGCTCAACCACATAGCACTACATACTGATTCTGCATATTTCTCTTAACCCTGGAACTGGCCCTGACCCCGTCATTTGGCATTTTGTGGCATTTGGGCCCCACATAAATTATAAAGGCTATGGTATCTTGTATGGAGTGATAGGATGTGGATGTGCACAAAACATGCCTTTTCTTTTATTTTTTTAAAAGATTTTATTTATTGATTTGACAGAGAGAGACACAGCCAGAGAGGGAACACAAGCAGGGGGAGTGGGAGAGATTCCTGGAGCAAGGAGCCCGATACAGGGCTCAATCCCAGGACCTTGGGATCATGACCTGAGCCAAAGGTGGATGCTTAATGACTGAGCCACCCAGACACCCTGACTTTTCCTTCAGAAGCAAAATGTTTAACTTGGAAAAATTAAAACTCAGCACATCAATGAGTGCACTTCCCATTTCTTTATGCTTATCATATGTGATCCTCTCTGAATGTCAATGACTGGAGATTGGATGAGGACCTAGAGCACCATGGGCACCATTGGTCCCACAAGGATAGCAAGAGAGGAAGACCCTTTCCTCAACAAGCTTGCTGTCTAATTGGGCTGACAGGACAGGTACATGAGAAATAAGTAGTGACACGAGGCAGAAATGACAACCATTCCACTGCTCTGGGAACCCTAGTGAGAAGCAGAGAAATGACAAGCTAGAAGATAGAGGAGTGAAGCCCTAACCAAACAAGCCAAGAGAAGGTGCGGTACTTTGGGACCATGACAGTCACAGATTTAGGCATGAGTTTTCCGTAGTTCTTTCCTGCTTGGTCAATACCATTAGACACCCCCTGTTGTGGGACAGACCCCTTACCTGCCACTTCATCTCAGTTCCGGTGATCTCATTCATATTTTTCACCTTGCTCACGGAAGTATATGACCAACTCCTGTGCCTGTGCTAGGAACCTAGGGCTGGTTTTCTCATCTCCAAATCACTGCAGTGGCTAATCATTGATTTCCTCAGGGGGTCCGTGGATCGGGTCTTTTAAGAGATGATGTCTACTTAGGTTTCCAGGTTCCTTCCCCAGTTGCGTGGGCAGTGAGTGCATCTTCCTAGGAACCAGAAGCCACTCAGGAGAAGAGTGGCAACAAGGCAAAACCAGCAGTGTTGATGAGGAGACACAGCCGAGCAAGTGACGGCACGTGGCCAACCACACTGGGGTACCCTCCGAAGATACATGCCAATGACGCAAACTTCAGAAGCGGGAAGATTTGGATCCATATCCTGGTTCTGCCATGTAATAAAAGGGGAGTGTCATAAAACACAGCTCCCAGGGTGATGAGGTCTGATGGAGCTACCTTTTATAAAGTGTTGAGCACTGTGCTTGGCATGTGCAGCTTCTTTTCTGGAAGAAAAGAATTGCATAAAGGACGCACTGGCCCCTCAACCCAGTGGAGAGCTGCTGAGAGAGATTTAACCCCCCTGGGGGGACTTGTCTGCACTTAGTGGCATAGTAATTCATTAATGCCAATTAATTAATCAATTAATTAATACCAAGGAATCCAGGGTATTAATTATTAATACCCAGGAAAGGTCATGAACTCCGGCTTGTCAAAAATAGTCTATGCACCATTAACTGGCTAGTTTGGTTAAGAGAGTTCCCATCACATCGTTTTTCACATAAAGAGAACTGAATAAATGTTTCTTGAATATACTATATAATAATATGATATATTCTGTATCAGATGTGAATTCTCAATTTTTCAAATAACATCATACACTGGTGATAATGTCAAAACCATGCAAAATACAGGGTACTCTAGGGAGACGCATAATTCAGATATTCCAGGCCGTTTTAGTGCTCAGACACATTACTTTGCATAGTGGCTCTCACTGAGTGTAGTAGATTGAATTGTGTCCTCCCGAAAGATAGGTTTCAACCTATCTTTGTTGTGAATGTGACATTGTTTGGAAATAGAGTCTTTGCAAACTTCCTTAAGAGGAAGTCATATGGAAGTAGGATGGGGCCTAAATCCAATGACTGGTGTCCTGCTAAGAAGGAAAGAAGGCACATAGACACACAGGGAAGAAGACTGCAGAGGCAGAGACTAGAGTGTTACGCTGCAAGCCAGGGAACACCACTAGATGCTGGGAAGAGACGGGGAAGGGGGCCCTTCCCCAGGGCCCTCAGAGGCAGTGTGGCCCTGCCGAATGTTGATTTCACGTTTAGATTTCACCTCCAGATCTTGGAGAGAATCCGTCTCTATTGTTGGAAGCCACTGAGGCTATGGTGATTGTCCGTGGCGGCCCTGGAAAACAAACACACGGGCTACATACCTGACTGGACGTTTCGATGCCTATATTTTATTAGCTGTCCTCATAGAAGCAGAAGTTAGATTTTAATATGAGAAATATTCCTTAGTACATTTGGAAGCATACTCATTTAATAATCCTATACTTTAAAAAATAATGATATATTACTGAAAAATTATGTGTATATCAAATTGTAGCACCTGAAATAATATGCTAAGTATCCTGAAAGCTTTCACCATTAAACATTCATGTGCAGGGAAAACACTGGTGAGGCAATTCACCATCCCTAAGAGCAAATTTTCAGGAGTAATAGTAGCAGAGTAGTGTGACTTCTTTCATTACCGCTAAGCCAGCCATGTTTACTTTAAAACTTTTCCTCTTTTCTTATTAAATTAGCAATTACCTGGACCTGCTAAAATTAACAAAATTAAGTACCGTTTTGAACAAAATGCTGTTTTTCCCTGTTAGATTAAAAACTTAGCATAAAACTCTCAGCCTAGGAAAGTTCAGGTTGCCTTTTATTTACAGTCTTTATCAAGCAAATAATATTCATATTTTGAATTATGCAAATAAGCATTTACATGATAAATCGTAATTGCTCTCAGACAGCTGTTTATAATTGGGTAAATGAGACACACTTTTAAATTGTCTAAATACATACTTACCCATGTTTACATATTTATACACTAGACTGTAACTGTTCTGAATCATCTGTTAGCATCTATTGTGCCTTATGCAGACCAAGGGAAGAGAACTTTTCACAAAAAACAGCAAAATCCCTTTTTACTTGCTCCAAGATGGAAGGATTTGGTAAGATGGCTGAGTCCTTCTCATCTTGTCAATTAAGGGGTGACCTCACTCAGCATACCCCTTGCCTGTGGCATTGCACACTACTTCAAGCAGGAAATGATTTTATATCACTTTAGCTGGGTGGGGAATTAACTCTAATTCATATTCTTATCTGATCAGGTACACCAGTGATGAAGGAAACAGGCTCCTTCTAATGGAATGTTTTTATATCTTAAAAGTCCAGTTGTCTTATATTTAACAACGTACTCTTATGTCAATCAAAAAATATCAACAAGAATTTCTTTTGAAAACAAAAAGAAAATATAGAGCACCAGCGCCTGTCCTGGAAAGGCACCTGGCATGAGTACATCTGAAATGTTCAGAAAGCAATTAAAAGGAAAAGCAGATGGTCCAGTCTCCCAGAGCTAAGGGAACTTAGAAAACAGAAGAAGGGGTAAGATGCACGATCTCGGACAAAGCAGCCTCAGTTTCGAGGACTCTGGGAGATAGCTCACTTCTCCCGATAGAGTAAGGACCGTGGGGCTGCTCTAAGGCAGCCTGGATGAGGACCGCAGGGCCTGTGGAATCAAACACACAACCCTCTTCTCCGCACATGCACCCCGCCCCCACGCCTTCCCCTGGAAATCCAAGAGCTGGGTGTTGAGTAACACAGATTTGCCATTCCCTGACCATTCCCTGTTCTCCATTTTTCCCAGTAGGCAAAGAATCCTCCCCCTGACCCTGGCCTTAAAAAAAAAAAAATCTTAATGCATTTCCCTTTGCTTTCTTAAAGTAGTCAATATTTGCCTTGTTCTACTTCCCTCTAGGCAAATGCATTTGTTTCTAATTCATCTGATTCTGTTCTTACCTGGTGTCTTATATGTGCTAGAGAGAGAGAAGTTTTACAAGATGCTCTGGCTGAATTGAGAGGATTCAAATGCTACTTCAGGGATTCACACACGGGGAAGAATGAATCCTGAAGCTCAGACAAGGGGGGAGAACACCTTGAGACAGCTGTAGAGGCACCAAGAAATGAAAACATTAGGGCTTGGGAGGCTGAGCCTCTATCCTTCCATTAAGTGCAGTGAGAGCCTTTGCATTGCGAGCAGAGATTTAACCATAGCAGCAAGTGGGCTGAGGCCAGAGCTCTGAAGCTGGAGGGTCTGGGTAATGCTGCTGCATTTAAGGAAATCTCTTCTACAGGCAACTTTTTCCTAACTCTGTCAGAGGAAAAGCTACTTCAGGGACTAGTAGCACAGAGCACGGTGAAGTAGAAAGATGCCTAGATTAGGAAAATTGGGTCTTGAAGCCAAACTGGGAGATGCTAGGCAGGTCACCGAAACTCTCTGTGCCTCAGTTTCTTCTTCTGTGAATTGGGTGAAATTCAACTCCGCTCTGTGACCGCCAATCCTAAACTTAGGATAGCACAGCTTCCAGCTGCTGTGTGAATATAAAACTCTCCAGCCCCATCCTACATTATTAGCATAGCAACAATTGCTGTGATCAACGCCTACTAACCATGGGCAAGTACCGTGCCAAGCACTTTACATGACATATCTCAGGAATCCTCACTTATGAATGACGATTTCTATATGAATGACTGTTTCTGTCTTATAGATGGGAAACCCTGACTCCAAGAAATGACAAAAGTGGATCCAGGTTACCTAGGTTATTCAGAGAGTCAGACTTCGAATCCGGATCTGTTGCTGTCGGTCTGATACCCAAATGTGGTGCATGTTGGAAAGAAAAACCAGGTGTTCCCTCCGGACTCTGCCTTATGCTTGAGTCAATCAGCCTCCGTGCCTTAGCGTTAGCGTTCACGAGTTACTCATATATTTGTGGATTGCAATTTTCTCAAAAAATGGTGCCCCCAGAGGGACTTGCATGCTACTGATTATAAGGCTGGGTGGGTGGGCAGCCTTGTGGTGGAGGGTGGAGGGAGGGTTATGTTGGTGTAATTCAGTGGACGCTAGTTAGTATTAGGTCATTATCTTTGACAGCCTTCTAAATCTACCAGGAGTGTGACTACTGGCCACAGAAGCCAGAGCACAGACCTCCTGCCTTGTGGGGTACGTTTGGAGGCAGAAAACTGGCAGCTGATAAAAGTGTGGCGTGGAACAGCAATATGACAATTCCTCATCACCTTGGATCCCTCCTGAGCAGGACCCTGGGTGGCTGGCCTGTCGCCGCCCCTTCTCTGGCTCCAGGTCTCTGTCTGTCTCCAGAATTGACTGAGATCACCTTGGGTGGTCGCTCCCATGGCCATTATGCACGTGCAGCTTTCTGCCTATTGACATTAGGGGATGTGCCCCCACCTTCCCTTTGTTTCATCCACTATTTAAGACACATTTGTTCTCGCTGGCTTTTAACTGGTTTTCAATCTATGTTCATTGCTAGGGTGAGTTATCTTTTTTAAAAAACACAACTTGCAATGGGTTTCTATGCTGTCCAATTAGCATTGTTAAGCTGTTTGGAAACAAATACAACTTAGAGCAGATGAAATCACACTCTGCTAGTCACTGAGATGCTGCTAAAAAGCAAATCACAACAGGATTCCTAGAAATTAGCCTTAGTTCCCAACAAGGACTTTTAAAATGCTGTAGGCCTTCACGTCTTAATTGGTATCTGAACAAAACCACCCATTCTCCTCTATACTTCTCCGTGTGTTGCTCCAGGGCTGATCAAATCAACTCTCTGCCTTCCTTTTACCAACTTCCAGCTGATAAGCCATAGCTGGATGGAGAAGGGTGATCACCAAGGTGAGATGGGCACTCACTCTCCCACTTTCTCTTACCTTCCTCCCACCCTTCACCCAGTCCATTTCACCTCCATTCAGTGTGGACACCTTGGATTCACTTAGAGACATTAACAGGTTTTCTCCCCTATTCTGCCTACCCCTTGGGAAGCTCCTCTGACCGATCAGCTATGGATAATGAGTATCCTACCAGGATTTGAATAATAGAAAATCTCAACAATGGATAAACAAGTGTGCATCATGGAAAGAGGTACTCGTATACTTTTCTAATTGTCCTATAAAAGAAATCATTAAGATGATAATTCATGAAAACTGGGTGGTTTTTATTTTTAGCATAGAAGAAACCAGAAGGCTAAATTTACTACAGATGACCTGCTAATTATATGGTCTAACCCCTGGCATTCTGACATCTTGAGCTTACACAAATTTCATCCTTTGATAATCATTTCAATAATATGTAAGAAATAAAATGTCTAACTTTAGGCACACATATTATTTCTCAGATCTCCTCCTTCGAAATTTGTTTTACAGCCCAATCCTTTTGCTTAAGGAGAAAGGATTGTTGTGTTTTTTTTTTCTTTTTCTTGGTTAGTAGTCAAAAACAAAGAAGAAACTAAAATCCTATGTGTAGCCATCCATTTCTTTTTTCATGCTACCAACCATCCAAATATACACAGACCTCCAGTGCCTAAGAACTAAGTTTCAACTATGTATCCTGACACCATAACCATCCAGAAATATATCAATCTAATTTTTTTATAAATTGTCTTGATTTGAGGAGCTGGTAATGAAAATGAGCAATAGACACATGCCGTGTCAGACACAGTCTTCATGTGGACCATGGACAGAAGAAGGCTGCAGGGTTGGTGGAAATGGAGGGGAATGACCTGGGGTTGTTTGTAAATTAAATGAGAACTTGACAAGCAGGTGAAATAAAGAAAACGACAATATAGGTTTTGTGAAGCACTGTCTTAAATTTCTTCAGGCTCATATTACAAAGCAAACTATTTTAAGGCTAAGGAAAAAAAAAACAGTTTAGGATAGATCTTGTTAAAAAAACTTATTCAGTAGGAGAATTTTTTTTTCTGTCACTTAACTGAAGTTCCTAAGCAGTTAAAAAATACACACATGTATTAAAGATGAACCTCTCATCTTGAAGATACTCAAGCTATTATTTAAAAAGCCACCTTAAAAAGTACAGCTTCAACGTACATCGTGGTGTTAAATACATAGCATACAGATGCTAGCATCAGAGTTTATTTAAAGTCATTTCCTAGTTGCTTCCCAACTTGAATAAGTCCAATTTGGGGGTTTTAGAATTCAGAGCAAGGCAAATACAACAATAAATTTCTCAAGAAATTCTAAACACCCTTCCTTCATACCCTGTTGTTAAGTTAAAATTAAACCCCAAATGCCCAGTGTTGAGCTTTGTCATTTATACATTTGTCTGATGGCTCCAGAGGTAGTTTCCATGGTAAGTTCCCTGTGCACAAGAAGCAGGGTGAGTGGAATGTCTCCTTCCAATGAAGAACTTTTCACTGACAGTGATAAAGGCCAAGAACCTCCTTCACACAAACGATTGAAAAACAGAACACGAAGGACATTTTTATTTTGTTTTGTTTCCTTTGTGTGGTATGTGACTTCAGTGCAAATACCCATTTAATCAAGAACACAAAGACAGCCACCTTTGCTGGCAAGGGATTTCCAGAGACTGCAGGAAACATAGAGCTCTTTTACTTTTGTGTGTGTGTCTGTGAGGAAATTCCCGTAGCTTGTCATTTCATGCTCTTGTTATACATTTTTGCCTTCTCTTGGCAAAAAGATTTTTTTCCCAAAGAAATCTTTAAAAGTAAACTCAATAGAATCTAGAAAAACTTGAATGCTTTAGAGGGTGATGTTTACTTATTTTTTTTCTTTATTTCTTTCTTTCTTTATTTATTTTCTTATTGAGATATGATTGACATATAACATTGTATTAGTTTTAGGGGTACAACATAATGATTCGATAATTGAATATGCTGCAAAATGATTACAGCTTAAGTTTAGTAATTATCCATCACCACACATAGGTACAGATTTTTTTTTTTTTTTCTTGTGATGAGAACTTTTTAGGTCTTCCCTCTTAGCAACTGTGAAGTACATCATACAAGGTTGTTAATAATAGTCACCACGCTGTGCATTGCATCCCCAGGACTTACTTATCTCATAACTGGAAGCTATTGTAATTAATTTTTAGAAATATAAATACTTGAGGAAAGCACATAGAAGCCACTGTCGACTGGAAATTTCTCATTCATGCATTTTTTTTTCCGTCTGAGTCGATGAGATCAAATTGAACCCATTGCTCTAAGCCAGCCCACACACTTTTTCTTTCACCTCTTCATCATTCTTTTCTAATACCTTCTATTACAATGGGCTTTCTTTCTCCTCTTTACGTCCTCTTCATCCCCCCCCCCACAATTTCTTCAATTCTAGGGCTCTCACAGTCTATCTGCCTTCAAGCCTCTCCTTAAGCTTTGCTTCTCCTAGATCATCTATCCTGACTCAGGATGCAGTAACAAATGCAAGTGTACATTGTAACATTCTCAAATGTATAAAATGTAAAGTGATATTTTATTACTACTGCTGTCATCATCACCGTAAGAAAATGGAATATCTGATTCTTTAGACCTCTGACAGACGATGGTCCCTGTCTTCAACAGAGATGAACAAATACTCCTCTAGCCTAATGGTTGGTTTAATGCTGAAACTGCTGCCAAATAAGGCAGAAATAATATCTCATTTTAATAATGCAACCCTTTTAAAATCCCAAAGTTACCTCAAAGTAAAGGTACATAAAAAAAGAGACCTTGTTATAATGCTTGGGTAAGAAAAAGTACCTAATTTGAAATGAATGGTGGTGGTAGAGCATGCACTGAAGACAGGCCTGTGGGAGGTACTAGGGCAAAATCACAAAATGTGTTCCTGGGGTCAGTCTACTCTGCCATTGTCTGTATGTGACATTACATGTGACATAGGGCCTGGGCCTTTATTGTGTAAACATCAACTAGGATACTGTCTTATATAAACTATATCTGTATCAGTCAAGCACAGGACTATAAAGTGCCATCTTTCAAAAAGGATTAGACAAAAATGAAGAAGTTCAGCTCTGAACAAATAAGATTCGTCACCCTCTCCAAGGTGTGTGTGTTATTATTTCTAATCTGACAGCTTACATTCCATGCTAGCATTATATGATAACATTGTAAAGTATGGGAAAGATCGGAAATACTTAACAAACTAGTTTAAATTTTTATTAAGTTACTTGTTGGCTCTTTAGGAAATGGAGACCATAGATATTTCATTAAATACCTTTACTTTACAATTCATTGAACCCTGTTACTCCCTATATATATTTTTTCATTATATATCTAAACAACTAGATAAGCATAGTCGGAGGGAAAAACTTTTCTCCTGGAGATCAACAATGACAACAAAAAGTCCCTGGAAAGTCAGTATTTCAAGGAACTTAAGATGGGATCTTTCAAATCTTGTCGTTTGACATTGGGCAATAAAATCTGAAGCCCATTCCAAAGATGCTCGAAGTCCTCAGTCTGAAAGTAATTGCCCTTCCTTGTCCTGTATGTATATATCATCAGTACAGCCAAGAATGAGTTGCAGCGAGGCCTGGACCACCGCCAAGCAATTGATTATTAGCCATTAAAAAGGAAATGTTTACTTATTCATGGCAACTTGGTTGCAGAAGGAAAGGCAAAGAGGTCTGATTTTAAATGCTGCTTTTTCTTTCTATCCTAAGTCTGATCAAGATCATTCACTTCTTGGAGGTATCAAAAGCCCATTTTTATTTTTCCTTTTGCTATTTTAACCAGAATACTGATAAAAAGGGGAGAGCAGTTGCTATGAGGCAAAGAAAAATGTCCTGGCAGTTGAGGGCCCTCCATCTATCAAGGGGAATTTGCAATGTTGCCTCTCTTCAATACTGTATAGATTTGCAGGATTTTGTGAAACACTTAACCAAAATGGAAGGATTTAAAAACGGAATGCAAGATATAGATGCAATCATTTCTTTTAAAAATCAAGATACTTTAGTTTTATTTCAGAATTTTCTAGTCTTAAATTCTTAAGCACGCAGCAGTGGTGATCATCTTGGATAATACTTTTGAAAAGGCGATTAATGCAGACTGCTTAAATACATTCACTATAGCGCAGATGCCTAACGATTAAAAACTCTTATTAGGATTGAGACGCACTACATCTAATTACAGGGAAACAAATACTTACCTAATTAAATAATACTATTCCTAAGCCATGTTGAGTTGCAAAATTAGTTCAAATGTCCAGAACACCAAACATATTTTAAAATCTAGAAAGGATATTCAGTTAGATGGTTTATTTGTGACACTAAGAATCTCTTATGAATTGGAGGCAATTTATATAAAGATTTCCAATATGTGTAAAACTTATTTTGCCTAGTTTTTCCAATTGACCCATTTCAAAATAATTTTCTCCTTCCACATCTTTGAGTCTTTCTGATATGACAAGGCAATAAAGAAAGCATCTTTCACTAATAATTCTGTTTACCTCCTTTCTTCCATTACTTCAGAAGGCACAGTTTGCATGGAATAAACTCCTGGAGTCCCCAGGCTCTGGCTCTTAGAGGTAATTTAGATAAAGTCCCAGAGCCCAGTTGAGAGGAAGATTGGACTAGCCTGCAGAGGCATTGAGGAAACAATGACACAGGGAAGTTGCAATGCTTTCTAGAACCAGAAGGTACAGAGTTTTCCTGGGATATTTAGAACGCAGACTGGGACCCAGGAACACTGTTGCCAGGCCAGGAAATGTAAGGCTAGAAGTAATATTTGGAGCTAATCCCAGAGCTCGATCCTTCTCAGAGGACCCCTGCTAGATGTGTGTTTGGGGGTGGGGGGGGGTGGGGGGTGGATATCTCTTCTTTGGGAGCCAAATACTAAGAGTAAAAGCAAATATTTGATGCTGAAGAGCTCTTAAGAATTGAAGAGTGCCATTTACTTATTTCTACATGTCAGTGTGGGCTTAGGATGTTAAATAGATTAAAAGGCTAAGAGAGGTCAGTCACTCCAGGAAAGACTCTTCTTTTGCATCTCCTGACTTGGTTCTCTGGTTCTCTTTCCAAAACTGTTATCAACCTCACTCCTACTCTTGTGGCGGGTCCTTTGGAAACTCAGAAGATGGCATATCCTCTCCCAGAACATTCTGGAGAATGTGGAGTCAACAGTCCTGGGGATGAGTATCAGAAAGGTGGGGGAAGGGGGACTTGTGTGGGTGGGTGGGGACCAAAGCTGCTGGTTAATTCAACAAAGATAGTTTTAGAAAAATTCCAGAGGTATGCAATCATAAAACTGTCAGGGTCCTTAGAAGTTATCTGTTGTCTTCTAATATCTATTGTCTTCTGTTTCATATGGGGGGATGTTCAGAGTGATGAGGCCATTAGTGCTAGTTAAGAGCTGGGCTGGGATACCAACTGACTCCCAGGCCAGAGCTCCTTCTCCCTGACACAGCCATGAAGTTCAGACCGCAAATGAGAGTCTATCCTAATGCTTCTCTAGGATGGTCTTTGCCATGCCCTTCTTCCACCTGTCTGAGAAAATGGGCTAGCAAGAGGTTGCCAGGCATCCGGCTCTATCTGGAGAGAAGTCCAAGAAGCCCTGGGCTAGTCTGTGACCTGCCCCATTTCTGGGACGCTGGAGTTTAGGTGCTGGGGCGCAGTGGGCAAGCAGTTTGGGTTCCTGCCGCACCCTGTCTACTCCTGGCTCCCTCTGCCGCCCATCTTGGAGAGGACAGCCAGGTCATTTCAATTTAATCTTATTTAAAAAGACATAACTAATAAATCTATTGCCGGGGCGGCAGAGAGACGGCCAGCAGAGTTGATCGTGCTCCCAATCCCATTGAACCCCATTGAAAACCATGACAACACAGGACAAGCTCGGATTTATCCCGGCGTGCTAAAGAGCTTTGTGAGCAGGCGTCAATCACGCATTATTTCGTACTGAACAAATGCAAAATCTTGACTGGAACAAATGCTTCCAACAGGTCCGGGCGTCGAGCTCCATTTCCCTTTTGTCCGCGGCCTAGCAGTTGGCCTGTATTGGGGTTGCCTCCGCCCGACCACCCAGCGCGCTGCGCAGCCCGGGGCGCCTTGGGCACGCTTGACAGGGAGGCTGATGGGGAGGGTGCACGGAGCCAGCGAGCCCAGGACCCTGCACAGGAGCCAGGTCTCAAATAAGCTCAGGTGGAGCTAGAATTTCGGGTTCGGCCTCCCAAGAGCTGCGTCCCTCCCTAGAATTTAGCAAGCAAATACCCAAACCACGGCTTCAGAGGAGAGGCCTCTGAAAGTGCCCCCAATGAGTCCTAGACCGAAGCGGGACCACGAGGGGAGCCATGGGCCAACAAAATGTATCCCTGCCGGCTGGCTCCCTGCGCCTTCTACCTTGATCATTCTCTCCGGCTGGGGCTGCGGGAACTAGATCCTAGATCACAAAGAAACCCTGGGCAGGCTGTCTTTTCTGCCCGGCGGGCTCAGTCCTAATTCTCCAAATCGGTCCAGTACCGGACCAGTCCCAGCGGCTGCTTGGAGCGGGAAGCCCAGGCCAGAGGCCTGCCCTGGGGCAGAGGCCGTATCCCCGGGTACTGGGCCCGACGTTGAGGCCACATAGCTGAAGCTCACAAGTGGCGCCAGAGGGTCTGGCGACACCAAGGAGGCCGCAAGGCCTTCACCGGCTCCGGGTGAGACGCCGCCGCCCGTGGGCCCTAGAACCGGCCTGGTCTGGGCTCTGAGGAGCTCCTCCTCTGGGGCTGAGCCCACGACCCGCAACAGCCGGGCGGGGCTGGGCTAAGGAGGGTGGAAAGAAGGACGTGAACCCCTTGGCCCGATTCTGCCTCCGTTTTGCCAGTCTGGGGAAAGGGGCGCAGAGTTGGGGCTCCTGTACTACTGCCAGCCCTTCCCCAGCACCCCTTGAAGTGGGGGGAGGGGGGCGTTTGGGATGTGGTTCCTAGAGGCTTTCAATAACCCTCGGCCCAGATGCCGGAGGGACCAGGACACTCCTCTGTGCCCGCCTGCAATTTCTCGCCTCTGAATCCTTAGAGGGGCCCAAACCAAAAAGAGAAAGAGCGCGCCAGAGTTTAACGCCGCCTTGTAAATCACTTTACGGATAATTGCGGGAAACGAACACTCT
This sequence comes from Meles meles, assembly GCF_922984935.1. NCBI lineage: Eukaryota > Metazoa > Chordata > Mammalia > Carnivora > Mustelidae > Meles > Meles meles. The sequence goes on along the minus strand of NC_060071.1, from coordinate 89,955,653 downwards.
AGCAAACAAGCTCGAGAAATAAAGCAAACAGGGAATAAATTCCTGGGTGCTCATAAACCCACCCATGCCGCCCCCACCCTAGCCGGCGCTCCTGCGGAGCCAGGCCCCGTGTCAGCCCAGGAGGAGGAGGAAGCTGGGGCTGAGACAGGCGGGTGGTGACCACCGCTCGCCACCCAAGATGTTATTCATTGGTAACAATCCCCATTATCTGTCCCCACTTTGGGCTAATCAGACAGAATCGCTAATGCCGTAGAGCTGCTTCCTGCCGCCTCTGGGAGGTAACCGGGCGCCGAGGGGCGGGGGACGGGACGGGCGGGGGCGGGGGCGGAGGTTGCACCTTCCGGGCTCGCTCCGTCTTTGGTCCAGCACTCATTCAGGTACTTAACACCCTGGATACCCGGACCTCGGCTTTCAAAGCATCCCGGGTGGGAAGAGCTGTTTATATAAACAGAGATTCCGCTGTAAGCGCGCTAATATCCCGGCAGCCAGCGCATGGCGTGCGCCTCTGGCTCCCACCCATAGCAGCGGCGTCCCCGGCCGCCCCTCAGTTCCCAGCCTGCCCCGCCCCCGCCTCCATCCCCTCCTTGGCCATGGCCACCTCTGGACGCCTCAGCTTCACGGTGCGCAGCCTCCTGGATTTACCGGAGCAGGACGCACAGCACCTGAGGAGGCGGGAGCCGGAGCTACGCGCTCCCGGGCCAGGCCCCTGCGCCACCTGGTTGGAATCCGAGCGCAGCCACTACCCTTGTGAGTAAGCCGAAGACCACTGCGGGAGCGGGGAGAGGGGAGCAGAACCATGCGCCCACCGATGCGGGACTGGGAAGTCGAAAACAGTCTTTGCCCCAGAGGCTCTGACTTCCAAAAACCCCTGTGCCATTCGTGACCTACTCAGCACATCCTGAGAGCAGATCCTTGCGCCTGGCACTGACGCCCGGGATCTTGGTTTCTGTTTCTAGAGGTCACAATATTTAAATATTAAAGAAATGGCCTTTAAATGTCTGAAAACACGGCTACGTTCCCAGGCCTCGGTCAGGGATGGGCAGCAGTGGCGAACCTAGCTCTCCTAGCCTTTGCAAACCTCGGCAAACTATTGCAATAGACCTGGAGGTGGCCTGCGTTGGTGACCCAGCTTGCGGTAAATTCGTCTGCTAGCAAGCGACCAGTATGGACTTGTTTTAAGAGGGTCCTGGTGAGTTTCTTAGGAGGCGCGGTCTCCGGTTATGGTATAAATGAGGTCCCTGAATTTGGAGAGGTGGGTGTCCGGATGTGGGCCCAGGGAAGGAAATGGTTGCAGCCCTAAAGCCGTGGGCGAGTGGCGGCGCCCTCCGGCCGGTGGCTCCACGCGCGCGCGAGAGAGAAGCAGCCGGCGCGCGGAGGGGCCGGCGTCTCATCAGGCCGTGTCTCCCTTGCCGCCCCCAGTCTCGGACGAGAGCAGCCCGGAGACCAGCCCGCCCGACTCGTCGCAGCGGCCGTCTACTGGGCCGGTGTCGCCCGGCTCAGACGCTGAAAAGAGGAAGAAGCGTCGGGTGCTGTTCTCCAAGGCGCAAACGCTGGAGTTGGAGCGACGCTTTCGGCAGCAGCGCTACCTGTCCGCGCCCGAGCGCGAGCAGCTGGCGCGCCTGCTTCGCCTCACGCCCACACAGGTCAAAATCTGGTTCCAGAACCATCGCTACAAGCTGAAGCGCGCGCGCGCCCCTGGAGCGACGGGGGCAGCGGAGTCGCGGGACCTGGCAGCCGCCGCCGAGCTGCGCGCCGCACCGGGCCTGCTGCGCCGCGTGGTGGTCCCCGTGCTGGTGCGCGACGGGCAGCCATGCGGCACCGGCGATCTGAGCACGGCCTCCGCCCAGGACAAGAGCGGCGCGTCCCCAGCCGCCTGCCCTTTGCCAGGCTACGCCGCCTTCGGGCCTTGCTCGGCTCTCGGCCTCTTCCCGGCCTATCAGCACTTAGCGCCCCCAGCCCTGGTCTCCTGGAACTGGTGAGGCCACTGCGGGGCGCGGGCACCTGGGGCTACCCCGGACTTTGGAGTGGCTCTGCGGCCGAAGCGCGGCTGGAAGCCGAGATTCGGAGAGTTTCCCCGGCCCCACCTCTCTGCGGGCCCCACCTCCTTCGGCGCAGGGTTTCCCTGCCCCGCCCTCCCCAGCAGCTGAGCGGGGAATTTCAGCCAGCATTTCCCCCTCTCCTCTTCCCTCGACCGCCAGCCCCAGAGCTAGATTTTATTGCTTAAACCTTATTTGTATATTTTAAAATAGCTATTTGTATGGGAAGCAACGTATTTTTAAAGAAATAGAATATTTTTTCCTCTTTGTGGTGCGAGAATAAAATGTGGAGGGTTGGGTCCCCTGAGCGCCTGCCGGCGCTGTGCTTTCCGGACCCGAGTCCAGGGCTCCAGTCCACTCTCCCCACCCCGGGTTGGGTGGAAGGGGAGGTCCCAGGCACGATGCAGCTTTAGGAAGATTTTGGGGGAAGGGGTGGAGGGAGGCAGGTGCGGGGAAGAAGCCAAGGAAACCCTGAGATCCCCGACAGCGGGGAGGTGGCAGGGAGATGACTTGGAGCCCTGTCCGGACTCCCCAATCTGCTGGTGTTTCAGACACCAAAAGTCAACCCAGTTGGCCAGGGTAGGACATAATAAGCTTCCCCACAAGGATTCTCTGGAGACGTGCCAGGTGAACTGGGAGTAGAGCGTACTGGGTTGGAACAGCTCAGGCCTGGTGGCAAGCTGTCCTTTTCTGGACCCAAGGAGCACCCGAGCACCCAGAGATTTAGTAAATCCCAGTTAAGCCTGCGAGTGCCTCGCTTGGCATCTGTGATTTCCCCCCTCTTAGCTCTACACCTGGCTGAAGTGGGTTGGAAAGGTGGGTAGGGCGATCAAGAAATCGGAGTGGTGGGGAAATGACCCTCCTCGGGGCTGCCAGCTGAGGGAAGACGGCTTTGGAGACCCCGGATGGGCCGACATCTGTGTGGGATCTGCTGGTGGGTCTCATTTCACCCTAGGTCCCGATGCACTCTAAGCTCCAGAATCTAGAGTTCCACCCTTGGAATTTGGAACTGGCCTTGGGCTCCATATGCGGAGCCGCAGAGGTCCCTATGCAAGTGTTTACCCCTGGGAGAAGTTAGGGTCTGCCTCACTGGTGCCCACTGTGAGGAGATGTGCTTGAGGAGAGTAGGTTCAGGCATCCGATCCAGAGAAGGGAGCAAGGGCTCAGTGAGGTCTGTGAGGCAGAGACAATGGGCCAGTTTCAGACCCCCTTCCCCGCACCCGCCCCCCCCCCAGGAGGTAGGGTAGCTGAGGCAGGGTTATCACCTGAAATTTTGTGGGGTGGGGAGAGAGAAGACAGAGGGGGAAGGGAGTGGGGTGTTTGGGTCTCAGCTGCTGGCCACCTTGCCTTCCATATGGATGCGGTTATCTCAGAAGAATCTCGATCCTTAAACCTCCTTTTGTCTTGGAAACTGAAAAGGGCATTGTCAGGCCTGAAAAGGACCTAGACAAAATCCGCACTGTTTCAATTCAGGACTCTGTTTAATCAGTCCCTGGTGACAATGTCGTGGGTGTTAGAGAGGACAATAGTATCTTTTTAAACCTTTTTAAACCTTGTGGCCTTCAGGAAGACAAAGGGCTTGAATTTTATGGGTTTACAACTTCAATTAGAACAGTGCCAGTGTGCATGGGAGATTATCAAATTTGTATCATAAAACCTCTTTCTAATAAATGATTGCCGGGGAGGGAGCCTGGACATGTTAAGACATATATTGAAAACCACTATGGGGGCTTCCCAGTTAGCCCCGGCAGAGCAGATAGGAAAGAGAAGGGGAAAAGATTTCTGAAGAAGGCCCTGGCTGGGACTTGCCCCTGTGGTTAGCTGTCTGGGTGCCTGGCTCTTCCATGCTCTTCCTCCAGAAGGAATGTTTCCTCCAAGGTTGAAGATAAAGATCTGTAACTTTGCTTTCTGCTCTTGGCGGTGGCAAAGACCCGCACATTTGGGAGAAAGTGCAAACTCATCAGCTGTTGTTTCTTGCCTCTTCTTTTCCTGGAGTTACAGAGGAAGCAGGTCTTGGGGTGTGCAAAGTGGAGAGAGCCTATTGAATATGAGGTCCATACTGAGGGGTCTGAATCATGAAGAGACCTTTTCCCAGGAGGTTCTTTGGGAAATCATGTTCTCAGCCAAATTCATCTAGAGGTCCAACTCTGATCAGAAAGTCCTGCTCCCAGTGAGGTGGTCAAAGCCATAGCAGGACTCCTACCAGCAAGCCAGCTGGTGCCCTGGGCAGGAGGGGGGCAGAACTCTCCTATGACATTGGCATTAGGAGCCATCTTATAGAAACTGTTACTTGCTTCCCCTTGCTCCTTTTCTTTAGGCCTGGCCTTTTAGAGAGGAAAAACCACAGGGAAGAGTTAAAAATATATTCCCATCCCCACTGACCCATTTTAGAGACTCAGGCTGTCATTTTTCTTCTGTTCTTACCTGAGATAAGCTGTGAAAGATAAATGTCAGTTTTCTGTGTGACCTAAAAGAGCGGTTCTTCTAGGTGCCGACAAAAGAAGCTAAACCCAAGGCTTCTCTACAGGCAGCTGGGAGAATAGTTAGGATCTCGCTCCCTAGATGAGGGTATTTTAAACCTGCTGCCCATCACCCACATCACAAAGGGGATTCACACTCAGTTTTGAAACTTACTGTGTTCCAGGTATTGTTCTAGACACTTTCACAGTTCATCTCACAGAAACTTTACCTATTGTATATATAATGTGCCCATTTTACAGATAGAAGCAGAAGCTCAATGAATGGGAGTAAGTGACTTGTCGATAGCAGTTATAAACCTCATAAAATGTCATCATCATCCTTTGTTTAACCCACATTTAGACATCCTGCAAACTGCCCTTAAGGAGGACAATTGTAATTTTGATGCGACAATATATATACTACCCAACCATCATAAAATAGTCCTTTTTTTATTTAAAGATTTTATATATTTATTTGAGAGAGAGCAAGAGAGGGAGAGAGAGCCCAAAGAGAGAGGGAAAGGGAGAAGCAGACTCCCCACTGAGCAGAGAGCCCATGTGGGGCTCCATCCCAGCAATGCGCAGCCCCCAACCTGAGATGGTGACCTGAGCTGAAGGCAGACACTTAACTGACTGATCCACCCAGGTGCCCCCATAAACTAGTTTTACAGATACTTCAGGGCCACTCTCAGAAACTCATCACATGATATCACAGTAGTTTCTAAAACTTACTTATGTTTCCTGGATACCAGACACTATTCTAAGTTCTTTTACTCATTCAACTTGTTCAGTTTTCACAACGACCCCATGAGATGGTACTGCTAGTCCCACTTTACGGATGAGGAAACTCAAGGCCAAGGGGTTATTTTTTTTTTTTTTTAAAGATTTTATTTTATTTTTTTTTTTATTTTTATTTCTTTATTTACAGCATAACAGTGTTCATTGTTTTGGCATCACACCCAGTGCCAAGGGGTTATGAGTAACCTGTCCAGGGTCACACAGCTAGGAGCTGACAGAGCGGACAACGAACACAGGCATTACAGCTCCGGATCCCACAGGTTTCACCACATGGTGGGAACGATGTCCCATTCTTTATGTTTTATTTCTCCCAGTTGGTAGTCCTGGTGACCTTACGAATGCTGGTCTGAGAGATATGTTCTCCGTTTTCCCCTTCCTCCCTCCTCTCGTTCCTTGCCTTTCCCTTCTCCCCTCGTCTGCCGAACTTCCAGCTCGCTCACACAGCCTCTGTGTTACCCCTCTGTGTGCCTTCTTGTCCAGCTGTCGGCGAAACACAGCTCTTGTTGCAGGCCACAATATTTTCCCGTGACTATCATTCCACCATTCTTCTTCCAGAAAAACATCTGCTGCGGCTGTCTTGACACCAGTTGTCCACTGGGCTTTTGGCAGAGTCGCTGCTGACTCTGATAAGCTCTTCTAAGCTTTCCCAACCCCCAGGCCCAGACCCCCGTGGAGCTTTATGACTTTGGCTTTGCTGGCCCTTTCCCCAGTCATCTTCCTCCTTCCTGGGTCTCCAGTGTTATCTTTATTATTAAATATCATCCTCTTCACATTCTCCCTCTTTCCTTCCATTGTAAACACTTTTCACTTCATCTCACTTAAGTCTCTTGTGGGTGGAGATTGCAATTTTCACTTCAATTTTCTTTTCTCATTGTTCAGAGGATCTTACATCTTAGCAAGTCTCTTATCTGACCAATTTAGCACTTTAGAATCTTAGATAATGTGTTACTGGTGGGTTAGAGGGAAGTTATTTGAGCCCAGGTTAACATATACCTTCCCTTCTAACAATGCTGTTTAGGTGTTTCTAGTTCCCTTGCTTCTTACACACACAATTAACTTGCCTCTTACACACACACACACACACACACACACACACAAATGCTTTACAACTTTAGACCATTTTAGACGTAGGAATAAAATGTTCAGGCAGGATACTTTGGGGCTTAGCATGGTTAAAGAGTTCGTTAACCGAGTTTATCTGTTCTGTGCAGGTAATATGTAGTCATGAACAATAGAGTCAGAGGAGCTTTTGGAAGGCTCAGAAAGTAGTCTCCCGCCCCAGGGTATGACCATTTCTATGGAAGGGATTGCATCATTTACTCTTCAAGACCTGCGGGAGAAATTTTATTGCTCCAGGTCACTCGTCATTTTTCCAAGCCATGTGTGGAAGGAGACTTACTAAATCGTTTCTTAATTACTTTTAGAATTCCAATTTGTATCTTTTAATTCACCTCCGACCCCCCACTCCAGACTTATGACTGAAGGTATATGACATTCCTCTTTCTCCTTTTTACCCAGTGTTTGTGCTACTCGGTTCTCACCAAAGAAACAAACAGTATTCCCTTCAATGCTGACCCACAGAGTGGTGATTTAACCAGGAAGAATTGAGGAGACTATTAAAACAGTCACATACATACCCCCAAATTTCAAAAACATGGGGTTTTTAATTTTTTCCAACAATGTTCAACAGAAAGTTTTTAATCTTTACCCAGAAAAGTAACATCATCATATACAGGTAAAAGAACATTTTCTCTTCAATACCCCGCCCTATGGGCCAATAAAAGTCTTGAGGTCTTATTGAGATTATGTGATTTCAGAAGCTGCTGTAGCTTCACTCTAGCTTCTGTGAGTTGAATGTTATGGGAAGAACATTTGAGGAAACCTTGGTCATGCTTAATTTCCTTCTGCATTCTGACTGGGTGGTCCTTTATGAGTCAACAGGTTTTCAAATGGATTTCCTAGCTAAGAGCTCTGAATTGGATGTCTCTTTTCTCTCCTTCCAATACCAACTGCCCCCCCCCCTTCTTTCCTAGGGGCTGGATAGTATACTTGGCAGAATTCACTCAGAGGGGAATGGAGGCTGTTTGCAAATTAAACTAGAGAAAAAAGTGCCAGTCCATTAAAATGGCCCTTGACTCTCTCACCTGAAATGTCTGTTACACCTTCCTCCTCCAGCTTTATTGAAGTATAATGTGCTGACCAGGCAACTCTTCCTCTTAAAGAAGTTATCAGCTTACACTGATATTAAACTTGGGAGGTAAATTCTCACCTAGAGGCAACCTGAATCATCCTATGTCAGGGTCTGAAACTGTCAGAGAAGCATTAGTATAATGACAAGAAAGGTGTTTTTTTTGTTGTTGTTTGTTTTGTTTTGTTTTTACAATAAAATTGAAATACAGAGCAAGAAACACAACACGCCAGGAAAAGACAAAAGAAACCTGGTATGGTTAGTAAAGAAGTAACTGCTTTTCCTGGGAAGCTGTTTGTTTTTACTGCCTCATCACACTGACGGATTCAGTCATTTGTCTGACCAACTGTCCAGCAGTGCTCCTAATTCACAGCAGGGAATGTTACATATAAAGCCAAGATATAGAGATAACGTAGGATTTCCTTATTTTCTATATTTGTAGATGAAACTTTACCTTAAGGTAATCATTTTATCAGTTTGGGTGTGGAGGGCACCAGAGGGGACTAAATGAATAAAGTAGAGCTCCCAGAATTTTGTCGTCCTGGAAATATCATAAGAATGTTCTCTTTTCTTCACCTAACTTGTCACTGATCGAGAGGAACACGAATATGTACTCTAACACTTTAGGTATGCCCAACAACTGATCAACCTGACTCCACAACTGTCCTATTAACCTTTAAATTAAATAGGTAAATATTCTATACATGCATGTGATGCATATATAAGTGGGCCTGAAGCAGATTGGAGGAATGTTTGCTTCTTTTCTCTTTATGAGAAAGAAAAACACCTAATTTTTATAATCTCACTTGCCAGACCCATGTAGAAAGGATATTGGCTTTCTCACTCTAAAATCAACGTATTGTCTTTATAAGATAATAGGGGAAATGCAGAAATATATAAACAAGCTGTGCTTTTAAATATAGTTATTTTCATATGACACGATCTCTTGTTAATACAGTGGTATAATGAGCAGAAGACTTAAGTAAATGATTAAAAGTGCAGGGGGTAAATCGCATTTGTACCACTGCAAATTATAACCACAAAGAGAAATGACAGAGATCATATATATTTGGAAAGAACAAGTCCCCTTTATCCTTCAGTTTCTTCCTTGCAGCCTCAGTTTTTGGTCAGGAGAGTCATGCATTGGGACCCACAACCACTTCTGCTGTTAGCAAGGTAAAGACCAGACTATGAAGCAGGACAAAAGGACATAGAAGAAGCTGACTGTTTCAAAGTTGGCATGAGTTCAAACAGGGCAATAATGTTTCCAGGGAAGCTGTTATTCACCAGCTTGCGGTAAATCATGGACTTGTGAAAATTTCACCCACTAAAACCCATGTTTGGGAAGCCTGAGAAGGCAGAGGAATGATTTATTCTAAACTGATTTTAGAATGTTTCGTTGCTTTCAGTCCCTCTGGAAAGGCACCTCTGCAGACCGTTTAACATGAACTTTCTCCCGTCGTTGTCACTATGTGAAGCCTCAGCCAGCTAATTTGTAGACAGGAGAGGGAGTCTAAGGAACTTAAGTATGGGGATTCGGGCTCCAAAGAAGGTGAGAACTTTAAATTCTTCACAACTGATGACTCCATAGTTCTGCACAGACAAGATAATAGGTCATCATTGCATGTAAGAAAGACAAAGGCCAAAATATTTACCAAAAAAATCCATATTAATTCTCTAAATTGAGCCTTAATCCTGTGAACATAGCTATCTATGGTCGCTTTAGCAAGGTCCTACTTTCCCGTAACCTCATGACTCTTGTTCAGGACTTTCCTTCATCTGTTTCTAGAGGGTCTTCAGCAAGACGGCCTCCCTCCCCATGACCCTTAACTTGGACTCCTCAGAGCCCCTCAGAGCAATCTGTTGGGCTTCACATCCACCCATCACATTTCTGCCTTGGAACTTGGTTTTAGGTTACGTTTTGCTAGGAATGCCCTTCTCTACAAGTTGTTAGTTCTTTTTCTTTCTGCAGATAGTTCCAGTTGTAGAACTCTTACCTTGTCTATAAAGTTTTCCCTTACCGGTTGGGATACAAATAAAGAATTCACCCAGGCCTATCCTATCAAAAGCTGCAACTAAACTCAGGATTCCTTCACTCGCAAGGCGCTGTGAGAGAGTGGAACAAATGTGGACTTGGGAAATTGATTGGTCTTGGGAAGAATCAAGGGAATGTTGGCTGTCACGCTAATTGTGGATATTACTGTTAGCCCTGGTTCCTTCGACCTTCATCTACAGATAATACCATGTATCATATATGGTTAATATGAGTATTAAATGCATGAGTAGCGTGTGATAGTTAGCACTGAATAAATGCAGTCCTTGCCCCATTCTACGGAACGCACTTAAGGCTTTTCCTTCTGAGACCTGGGCAGAAGAACACTCCCTCATATGATACATTTTAGAGGAGAAAGAGAACATGGCCGAATCATACAATGGCTGTTAAAGCTTCTGATTGCAATGGGCATATATCACTGCTCACATTTAAGTCTCTAAAGCAGTCTCCCGTTCAAGCTTCATATCAACAGGGAGGGAGGGGCAGCAGATATTTTGAATAGTGGTACAATATATCACATTTGTGTTCTTAAATGCCTAATTTATGACCAAATATTATGCATGCTTACAGATATTATTCCTTTACATTTCTAGAATGCAATTTAGGAGAGTCGTCAACACCCACCTTCACAGGCAGGTAGGAAGGCACCAGAACACTCCAATGAGCAGTGATCATCGGGAATGAAAAAGGGCTCTGTGTTTACCTGCTGAATTTGAGGGCAATTTCTGTGGAGACTTCTCTTCCATGACTGATCTATAGGTGATTAAAAACCACCGCAAGGACTAATTGAATTCTCATTTACTTTATTACTTATTATTCTAGGGAGTCTAGTTAATAATTGTAGGGGTATTAGAGCAATGGAAGGACAAACAACAGTAATTTGGAATGCCAGAGAATAAATTCATCAATCCAGCTTCCAGCTAAAGCCACAGCATAGCCTTGTATATTACCTGACAGATAATCACACAACCTCACAAAACCTGTTTTTAATTTAGCCCCATGATTTATTTAACCAACTCTCAACTGATAAATATTTGTATGATTGTACTATGTGATATAAATTTTACTGTTAGATAAAATACTGAAATGAACATTCTTAACAGCTGTTGTACATCTGTATCAACATTTCTTTTTTTTTTAAGATTTTATTTATTTATTTGACAGACGAAGATCACAAGTAGGCAGAGAGGCAGGCAGAGAGAGAGGGGGAAGCAGGCTTCTTGCCAAGCAGAGAACCCAATGCAGGGCTAGATCCCAGGACCCCGAGATCATGACCTGAGCTGAAGGCAGGGGCTTAACCCACTGAGCCACCCAGGTGCCCATTGCATCAACATTTCTTAAGGATAAATTCCTAAATATAGATTGTTGATGAAGTGGTATGTGCATCTTTATGGCTTCTGATCCTAATCCATTGGTCCTTCCACCCTTCATTATCCTCCAGTCCTTTGATGCCCTCACTTTCTTCCTTACCCAGCTTAAATTCCTCAACAAGCATTATCATCACTCATATGAACATATCCTCAGCCCCCTGGCCCCTTTCATGTTCTTATACTCAAGGAGAAACTGTACCACCTGTTGAATCCAACTCTCCATCTACTCGGCACCTGCAGTCATCACAATATGGCTGGAGAAAAGCACAGAACCATATTGACTGACCTCACTTTATGGCCACTAACTTGAAATGAGTCCTTGATGTTTCTAGGCCATCATGCTAGACAACTCTAGACCATTCAGTCTCCCATGACCCTCCTTGACTGTTTCATACCATGTTGTTTCTCGTCAACTTCCCATCTCTCCATCGACCTCCATTCTTACACTCAGGTTCCTATTTCACTGTGAAAACTGAAATAACCAGAAGATAGAGAACCCATAGGTTTCTACAACACTGCCTTAATAGCAGGGGTTTTCTTACATTCTGTCTTCCCAACTGTTACCATAGATGAATGGTCTCTGCTCCAATCTACCTCAAGGACATGATCACTCCAGCAACTTAGTTCTTTTGCTTCTCATTATCAATTTTTTCTTCTCAACTGCATCGTTCCCACCAGCACATAAACATGCTGCTGCCTCCCCATTTTAAAAATAGAATACACAATGGAATATGACTCCACCATCAGAAACGATGAATACCCACCATTTGCATCCACATGGATGGAACTGGAGGGGATTATGTTAAGTGAAGTCAGTCAAGCAGAGAAAGACAATTATCATATGGTTTCACTCATATGTAGAGCATAAGGAATAGCTCGGAGCACCACAGGGGAAGGGAGGGAAATCCAAAGGGGGAGAAATCAGAGGGAGATGAACCGTGAGAGACTATGGACCCTGAGTTACAATCTGGGGGGTTTCAGAGGGGAGGAGCATGGAGGGAGAGGGGTAATAGGTTGATGGGTATTGAGGAGGGCATGTGCTGTGATAAGCACTGGGTGTTATGTACAACTAATAAATCATTGAACACTACATCAAAAACTAATTATGTACTATACAGTGGCTAACTGAACATAATAAAAAATAAATAAATAAAAATTTTTCTCTTGACCCTCTTCCCTTGCCAACAATCATCCCCTTTCAGCAAAACTCTTTAAATACTTGCCCATACTCAGGGTTTTCAATTTCCCTCCTCCCATTCTCTCTCTTTATCATCTCATTGAGGTAGAATTTATCTACAATAAAATTAATCAATTTGTTGAGTTTTGAAAAATGTAAATAGTCATATAACAACCATCACAATTATAATATAGAACATTTCCCTCACCCCCAAAATGTTCACATATACCTTTTATCTTGCTGTCTTTGGGTTAAATGAAGGTTTTCTTTCTTTTTTTTTTTTTTTAATGATTCCATTTTATCTCCATTATTGGTTTGTGAGTTTTTAAAATTAATTGCTGTTCTAGGGATTGCAGTCTACATCTTTAATTTATCACAATTTACTTTTGAAAAATATGATACCATATCACATATAATTTAAGAACCTTACAATGGTATATTTTCAAATTTTTCTTCTTTGGTGCTGTTTTCATGTTTTGCTTCTATGTATGCCATAAATCTTGTAATGCATTGTTGTTAGTTTTGTTCTAAGTGATGAATTATGTTTTAAAGAGATCTTTAGGGGCACCTGGGTGGCTCAGTCAGTTAAGCAACTGCCTTGAGGTCTAGTCCTGGGATTGAGCCCTGCACGGGGCTCCCTGATCATCAGGGAGTCTGCTTCTCCCTTTCCCTCTGCTGCTCCCCCCGTCCATGCTTGCTCTCTGCCTCTCTCTCTCTCTCTCAAAAGAAATAAAGAAATCTTAAAAAAAAGATTTTTCTAAATAAAAACTTTTATATTTGTGCACGTATTTACCATTTCTGGCATTCTTCATTGTGTAGATCCAAGAATCCTTTATTATTTCTTTTTGCATAGGGCTCCTGCCATAAACTTTCTCAGCTTTTGTTGGTCTTAAAATTTTTTTTCAGGGGCGCCTGGGTGGCGGGCGCAGTCGGTTGAGCGGCAGTCTTCAGCTCAGGTCATGATCCCAGAATCCTGCACTGGGGTCCCTGCTCAGTGAGCCTGCTTCTCCCTCCCCCTCTGCTGCTCCCCTGCTTATGCACTCTCTCTCTCTCTCTCTCTCTCTCTCTCTCTGTCAAATAAATAAATAAATAAGTCTTTAAAAATTTTTTTTTTTCAAACAGAATGTCTCACATCATTATTACTGAACCAATCTACTAGTAGGGAAGCATAGGAACAAAGAGAAAAATTATTTTCCGAATAAAACATGTCCAGCTGTTCAGATAGCAGTGGTGTTTTTAGCTTGTATGGTAAGATACCAGTGACCTTAATACAGCATAAATATGTGTGCCATCTCATGTGCTGTTCCTCAGAGACCCAGGCTGGTTCTTCTCCAGTGTTTCCTCTTGGAGTTTTACCTGATTTTATTACCAGTTTTCATCCATATCCATTAGGGACTGGGATGATTCTCCTTTTGTTTTTTTGACCAGGAATTCCTTGATCTTAGAAGTCTTTGGAGAAAACTGTGCTGAAGGGCAGTCAGCTGGACTCTCAACCATGGTGGGGTCATTGTGGCAAGCACCATTAAAGAGTTGTCTTAAATTTTTTTAAATTAATTTATTAGAGAGAGAGAGCCCGCCTGCACATGGCGAGAGAGGGGCAGTGGGAGAGGGAGAGAGAGAATCTCAAGCAATCTCCCTGGTGAGCCTGGAGCCTGACACTGGGCTCAATCTCACAACACTGAGACCATGACCTGAGCTGAAATCAAGAGTTGGATCCTTAACCGACTGAGCCACCCAGGTGCCCCAGTCTTAAAATTTTTTTATTTTGCTTATTTGAAAAATGTTTTCACTCAGCATAGGATTCTGGATGACGTGTTTTTGTTTCTTTCAGCACTTTAAAGATGTGCTGTTTGTCTTCTGGTCTGTGTGGCTTCTGGTGTTAAGTCTGCTATCATTCTTTATCTTTATTTCTCCTTTTGTAATGTGTCATTTTTCCCTGGGCTGCCTTAAAGATTTTTCCCATTATCACTGGATTTTAACAATTTGATTATGCTGTGTTGTTTAGTGTCTTCTGCGGCGTCTTAAGTTTCACTTACCTTTTCACTATTGTATTTCTTATTTCTAGACATTTTATTTGGGTCTTAAAAATATATATCTTCCATTTCTCTCCTCATCAAGTTTGTTTCTCTTGACACCTTTGATTATGTTTATAAGATTTATAATTCTTATTTATGAATTCCATGATTTCCTGTCATCTCTGGTTCTATTTCTATGGATTGCCTTTTAATCTGATTGTACATCTTATTTCACTGATTCCTTAAAGGCCTGGTCATTTTCAGTTGGATTAAGAATTGCGAATTTTGATTTACTTGTTACTGTTGTGTTGTATTACATTAAAGATTATATTTCTGGCATCCAATTAAGGTCCTTGTAGATAATTTTAATCCCTTTTAGGTATGATTTTAACCTTTCTTAGAGTGGGTCCAGAACAGGCTTTACTTTGGACTAATTTAGTTCCATCACTAAGGCATGACCCTTCTGAGGACTTCAACCAGCGTATTATGGGATCTCTTCATTTCGGTTGGTGGAAACCTGCGTACCCTCCAGCCCTGCGCCATCTCTAAAAATTGTTCTGGCTTCTCCGTTCTCACACTGATGTGCAGATCAGTCCTTAGCCAAAGACTCAAGAAGAACTCCTCTGGACAGTTTCAGAACTTTTCCCTGTGAAGCACCTGCTTTTCAGTGTGTTGCCATATAAATTCTAGCTATCCTGATATCCTCAAACTTTGCTCTTAATCTCTTCAACTCAGTAGAAATGTTCATTACTTTGGGTTCCTCTTCCTGACAGTATGGTCTGAAAACTGGCTTTAAACAGTAAGCTGGGGGATCATAAAGCTCATCCCATTTGTCTCCCTTCTCTCAGCGATCACAGTCGCATGCTGTCTTTTGGCTGATGTCTGAATATCATTGTTTCATCTATTTTATCAAGCACATAGTTGTTTGTAGTTGAAGGGTAATTCCTGTAGTTGCTAATTCTTTCATGGTCAAAGGAGATACACTTCTCCCAGTCTCCTTTTACTTTTTTTTTTTTAAGATTTGTTTATTTATTTTTAAAGATTTTATTTATTCATTTGAGAGAGAGACAGAAGGAGCCGAAGCAGGGGGAGAGGGAGAGAGGCGGGGGGAGAAGCAGGCTCCCTGCTGAGTTGGGAGCCGGCCATGGGGCTTGATCCCAGGAACTGGAGACCATGACCTGAGCTGAAGGCAGACACTCAATCATCTGAGACACCCAGCCACCCCAAGATTTATTTATTTGAGAGAGAGAGAGAGAGAGCGCGCATGCACAAGCAGGGGGTGGGGCAGAGGGAGAAGCAGACTCCCCACTGAGCAGGGATCCCAATGCAGGGCTCCATCCCAGGACCCTGGGATCATGACCTGAGACAAAGGCAAATGCTTCACCAACTGAGTCACCTGCCCCACACCCCCCATCTCCTTTAAACTTACTCTAATCCTCATTTGCTCTAGCATTCTACTAAAACTCTTTGCATCAAGGCCATCAGTGACCTCCAAATTGTTAAATCTAATACTACATATATTTAAGATTCATAGAAGACTGTGAACTCTCTTTCAGAACTGATAAAACTGTGGTCGATAACACAGTAGGACAGCAGAGAAGAGCAGTAAACGAAGGTCTTTAGGTCTAAAGAAAAGTAGTCATGGATTCTCAAGACTTTCTTACCGCAAGGCTCACTTAGGTGAGATACAACTTGTTTTAAAACGTGCCCTGTTTTTATACAGGAAAGGTGAGGACAACAAAATCAGGAGGCAATTGCCATTGAAAAGGTGGCTCGTTACTTCCTGGTCTGAAGAGGAGAGGGCCATGGGGGGAAGCAGGAGCAAGAGTAGCAAGGAAAAATGTGGGCAAAAACCATGAATGAGTAAGGCAGGAAAATCAACGGATGGGGCCTGGGGTTGGATAGCGTGACCAATTTCAGTAGGCTCTGGGCAGTAGGAGTGGTCCCTAGTTGTCCAGTACTTGGCCCTAGGGTGATGAGGGCAAAGGAATATTGCCTCCAGGAGTCCAAAGTGAGATAAAGGAGGTGGTTTTGGACAACAGGCGCTGGATTGGTTAGTTTGTCTCTGAAAGGTATGCGTGGAGACAAGTTGCTATCACTAAGAATTAGCAAAATCTGGGAAGGGCAGTCCCTCCCCCATCCACAAGGCCCCCAGATGTCAAAGCATCATAAAATACATACAATACCAAACATTAATATACACTGATAACAAATTGACCCGCCCCCCCCCCCCCAGAGATTTATCTTCATCAGGGAATGAAAGAGGGAAGACATTATGATTCCCAGAGATTCTGTTCCAGTCATAGGCCACTGTCTTCTTGTGGCTGGGTCACTGCAGTCTCCTCCTTGCTTCTCTGTTTACTTTTCTTCTCCAGGCAGTGCTCATGGTGCTGTTTATATGATACATGTCTGATCACATTGCTCATCTGCTTAACACCCAGCAGTGGCTACCCACTGCTCACGGAGCCGTGCCCTTATCCTTACGTGGGATAAAACTATTGTGTCTCATTTCTTGACTGGAACCACCCTCTCCTCTCAATGCCCTGCGCTCAGCACACGGCTCCTCCCCTCCAAACAAGGGTAGTCAGTGACACCGAGCCTCCCCCAGTTCTTTAAAGACATCAAACCCTTTCTAGTTCTTCCCACTTTTTTCCTCTTCCAAGGATCTTTCAGACCTTGATTCAGACATGCCCTCCTCAGACAGGTTTTTCCTGACCGTCCCCCCAGCCTAGCTCAGCTTCAGGTGATCAGCTCAACGTTTGCATAGCACACCCTGCTTCCCCACCGCAGCACAGCCTAACTACATATCCACAGTGGCCTGTTTACTTCTCTCACCTGCCGTGAGGACTGGGACTATATAAATTGGTCACCTCTGTCTTATCAGCACCACTGTCTTATCAGTACAGCGGTCGACACATGAGTCTTTCAGGAGATTTATGTGGAACGTGTATGCACGTGTGAAGCAACAGTGCTCTAAGACCAGGTCTGGGTGCACTGGGTTTGAATATTCCCATTACGGCCTAAGCAGAGACATGGGTTTGAGAAGAGCGTCAGGCTTCTAACACTCTTTCCACTGGGATGACTGGGGTTGGGCCTGGGCTTGGGAGTTCATAAACCTTTATTCCTGGCTCTGAATTAGAACCAAAGAGGAAATTAGAACCAAAAGAGGAAATCTAGCACGTTCTTGGGCAATTTCTTCTCAGTAAGTTTACTCTGAGTCATTTAGTTCTTTATGCCCAGATAAGTTAATATGTTCATCAGTAACAGTGAGTGCTCTGATCTTATACCAGTTTCAGATCAGGACACGGATGACTACACCTGATGGAAGATGATGAACCATAAGAAATCTAGTCTGCTAAGAAACAATAACAATTCTAGGACGCCTGGGTGGCTCAGTTGGTTAAGTGTCTGCCTTCGGCTCAGGTCATGATCCTGGAGTCCCCACTTCAAGTCCCCTAACAAGCTCCCTGCTCAGCAGAGGGGTCTGCTTCTCCCTCTGACCCTCCCCCTTCTCGTGCTCTCTCTCTCTCTCATTCTCTCTCTCTCAAATAAATAAAATCCTCAAAAAAAAAAAAAGAAACAATAAAAATTCAAACACTATATAAACTTCAGGATCTCCCTCTTTAATTTCATCATTAGATAAAGGTGATGAATACTACATCTCCATTTTCCTGAAACCGTATTTCCCAGAAAAAGATAGTTCAGTTTATAAAAGATTTGAGAATGAAATCTCCAAAGGCTAAGGGAAACTTCCCATAGGAAAAGAAAGTTCCTCAAACACCTACAAAGGAAGAAGAGATGGGGAGGCGGGTGTGAAGGTGGTGAGTGTCCGTCTTCCATGTCTTCTATTTTGACTGCGGTCTGCACTGGAACTGGCCTAAAATTGCACCAGGATGTATTAGGTTAAGCAGAAGGGAAAGTGAACAAGTGAGTGACCCAGCTCTCTGTTTATATACACACACACACACACACACACACACAGGCAGGCAGATCGCTTTGTACTTACTTTGTTTAAAAGCAGCTCAGACTTAAAAGAAAAGAGGGTATGTCAGACCACTTTCCAAGGCAACTTCAAACATTAAATAACTGAGACTTTTTCTTCTTCTTCTAGTGGTTCTTTTTGCAGAAAGATGGTGACCGGACACAACCAGATTGCTCTAGTTTAGAGATTTGTCGACTGTGTGTTTTGCACTTTAAGAGATGTTTTCAGAAACTGTGAAGAAAGAGTGACAATCACTGATAACATCATCACCATCATCAGAAGAGCAACCAGGCCGGTATGTTGTGCCCTCTGTCCCGTGAGAGATGCTGGGACAAGAGGGGCGGACAAGAGGGGCAGGGAGGACCCAGGGTTTCTCCTTGCTATTATGTATTGCGATCCAGGCTTTAGGAAAGATGTATTTTACTATAAATGTTTGCTATTCAATCTACCAGCACCAGCCAGAGCGAGGACTAATGGATTTCAAGATACAGGCAGATTTAAGTGAATGTAATTTAGGCAAGGAATTGCTAAAACTTAGAGCTTTCGACCAGGGAAGCTCAGACGAGGATTTGTGTGTTTTAGATAGCTGGTTTAGGACACCGATTGGAAATGTCCTTTTCAAACCTGATTCTGTGATGCTATGATTTCTGTGCGGGTCTGTGGGGCACACTGTGTGCACAATGCCAGCGGTGGCTGTTCACTCCTGGGAGAATGCCCCTGCCCCAGGCCGCACCTTTCCACTCCACAAGCTCCTCTCTCCACCAGCACAGCATCTGCCGCTTAGAGAAGGGTTTCATAGCCTGCCCTGACTTTTTTGTTGCTGATGTTGTTTAGAGTGGGATGGTGGCAGGGCAGCAGGGGGGAAATAAGAGAAGTGTCCCAGCTGGGGGCACCTTCCATGGAGGGGGCTCTTGCTTATCCCACCTAGAAGGGGCCACAGTTCTCTGATTCGTGCTTCTGTGAGGTAGGAAGCACTTCAGCTGCAGAATGCCAGAATTTTATCATTTAACTCTTTTGTGCCCTTTTTGGTGTAGTCTACCTGTACCTGCAGTTTTCTTTTCTTTTTTAAAATGTTATTCATTTATTTGACAGAGAGAGAGAGAGAGCACGAGTAGGGGGAGTGACAGAGGGAGAAGGAGAAGCAGGCTCCCTGATGAACACGGAGCTTGAGGTGAGACTCAATCCAGGATCCTGAGATCATGACCTGAGCTAAAGGCAGACACTTAACTGCTTAACCCACTGAGCCACTCAGGTCCCTGCAGATTTATTTTCTTTTTTTCTTTTTTTTAAATGAAATACTGATAAGTTTATCTTTTTTTTTTTTAAGATTTTATTGATTTATTTGACAGAGAGAAATCACAAGAGAGGCAGGCAGAGAGAGAGGAAAGGAAGCAGGCTCTCTGCTGAGAGAGAGCCCGATGTGGGGCTCGATCCCAGGACCCTGAGATCATGACCTGAGCTGAAGGCAGTGGCTCAACCCACTGAGCCACCCAGGTGCCCCCTGCAGATTTATTTTCTATTGTTATTGTAAGTTTTTCTGGCCACTCCCTGAATCTTTAAGACCTGAATTTCTCTCTCTGGCCCTTGGCCTCTACTACAACACTCATTTCTCATAATGGGTTTTTCTTTCTAGGCAAAACTGAGGTTTGGGATAAATGTGTCACCAAATGATAAAATGCTTGGTTGTGGTATATTTATGTCAGTCCTTTCAACTATTTAAACAACAACAACAGTAAAGCCATGATCCTTTTGTAAAAAGAAAAGAGTTAACAAGTTGTTTAAAAACAAAGTGATGGGGCGCCTGGGTGGCTCAGTGGGTTAAGCCTCTGCCTTCAGCTCAGGTCATGATCTCAGGGTCTTGGGATAGAGCCCCGCATCAGACTCTCCACTCAGCGGGGAGTCTGCTTTCCCCTCTCTCTCTGCCTGCCTCTCTGCCTACTTGTGATCTCTATCTGTCAAATAAATAAATAAAATCTTAAAAAAAAAAAAAAACCAAAGTGATGTGGGGGCACCTGGCTGGTTCAGTTGGTTAAAATGTCTGCCTTTGGCTGAGGTCATGATCCCAGTGTCCTGGGATCGAGCCCCACATTGCCCTCCCTGCTCAGTGAGGAGCCTGCTTCTCCCTCTTCCCCAATCCCCGGCTCGTCCACACACACACACATGCAAAGTGATAGCCAGTTGTATTTTTCTGGTGGCAAAAAGGAAAGCGCACTGATCTTGGAATGAGGAAAGTTGGGTTCAAAGAGAGGTTCTGCTGCTTGTTGACTGTGGGTCCTAACAGATAAGTAACATTGAGAGTTACCTTGGTCCACCTGTGGAAAGGCCCACAGGAAGTCGTCACCAATATAGGGTAGAAGACTTCTGCACTAGATAATCATGGGTAAGGGGATGATTATGGTTTAAAAATGCTTACACAGGGGTGCCTGGGTGGCTCAGTGGGTTAAAGCCTCTGCCTTCAGCTCAGGTCATGATCCCAGGGTCCTGGGATCTAGACCCGCATCAGTCTCTCTGCTCAGTGGGGAGCCTGCTTCCTCCTCTCTCTGCCTGCCTCTCTGCCTACTTGTGATCTCTCTCTCTCTGTCAAATAAATAAATAAATAAATAAAATCTTTAAAAATAAATAAATAAATAAAAATGCCTACACATTTTCTCTTTGTCCCCACCAACACCCTCCCAAATACTAAATCTTAAAAATATCATACTGAATCTTAAAAAAAGAAAAAGATATAAAGGGAAAACCCCAGGAATATATTGAATCTGATGCTGCTTTATTTAAGGCCTTTAGAATAGATGATGCTTTCTATGAAATAAATTTTTTTCTAGAACTGAAATGCAAGAACACTGCATCATTTTTATGAGAAATCAAACTCATCTAGGAAAGCTCCTCCTTCCCTCACACAGGGCCCTCACCCCTCAGAAATCCTCCCCTCGGCATGTGCTTCAACCCCTAGAGGGCAGCATGCCCTCAAAGAAACTCGCCCAGGGCCCAATTAGAAGCCATTTAAATGGCAATTACCTTCTGGAACTGTTTCTTAACAACCTTAAAAAAAGACCTTTAAAAATCTCATTAGAAACACTAAAGAATAAAAGAGAGTATTAGCAATTTTTAATGACTGCCACAGAAGTATGTTTTATTGACACTGGCACATAAATAGTATTTCAATTTCTGGGAAATTAAGAGACCTCGTGAATCATCCTCACCTTTACTGAGGGAATTCGGCGCAAAAGAAGCACCCTTGTTTTCTCAGATGGGGTTGTTTCTTAAGTGATTTCCTGTCATAACTTCTTCCCACAGCCTCTCTTCAAAGCTCAGAGTGAGGGGTGCCTGGGTGGCTCAGTGGGTTAAGCCACTGCCTTCGGCTCAGGTCATGATCCCAGAGTCCTAGGATCGAGTTGGGCTCTCTGCTCAGCGGGGAGCCTGCTTCTACCCTTCTGCCTGCCTCTCTGCCTACTTGTGATCTGTCTGTCAAATAAATAAAATCTTAAAAAAAAAAAAAAAAAGCTCAGAGTGATGCGGAGAGGATTAGCTGTCCCTGCTCTTCCTCATCCCACCCACCTGCCTCCTTCACTTTCCTTCATTCTCAGCCCATTAAATTTATGGGCACTTCATACACTTGAGACTGGGTTCTTAGTCGCCCTTCTTTGGTTTCTAGGATTCACTTTTGCTCTCCCCTTTGTCACCACCTCACTCGTGGTGGAGAAGACACAGGTCCCATTGCACCCGGACCCCAACCCCCCAGTGATACAACAGAGCTCACTGCATACACCCCTCAGAGACTCCAGGCCAAATCCACCCTGTTCTATCTGGGGCTCCACTCAGCCTCCCTGGCAGGTGCCCTGACTTCAGAAGCCCTAGCTTGTAATCCAGGTTCAAACACTAATCAAGACCTTGTGCTTCTAATACACAAAATGAAGGATGAAGCCAAGCGCCTTCACACACCTTCAAGAGAGGCAGATAAGGATTACCAGTTACTTTGATGCCAACATCATCTTGGAGAACAGGTAACACAATTTCTCCCATTCATGGGAACTTCGCAGTGAAGCGTCTATGCTAATTCTGCTTTGACTTTGGGGTTTTGGGTAACTCTTTCCATCTTTTGTCAAACAATGGGTGGGCTTTGGCAGATAAAACAGTTTTCATCTATGCATGTGGTGTTGTCAAAACAGGACACCAGAGGGGTTTTGTTTTTCTTTAAATGAAAAAAATCCCCCCAATATTGAAAGGCAGTATCCAGTAATTCAATCGAACATTATTTTCATAAGCAGATATGTTTGAAAAAATTAGCAAGTAAATGCATAAATAAATTACCTACATTGAAAGCTGTTACTGGCAGATATGATAACATGTTTCCTGTTAACTAGTTTACATTTCTTTTGAAGTGAATTTCTAGCTGACAGTGTTTATGTCACAGATGGTATCCTCACCTGCTTCATTAAGGCCTGTTTAGAATACAGTTCTAATGTAGGTTTTATTCCATGTAAAGCCACCTAGAGATAATTTTAAATGATCATATCGACTAACAAACACGTAATCAAGAAGCTCTTAAAATTTTATTAAAATTCAAGTCTTTCACCATTAGCAAACCTGCTTCATTAACATATTAATAGATAATGTTCCTGCTCATAATTAGCGTGCATTTTCTTTGCATCATTGTAGTTGAAAGAATTCAGGTGGAGTTTGATAGAAAAGTTTTGTTTTTTTTTTTCCTGTCAACAAAGCACCTGGGGGAAACAACGGAGGCTCCTGACCACCATTTCCATTTTAATCATTTGCTTCCTCCTGCTTGTAATTTTCTCTCCTTAAAACCTGGCTTTTCTTTTCATGTATTTTCCCCATTTTCAGCCCACTAGGGATTATAGACATGATAAACAATGACATACTTGCCAATGGGCATGGATTTGGCCCCCCACTGAAGGGTCAATTGCTACCTATGGGAGAAATCCCAGGTACAAACAGTATTTTCATTTAGAGTTTGAGAGAAGTGGGAACATTAACCCTGAAAAAAAGCTCACCTTTTTCTTTAAAATTTAAAAAAAAAAAAGATTTTTTTTTTTAAAACCCCTTATTCAGAATGAGAGTGTGTGGAACAGAGAATATAGAGCGATCGCCATGTCAAGGAATCGTATCTTACAGAGAGGAATGATTCTGGGAGCCTCCTTGGGAGGTTTTGCTTTTGTTTTAATGATCACAAAATAAGATTAAGTCTATCATCTAGATCCTTGGAATACAGCCACAGTATTACTTTGAAATATTCTCAAGATGGAATATTCTTAAGTGAGACTAGTTGTGACACATTAGCAATAAAGAATGGACTTAGTTTCGTCTCTGAAAGTCATAATCTCATCTTAAAAGGGAAAATGATATTTATACTAAAAATAGCAATTATGTTCTAATATAGTCTGAACGATTATTACTCCTATTTACCAAAAGTGTTCAGAAATCACACCCTTCTGCAACTTTAGAGCTTATCTGTGACATGGGGCAGAAGCTCTGCACACATTCTAGGCATATTGGAATCTCTTGTCTGGGTCAGAGATTCATTTTACCTATCAGGAGTACACATTATAGGCCTGTTGCTCTTGGGCCTTACGCAACCTCCATCTGGTCGCCTCATTCATTTTATCTGGGAGCAAGTGCAGGCCCAGAGAAGTTCATTCATTCTGTCTAGGTCTCTCAACTTGTTAGGGGCAGAACTGGGGATAAATTTAAGCTCTTTTGATTTTTTTTTAAAGCCACATCTCTTTCTTAAAATTTTCTGGCCCTGATTTTCTCAATAATAGAAAAGGTGAAATGACAGCCATGAATTATTAAAATGATATAATATGCTGTCTTTGAGGAGGCAGTTGATTGAATGTGATCACAAAGAATGTTTTCATCACCCATCAGGGACACCACCTAGACAAAAGAAAGGACTCAAACACACTACTCAAGACCTAGGTGGGACCAGAGAAGTGCTGCCTTTTTGCCTGTTAACAGTGTGATCTGAGCTAGTATTTCTACATTGATGATTGAAACCTAACAGGATTTAGTCAAGCACTGTCCACTAGAATTTTCTGCTATGTTAGATACTTGAAATGTCTGCGTGAGAACCACTAGCCACACGTGGCTATTGAGCACTTAAAATGTGACTGGTGCAACAGAGGAAGTGAATATTAAATTTTATATAATCTGAACTAATTTAAAATTAAGTGGCCGCGGGCGCCTGGGTGGCTCAGTGGTTTAAGCCGCTGCCTTCGTCTCAGGTCATGATCTCAGGGTCCTGGGATCGAGTCCTGCATCGGGCTCTCTGCTCGGCAGGGAGCCTGCTTCCCTCTCATTCTCTCTGCCTCCTCTCTGCCTGCTTGTGATCTCTCTCTGTCATAAATAAATAAAATCTTAAAAAAAATTAAGTGGCCGCATGTGGTTGGTGGCTTTTGTATTGTGTTAGCACTGATTTAATCTATCCTGAGGAAGAGTTGAATTCACATAATGTCAGGGAGCTAGAGACCCCTGGTGGAGGGGACTGTTATCTGCAGGACACCAACGCAACTTACTAGGAAGGTGATTGATTTTTTTTTTTCCTAAAATGCAGATATTTTGGGATTGTTCACGTATTTTGATGCTAGGAACCAAATCCTCTAGGTATTACAGGATGGAATAATGAGGAACTCAGGGGCCAATTATTAAATAGGTTGATTTTCACCATGGTCATATCAAGTTCCTGTTACTAACTTTAGCAGGACACTTGGCAGATAGTGGAAACTTTTTTTGGGTTTTTTTTTTTTTAAGATTTTGTTTTTATTAATTTTTGAGAGAGAGAGAGAGAACGATCAGTGGGAGGGGCATAGGGAGAGGGAGAAGCAGACTCCTTACTGACCAGGGAGCCTAATGTGGAGCTCAATTCCAGCACCCTGGGATCATGACCTGAGCCGAAGGTAGATGTTTAACCAGCAGAGCCATCCAGGTGCCTTCTGAAAACTGGTTTAAAACACTGCATTTGGGTGTCTGTCATGAGTAATTGAATGTCCTAGGTCCCCAGGAAGGCCAAGAAGCATTCATCAGGATGGATTGTAGTCTCAAGTTGCATTATATCAATTAAGAGCTTGGCCAAAGTCTGCACTAAATTCAAGATAATGGCTGTTTGATCACTTGACTGGAAAAGAAATGACAATGTTCTTTCTACCCTCTCACTGACACACAGCCACGCATAGTTGCCCCATAAAGTTAAAGTAACATGGTGTCTTTGTATTAACAAGAGGAGATTTTGGCCTTTCATCTCTCTTAAACTGTGCTCCTTAAAATGGAGTTAGCTGATATGTTTGGTTAATTTCTTTTATTTTTATTTTTATTTTGTTTGTTTGTTTGGTTAATTTCTGATCCCACTGCTTTCTATGCTGTTTGTTTTTCTCTTTAGCCACCAAAATGCATAATCACCCAAACCATAGTCTTTATATGTTCACCATTCAGGGGATGGAGGGCTCCATTTCCTTCCCCTGGCCGGTGTTAGCTCTTCTCACATTCCATCTTTGCTTGGCTTCCATCCTAAGACTCCTGCTTTCTTGACTGAAAATTGCCAAGTACCTATGACAAAGACTGCTAGCTGACCCTAATAGTTGCTAAAAGTAATAGAACCAAGTTTTAGCTAGCATATTCTGAGCATTTTCTGTGTATAAGCTTCTTATAAAGATTTTATTTATATATTTGAGAGAGAGTGGGGGGAGGGGCAGAGATAGAGAAGAGGCAAAGAACTTCAAGCAGTACTCCACAGTGAGTGTAGAACCCAATGTGGGGCTCGGTCTCACCACCCTGAGATCATGAGCTGAGCGGAAACCAAGAGTTGGATGCTTAATCGACTAAGCCAACCAGGCCCCCCATCTCCGTGTAAACTTCTTACAAACAGTGCTCAGTGCATACCAGCTGCCATTAATATGTACAAATTTTCAAATCCTATGTATCCAGGCCCATCACTTATGGCTTTTAATGTTTTCTAACTTATATAAGCAGTTATCCCCCAAAGTTGTCCAAATCCCTTCTTAAATACCTGCAGATAATTTGATAATATACCGAGAAAGTCAATGATATTCTATCATAAATAATAAGAATTAATCAGAATAATTAAATTGGGAAAGTGGCTAGATATACATTTTTAAAGAAAACATAGTGATAGGGGCGCCTGGGTGGCTCAGTCAGTTAAGCCTCTGCCTTTGGCTCAGGTCATGATCTCAGGGTCCTGGGATGAAGCCCCATAGCAGGCTCCCCACTCGTTGGGGAGCCTGTTTCTCCCTCTCCCTGCTGCTCCCCCCCCCCGCTTGTGCTCTCTGTATCTCTGTCAAATAAATAAATCCTTAAAAAAAAAAAAAGAAAAGAAAAAGAAAACATAGTAATAACTAAAACTGGAACTGAATTTTAAATTTTATTTAATCTTAACTAAGTTAAATTTAGATAGCCACATGTGGCTGGCTGGTGGCCATTATATTGGACAGCACAGATTTAGCATATGCCCCAGGAGAGTTGCATTCAGATAAAGTCAGTGAACTGGACAGTGAGTTAAAACATACTGAGGTATGACTTGAACGAGAAAGAATGTATAGAGAAAAATTGTAACATTGTATTAAAGGACATGGACAAGACAGGAATAAATGTAAAAGCACACTGTGTCCTGGATGGGAAGATAACAGTAGGATTTTCTTAGAGCTCAAAAAATATATATATGTGGGTGTATATATATACACATATATATATGTATATATATACATGCAAACATATATACGTGTGGAATAATGAATGCATCATAATTAAAATGGAAGATTTTTGAAGAAAGTAAAATGTGTAGCGGGTATAAAACCTTCTATAATGCTACTGTGATCAAAACTATGGTCTCGGGGTCCTGGGATCGAGTCCCGCGTCGGGCTCTCTGCTTGGCAGGGAGCCTGCTTCCCTCTCTCTCTCTCTGCCTGCCTCTCTGCCTACTTGTGATCTCTCTCTCTCTCTGTCAAATAAATAAATAAAATCTTTAAAAAAAAAACTATGATAATGACACATAACTAGGATAGTTGGACCCTTTAGAAAGTTCAGCCTTAAATCTAAGTTCATGTGATAAATGGGTCATTTCAATTCACTGAGAAAAGAGTAGTTTAATAAATGGTCCTGGCAAAAATCATCTCTCATAGAGAAGAAAATGCAATTAGATCTCCATCATGTACCACACAAAAATTTTTAAAATCTGCCTAGGGTTATTTTTATTAATTCTAAATAAATGACTAGAGATCCCTAATTTCAGTGTTTCACTTTTTACTATAGAATGTGTATCAATTAAGAGAGGTCAGAGCTAGGGAAATCCTTTGTATAAGATTTTTAGTTGAAATTTCTATTTCCCTTAAAAAATATGATCTGTCTTATATCTTATCTTTTTTAAAAAAGATAGAAGTACCTGAAACTAATGTAACATTGTGTGTTGGCTCTGCCCAAATTTTAAAAAAAGATGTGAGGTAGACACTAATAGTCTCACTTTTTAGAGTAAACATTAAATTGTTTTATTCTAAATAACATAAATAATTAGAGATAAAAAATGACATTAGAGACCCAGATTTTAAAAATTCCAGTACTCCATTGTGTAGCCCCTTACTGTTCTAAATTTTCCTCCTGCTCTGGTTTTAGCACCCTAAGTCTTGCATGCCAGGGAACCTGCAGTCCTGGGCAACTGAACAGTTGATCCTCCTTCAGAAAATCTTCTCTTTTACAACCTCAGACAAACCATAACAATAACAGGGGGGGAAAAGGGTGAAACTATTGAGCCATACCTTTGATGAGGCTTTGAATGTGGAGAATCATTATCGGCTTAAAGAATTTTTAATACTGGGGCGCCTGGGTGGCTCAGTCGGTTAAGTGTCTGTCTGTCTTCGGCTCAGGTCATGATCCCAGGGTCCTGGGATCGAGCCTCACATCAGGATCCCTGCTCAGGGGGAAGCCTGCTTCTTTCTCTCCCACTCCCCCTGCTTGTGTTCCCTCTCTCACTGTGTCTCTTTCTATCAAATAAATAAATAAAATCTTTTAAAAAATAAGAATAAGGGCACCTGGGTGGCTCAGTGGGTTAAAGCCTCTGCCTTTAGCTCAGGTCATGATCCCAGGATCCTGGGATCGAGCCCCACATCAGGCTCTCGGCTCAGTGGGGAGCTTGCTTCCCTTCCTGTCTCTCAGCCTGCCTCTCTGCCTACTTATGATCTCTGTCAAATAAATTAAAAATGATAATAATAAAAAATTAAAAAATAAAAATAAAATCAATTAATAGCTACACAACTCTGCAAATATACTAAAACCATTGACTTGTGCATGCACAATGCAAATTTTTATGGTGTAGAAATTATATCTCAATAAAGTGTTTACAAAATAAAATCAATGGGAGGTGCCTGGGTGTCTCAGTGGGTTAAGCGTCTGCCTTCGGCTCAGGACATGATTCCAGGGTCCTGGGATCAAGCCCTGCATGGGGTTCCCTGATCACCAGGGAACCTGCTTCTCCCTTTACCTCTACCCCTTCCCCCAACTCATGTTCTCTCTCTCTCTCTCTCTTTTTTAAGATTTTATTTATTTAATTGAGAGAGAAAGAGAACAATTGAGAGAGAAAGCACGAGTGGGGGGCAGAGGGAGAGGGAGAAATAGATTCCCCACTGAGCAGGGAGTCTGATGCAGGGCTCGAGTCTAAGACTCTGGGACCATGACCTGAGATGAAGCCAGATGCTTAACTGACTGAACCACCAAGGTGCCCTCATGCTCTTTTTCTCTCACTCAGTCTCTCTCTCAAATAAATAAATAAAATATTTAAAGATAAATAAATAAAAATATAAAATCAATGGATATAAGCTTCTGTTGGACATAAACATCTAATTCCAGATCCTTCTCTTCTTCACCTCTCCTTTTGTTTTCCTTTCTGTCACTTTCTGTTTTTATTCCTTCTAGAATAGTCTTCTAAAACTCATCCTGTCACTTTAGAATCAAGAACATCCAAAGTTTTCTTTTTTAAAAGTGTATTAAATACATGAAAAATCTGAATATAGACAATCATGAAAGTATAAAATTATGATTTGTTTTATGATATCTTCCCTAGTTTCCAAAAATTGGCAAATTTGCCTAAATAAATTTTAAATATACCTGTACGTGTGAAAGGTTTATTTAGGCTTTTATGAACGTTTGCTCGTTTTATGAAAAACATCCAGGCAGGGGTGGAGAAGGGAGTTGGTCCCAAATAGGGCTGCTTCTATGGAGTGAACCCTTGTGACCTCCCCAGGTTTTTATGTTGAAGCCTAATCTTGGTATTTGGCGGGAGAGGGGGCGGGGCAGGGGGGCTTTAAGAGGTAATTAGGTCATGAGGGTGGAGTTCCAATGAGCGGGATTTGTGCCCCTATAGGAAGAGTCCCCAAAGAGTTTGCTTCCCCTCTCTCTCTGTTCTCTGCCATGTTAGGATACACAGAGAAAATGGCCATCTTATGACCCAGGAGCAGGTCTCACTAGGCACCAGATCTGCAGACACCTTGATCTTGGACTCCCCAGCCTCCAGAACAGTGAGAAATGTTTGTCGTTTAAGCCACTCCATCTATGGTCTGTTTGCTAGAGTAGCTTGAAGAAGACAGCCCTAGAATCCCCCAGAGTTCTCAGCACTGAGGTAAAGTTGCTGCCAATATCAAAACTTTGGCTGCTTAAATAGCCCCTAACTATGTATTATTTGTGTGGCCACAGGACCTGAAGTGGGAAAGAGCAGTAGAGGAGAGCTAAATGTAAGTTCATACCCACAACTGCCAACCACCAACAACGGCCATTGCCACGCACAGACGCTGTGCTGAGTGCCTCACAGACATTCAGTTACTCCACACAACAATCGCTCCTATGGTCTTTTATTATCTCTAAAATACATATAGAAAAATGGAGACTCGGAGAAGTTAAATAACCTACCCAAGACCTCACAGCTGGTCAGCTAATCTCTGTATATGTAATCAGACCTCTCATTCAGTGAAAGACCCCAGAAAATTACTCGTACAGCCTAAATCCCAGAAAATAGGGGGGACCCAAAGTTCCATTTGAGAACCCACTAGTTGTAGGGCATAGAATTAAAGCTAGAGTTATCACTCAATGAAGTCGTTGTTTTCTTCACACTGGCCTGTTTTGGGTCCAATTGCTGAGTCTCTTCCCCCAGAGAATAAAAATGTACTTTAGAACTTTAACTCATAACAAAGGAAAATATGTCATATTACTACTAATTTTAAAGCAACCCCTGGAGTGCTGTGATTTGTCTATCTTTGATCAAAGGTTCTTCCCAAGCAGGCTGATTTTATGAATTTTCCTGAGCTGTGTTAAATGGCATCCCATTAGCATCGACATGAATGAGGAGCGCGGGGAGGAGGGGGGCGGCTCCGCACAAAAGCATGACCTCTTATTAGTTGCTATTCTGATACTTTGTCAGCACTGATTCAATGGCAGGGAGAGGAGGCTCATAGGAGATTATGTAGAAAGACTATGCTACACTTTATAGCCTTTCTCAAGCCATCAGGGTGAAGAATTGACTGCTACTTACATCCATAATTATATGTGGCATTTTGGCTCTATAATTAAATTCAAAAAATTCACACGCGGCAATTTGTTAAATTTAAATAATGTTACAAAAAATAAAAAGATCAGTGAATGAGATGAGCTTCTGAACTTAGGGATATGATTTGAGGAAAGACTCATTCACTCAAACTAGCAGGGTTTGTAGCTGCAAAATAAACTCAGTAACACTTAATTCTGCTGAATCTGGGATGTGATGATGTCATTAGAATCTGGGCCATTGGATGGGATTATACAGGAAACAATTGCAATAAACCCTTCGGTACAAGAAATTCAAAACTTTAAGTTCAAAATGAGTAATGTTCATAGACCAGTTTCACTGTTATCTAGTTGATTTAAGGTTCTTTAAGAAGTACATATAATATTTATTAAAATCTAGTAGGATTTTCCCAGTCCTTCTAGAAGGACTGAGGTACAAAGAAGAGATTTATTCAAATCAGTAGCAAGAACTGGGATGAATCAAAATAAGTATGTATAACAACAAAACTACATGCTTGCTGAATATTTTTCGGTTAAAAAGCACTTTGATATAGGTACAGATATCCTCAGACAGTCCAGAAAAAGACTTGATTTATGATCACTTTAAGGTGCCCTCTGTTAGTTGGGGGAAACAGACAAGGTGGGACAGGGAGAGTGGGGTACCCCAGAGCCAGACTTGCTCCATGGACCAGATGGAGGTAGGACCTGATGGAGTGTTAATAGGGGGATTTTTGCCAGTGTTGTCACAGAAAGAACTTCCACGTCCAGAACCTGGGTATTAGGCATGGACGATGTCACGAAATTACCTCCCTGTGTGGTAGAACATCGCATGCTGGTGTGGCTGAAAGTTCAAAGGACTCGGCTTCCCCAGTTAGATTAGCCCAGTCAGCACTTACAAGGGGGGGATTATATAAGGCAGAGATCATTGGAGACCATCTTACAGGCTGCCTACCACAATATCCAACCTCCCTAATAATCAGCGAAACACAAATTACAATTTAAAAGTACTGGAGCGCCTGGGTGGCTAAAGTCAGTTCAGCATCCAACTTCGGCTCAGGTTGTGACTTCAGGGTCGTGAGATGGAGCCCCTGCTTAAGATTCTCTCTCTGCCCACCTGCCCAACATGTGCTTTCTCTCTCTTTCTTTCTCTCTCTCAGAAAAATAAAATAAAATTCAAAAGTACCATTTGAATTACTTATCAGAATTTTAAAATGGTAATATCAAGCAATTGCCAAGGAATGATGAGACATGTTTTGTTGGGAGTAAACATAAGCTGATACAGTGTTTTGGAAAGCAATCTTTAAAAATTCATTAAGAGCCAATAAAATATGCAAATCCTTTTAACCTTTTAATCCCATGCTTAAGAATCTATCCTAAGGGGATGCCTGGGTGGCTCAGTTGGTTAAGTGGCTGCCTTTGGTTCAGGTCATGATCCCAGCGTCCTGGAATCAAGTCCCACATCGGGCTCCTTGCTCGGCAGGGAGCCTGCTTCTCCCTCTGCCTCTGCCTGCCACTCTGTCTGCCTGTGCTCACTTGCTCTCTCTCCCTCTCTCTCTGGCAAATAAATAAATAAAATCTTAAAAAAAAAAAGAAAGAATCTATCCTAAGGAAATAATTATTAAAAAACCAAAACCAACAAAAAAGTCTATAGGCATGGATATGATAATTTTTTCAGAAGATTTTATTTATTTGACACAGAGAGAGAGAGAGAGAGACAGCAAGAGAGGGAACACAAGTGGGGGGACTGGGAGAGGGAGAAGCAGGCTTCCCACTGAGCAGGGAGCCCAAAGCGGTGCTCCATCCCAGGACCCTGGGATCATGACCTAAGCTGAAGGCAGATGCTTAATGACTGAGCCATGGATATGATTATTACAACCCATGGATATGATTATTACAATATTATTTATAAGAGTAAAAAATTGAGGGGAATGATAAAATGATATCCAGAAAGGAATAGTTAAATAAACAGAGTTTCATCTACTTTACAGAATATTGTAGTCATCATTTTAAGATCATGGAATAACATTGTGAAATGCTTATGATTTAATGTAAAGTGAAAAGATAAAGATATAAAATTATTTGTAAATTAGCTACTAATAAGTAAAAATATTTATAAGAATGGAAGATTTGAGGGGCACCTGCTTGGCTCAGTTGGTTAAGTGTCTACTTTTGACTCATGTCATGATTCCAGGGTTCTGGGATGGAGCCCCACCTGCCTCTGCTGAGCAGGGATCCTGCTTCTCCCTCTCCCTCAGCTCCTCCTCCTGCTTGTGCTCTCCCTCTCTGTCAAATAAAATCTTAAAAAAAAAAAAGAATAAAAGACTTAAAAGATTACTCCCAAATGCCATCAATAATTGAGTCTGAGAGATTAAATTATAATCTATCTTGATTCATTAATATACATACATAGTTATGATTATAGGAAACCAAACCTCAGAAAAGTTATAAGCTTTTTTGGCCAAATTATATTTTCTGTGAATTTAAGTATCCCTTAAACCTGTTTCACCCAATGTTTTACCTTAAGGACATTGCCATACATCTATATGTAGTTATATGGTGCTTTTATAATTTTCCAAGCATTTTACCACTATTCTTCACTTTTAGGTCACTACATTCCCTTATTTATTCTTTCCGTTGCGGAGATTAGGAATCGAGTTTGAAGAGTTGCTGGCGAGGTTGCAGAGCAAATAAAGTTCTCATTTGCTGCTGGTGGGAATCCAAGGTGGAATGCTGCTACGGCAAAGAGCGTGGTAGTTTCTTATAAACTCAGACATAAACCTATAAAATGACCCGGCATGCAATCCCATGCCTAGAGATGTGCCTCAGAGAAATGAACACTAATGACCAACCACACATGCACATAAACTGGTATCTACATGGCAGCATTATTCCTAATGGCACACACATACAGAAAATCCGGGAAACAACCCACGTGGTCTTCACCTGGCGAATGAATGAGTAAACAAGCTATGTTACGTCCATACCTCAGAATACACCTCAGCAGTTAAAAGGAATGACCTACTGATACATGTAACAAAATTGATAAATCTCAAACATATAATGAAAAAGGAAAGAAAAGTGAAAGTAAAAGAAGCCACGCTCCGAAGGCTAAATATTATGTGATTCCATGTATATGAAATTCTGGAAAAGGTAAAATTATAGGGCCTGAAACCCGATCTGTGGTGGCCCAGGGCTCGGGATGAGAAGGGTTGACTGCGGAAGGGAATTTGGGGGGATGACGAGACTGTTATGGTTTACACAGGAATGACCCTGAAAGATAACCTCTTTGGAGGGTGGAGTGTGCCTAGAGGAAGTCATTTCAGGGGTGTCTCCTCCCCGCAGCTCTCCTGAAGACATGGGCTCCAGCTGCTGCAGCAGAAAGGAAGTAAAGGAAAACTATTTTATGGAATTCCCATGATGGGGCCTGAAGGAGCTGCGAAGAAGTCTTACACATATTTTATCCCTGCAACAGCTTATCATTCCCATTTTACACATAAGGAAACGGAGGCTCAAAGTGATTAATCCATCCTCTGAGAGTGAACTCAGGCACCTCTATGCTTAACCGGATTTCACTTTATTTGAGCGGAGACACTGGACTCTTACACGTGGTAGTAACCCTTCTTTCCCACTGCAGAGTAACAAGAATTTTCTTTACGTAGAAAATAGAACTGCATCTGTTCTGGAGGAGGAAGGGAGCATCTCTGTCTAATTTGCACACAAGTGCTATGTGGGCAAATAGTGGACCCTGATTCTTTCACTGGCCCTGACTCCCCCCCACCCCAGCTGCTCGTAAGTGACCACAGTGCCTGTTTCTACAGGCCCCTCCTATCCACTATAACCCACTTTCTGGCCTCATGGATGCGAGTTTGGGTGGCCATATATATCTGGGGGAGGGAGAAATTCTCCGGGGCCTGGGGAGGCATGATGGGTAGGTCAGGAGGGCAGAAGCAGAGGATAAAAAAAAATCCTAAGGAAGTAGGAGGGTGAGGGCAATGGACTAGAACAGTGAGCCACCAGGAAACTCTCTAATTGCTTTGTCTTGTGCAATCATTATGTACGTTTTCAAAGTTTGCTTACCCTAGAGAAACGAGGTCTCAGATTAAGCAATCTGGTGAATTAACAACCAGGCCAGAGTCTTTTTTTTTCCCCCATGTTCCAAGATTCTTTGTTTATGCACCACACCCAGTCAGGCCAGAGTCTTAAAAGCTCATCCCCTATGGACTGAAATATTATTCCAGTTTCTCATTCCAGGAGAAAAGTAGGAGCCAAAATTGATGTTAAGGTTTGTGACTAAGTGTTTTATGTATATGTCTAAGTTGCTTTTTCACTACAATCTTCCAGACACTCCCTTGGGGTCTGCCAGTCTTGTTGCTACTACCATAGACTCATTCCCAGGCCCCTGCTGGTGTAGAACTGATCCTGAGGGAAATGACAACAGCTCTGTTGAATTGAAGTTCTGTCCCAAAGCCTACAGACAGGAGTGTCTGTTGTGGTCAGTAACGCTGTTCACCAAATATTTCCACACTTCTGGGAACAATGTAGGAATGTCCATCCTGGCCCCTTCATGGTTAAGTGAGGCCATGTGTCTAGTTCTGCTCTGTGAATTGTGAGCAAAAGTGAAATATGGAACTTTGAGGCCTAGTGCTTGTCCTCTGGCCCAGAGCTGGGCTCTGTTAGAGACATTGCCTCCTCTGGCACCTGGAGTTCTGGGGGAGGTCATAGGGAGCAGAACCCCCTGCTGAATCACCATGGACATGTTTTAAGCCACTGAGATTTTTTGTTGTTGTTGTCACTGCAGAATCTGTTCTGATAGATACAATACCTTTTTAGTTTTATATAATGTTTGCTGGTTTTTATGTTTTTAGAGGCTAAGAATAGTGATTTATAGCCTGTGTTTCCAGTTAAATAAGGAATGTTCTCACTGAGCTATGTAGTAATATGATATAAAATTGTTCAAAACAAAAATATAGCTCTGTGTTTGAGACTGTCTAAAAATAAATTGTCTAGAATTACCTTAATAAAATTCCATCAAAGTAGGAAGCTAGTCAAATTAATTGTTTATCACAAAACCTTCAGGCTAATTAAACTTTTATATGTCTCTAATACAATGTTCCTTTAAGAAAAAACTCAGTGGGTTTCTAAATAAACCTTTAATGTTGGCTGAAACAAGTTTTAAATCTTATTAATTTTCATATTATTCATTATTATTATTAATTTCATATTTATTCAAATAAATTTCATATTAATTTTCATTCTTTATCACTTATGTTATCTACCTCATATGTTAGAATCATTTTAAAAAAGTAAATTGAGACAAAGATTCTTTTTTTTTTTTTTTAAGATTTTATTTATTTATTGGATAGACAGAGATTGCAACTAGTCAGAGAGGCAGGCAGGGAGAGAGAGGAGGAAGCAGGCTCCCTGCTGAGCAGAGAGCCTGATGTGGGGCTCGATCCCAGGACCCTGGGATCATGACCTGAGCCGAAGGCAGAGGCTTTAACCCACTGAGCCACCCAGGCGCCCCGAGACAAAGATTCTTAAATGTTCACAAAAGAAAAGAAAAATATTAAAATCATTAGAACTGTAAGTTTTTATTACTGTCTTTTAAAAATATCATTAGCTTTTAGAATGTTATGTACTGTATAAGCATGTAAGAAAAAATAGTCACAATGGAACTCTTTTTCTTTAACTTTCAAGCTTGCTGGCATGTACCATACTACTTTGAAGCTATTCATTATGCTTAAAGAATACGTGTTTATTTTTTACTTTATATGTCCCTAAGAGGGGCAAGTATGTTCCTCTCAAATGATGAGAATATATTTTCATCAAATAATAAGAGCCCAAAGAATAGGTCTTTAATGTTTACTTCTGATATTCTGATCTATTTGGGTCCTACTTTTCCCAGTCTTCCTGTATCTCATTGATTCTAGGATACATTTTTTTCCCCAAAGATTTTATTTATTTATTTGACAGACAGAGATCACAAATCGGCAGAGAGGCGGGGGGGGGGGGGGCGGTTGGGGGAAGCAGGCTCCCTGCTGAGCAGAGAGTCCATTGTGGGGCTCGATCCCAGGACCCTGAGATCATGACCTGAGCTGAAGGCAGAGGCTTAACCCACTGAGTCACCCAGGTGCCCCTCTAGGATACATTCTTATACATTCTTATAGATGCTTAAACATTTTTAAAGATTTTACTTACTTATTTGTCAGAGAGAGAGAGAGAGCACAAGCATGGGGAGGGGCAGAGGCAGAGGGAGAAACAGGTTCGCCATTGAGTAGGGAGGCTGACCTGGGGCTCTATCCCAGGACTCTGGGATCACAATCTGAGCTGAAAGCAGAGGCTTAGCTCACCAAGCCACCCAGGCAACCCTATGTTTTACATTTTACCAATAACTATTTTCCTCTAAATTCTGTAGATATTACCCTATTATCATCTGATAAATAATATTATATATCTGGGGATAGCATTATTTTTATTTCTTCAGAGACAACTTAGTTCTATCTAAATGCTTCTAGAGTTTTTTTGTTTATGTTTTATATTTAGCAAATATTTTATATTTAGCAGAACACCCTAAAATATAGTGGCTTAAAGATGCAATGATTTATTATTTGCCATGATTCTGTGGGTGAGCCAGGCAGTCTCCCTGCTTGTTTCATGCTCACCTTGCACAACCGCATTCAGTTGGATGATCAGCTGGGCTGAGAGTTACACATTGAACTCACTCACATATCTGGAGGTTGTTCCTAGCTGTCAGCTGTGGTGTCTCAGTTTCCTTCCATGCAGCCTCTCATCCTCCATTAGGTTAGACTGGACTCTTTTTGTGACAGTGTTCACTTCCATAACATTCTATTGGTCATTACAAGACACACCCAGACTGAGTGGGTGGGAAATAGACTACAATTCTCGATGGGAGATTCTTGCAAGAATCTGTGGCTGTATTTACTCCCATCCATCCTCTGGTCATAATTACTGACATTTCTCCATCATGCATTAGACACTTAATTCCCTCCTAAGACCTGTAGGAATTTGATACAACTATAGCATGAGAGCCAATATTTCATTATCTCATCTGATTTGGATATGAATAAGACTCCTCCCACAAGCCAGCCTATGATCTAAAGATCATTGAACTAAAACAGGAGTCCAAAAACTTTTTCTGTGAAGATCCCATATTAATACAATAATTTTATTAATATCAATAAATTTAAATTTATTAATAAAAATCTATTAAATAAACTATGTTATTGTTTTATAATTATAAATTATAATTTTATAATTACTATAAATGATAAATTTATGGTTACTATAAATTATAATGTTATAAATTATAATTATTATAGTCATTATTTATTTATTATGATAATTCATTAATAGCTTATTTGTTATATTTATTGTAATTATTATATATTATAATATCATAAATTATTCTCATTATTTATAATATTATATTTAAATAAACCATTTTTATTTAATAAAAATACATCTAAAATTTATATATGAATGTAAATATTTTTGGCTTTTGGGCTGTAGAGTTTCTGCTTTGTTTTAAAGATTTTATTCTCAGGTAACCTTTATACCCAATGTGGGGCTTGAACTTACAACCCCAAGATCAAGGTTTGCAGGCTCCACTGACTGAGCCAGCCAGGCACCCCTATATAGTCTCTGTTGTAACTGTTCATTTCTGCAATTGTAGTGTGAGAGCAGCCATAGATAACATGTAAAGAAATGAATGTGGCCATATCCAATTAATCAGGTATTGAAAGAAATAGGCAAAGGACTTGTTTTAGCCTGTGGGCCATACTTTGTGCCCCCGATTTACAGTATAAGAGATCCCACAGAGGAAAATCAAGATACCCCAGCCAAAGTCTGAACCAACTGTCTGACATAAAAGTGGGATGATGTGTGACCTTTAATCCAGATGACCCTTTTACTGATTTAAAGTCATCAGAGGAAACTCCCAGTCAACCTACAAAATCATGAGAATTAATTGTTGTGTTTTAATCTGCTTAATTTTGGACATTTCGTTATACAGCAGTAGTTAACTAAAAGAGAAATTGGTACCTGGAGTGGGGTGCTATTGTAACAAAACCATGTGATATTTGTTTAAAAAGTAAATATTAATGTCAAGATGTGGAGGATTAAATATGGCCACAAGCTTTTTTCTTTTTTTTTTTGGTCTGATTTTAAGATTTCATTAATACCCTGAAACTCATCCACGGAGAACTTCAAGTTGAGAATAGCTAGCTCCCATATTAGTGTATTTTCATTAAATTTAAGTTAACTCTTTCCATCTAAAGAAAGACACAGTTCTTTCTTTAGCTTATTAAAATCAGTATTCATTGTTATAGCTTTGATTATTGCTTGTTCAAGTGTTCGTCATTTATCTTTGTAACACCAATCATCCATATGTAGGTTCTCTATTCTCTCTTACATTATCACTAGCTTCTTGCTTGTCATTTTCATCTCTTTATCCTTTCCTTTGTAATTTCAGCAAGCTTCTCAGGTATTTCCTCCCTATTACTATTTTAGTTTCCTTTGGTGTCAGTTCAATTCTTTAGACATATGACTTAAAGGTAATGTGTGGATTGGGTTTGGATTCTGATTAAATAAACCAAGTACTTGAAGAAATAATTGTTGAGACAGTCGAGGAAATTCTGAACATCATCCAGGTATTAGATGTACTAAGTATTATAAATCCTATTCAGTGCGATGATGGAATTGTGGTTACATTTAAAAAAAAAAAAGAATAAAGAATGACTTCAAGTGAGAGAGTTACTTACTGAAGTATCTACAGGTGAGATTATATTATCTTTGGAATTTGATTTAAAATATTTTAGTAAAAAGAAGAGGGAAAGAGGTTTTGTTTTGCCTTTTTTTTTTTTTTTAGAGAGAGACAGCATGTGTGCACAGGTGTGTGTGCACACACACACACGGGCACACACATGAGGGAGCAGGGGAGGGGCAGAGAGAGAATCCCAAGCAGGCTTCACACTGAGCAGAGCCTGATGAAGGGCTCAGTCTCACGACCCTGAGATCACGACCTGAGCTGAAATCATGAGTCAGTTGCTTAATCAGCCGAGCCACCCAGGCTCAGTTTAAAACGATTCATAAAATATGGCAACTAAGTGGAATGATGATTAAATGGTGATTATTACATCAATCCTTCCAATTTTTTCAAGGTAAACTATTGTTTTAAATTGTAAAGCATCATGAGATTTCTAGTTACTATTAAGCTCTTTTACAAAATGAAAGAATATTAGAGCTCAAATGATCCTGGGAATTATTTTGTTTCCTCACAATAATGAGACAATTGGAAAAATCTTAAGGAAAAATCCTTAAGAAAATTGATACCCTGGCACAGGGTTTTTTGTTTTTCTGGTTGGGTGTGCGTGTGTGTGTGTGTGTTTGGCGGGGGGGGGGGGGGGGTTGCTTAAGCTTTTGTTTTATTTTATTTTATGTTTTATTTAAATTCAATTAGCCTCCACTTTTGCCTCCATTTTAAACATCCCACAATATAAAGTATCAAAATTGTAAAAATAAATATGAACTTTACTGCTTTTAATACAGTTTTTTTAAAAGATATTATTTATTTGACAGAGGGAGATCACAAGTAGGCAGAGAGGTAGGCAGAGAGAGAGGAAGGGAAGCAGGCTTCCTGCTGAGCACAGAGCCCGATGGGGGGCTCGATCCCAGGACCCTAAGATCATGACCTGAGCTGAAGACAGAGGCTTTAACCCACTGAGCCACCCAAGCACCCCTAAATCAGATTTAATATACATCATTTAACGGTTTAATTATGTTTGTCCTTAAACCATCCACTTCCTTTATACATTCCTGCCTGCCTCAAAATCAGCTTTCTTTCCAACTCAGTCTGCTATTCTATATCATCTTTTGTATCTTATTTCAAAGAGTTAAGATTTTTTTTGAGAACACTAAGCAGATGTCCTGTTCTGGCAGAAAGTCTATTTTAAAATATGTTCTTCTTACCCATCTTAAAGCTATTTTCTCCATTTTCCATTTTTTAAAAATTTTTTTTAAGATTTCTTTTTTTTTTTTTATTTGATAGACAGAGATTGCAACTAGTCAGAGAGGCAGGCAGGGAGAGAGAGGAGGAAGCAGGCTCCCCGCTGAGCAGAGAGCCCGATGTGGGGCTTGATCCCAGGATCCTGGGATCATGACCCGAGCTGAAGACAGAGGCTTTAACCCACTGAGCCACCCAGGCGCCCCTCCATTTTCCATTTTTTAGAATCCTTTCCTATCCCCTTGTGTTCACTTTCTTTTTATTTATTGTCCTTAAAGAGAAAAGGTCCTCTCGGGTCTGGTTTTCCTCCATAAACAGGGAAGGTGTATTCTGCTTTGTTCCCTCATTGTCCCCAGTTTGTTGTTAACCTTCTCTTTTCAGCTGTAGTCTGGTTGATTTAAATTTTGGTAAACCAGAATCCTAGGGCCCATGAGAAGAACATTGAAACGCTGAAAAATCCAAACAGAAGAACTTCCTCTCTCTAGTGTCCCTCTACTCTGTCTACTGAAGCTGTTGTACTAGAAGCTAAACTTCTGTATCCAGACCACTAATACTCTGTTTCCATTTGGCCAGATATTCATGTTAAGTACAAGTATTTTACAGGGTCTGCCCAACTTCATGGGACACAAGTTCCTGCCACTTGACTAGCTCTGCTCTTGGTGTTTTCCCATGGCCACTCCACTTAATAACGGCTGATTTGTACTGGTGAAATGGAACCAAGTGCTCCTGTGTGGTTTTTCTCATGTATCAACTGGCTGGGTGAACTACATTTCCCAGAATTCTCTTTCCTGTATGTTTCCCACTAGGGTGAGCCACTAGAGACATTCATGTATGAGATTTAAAGGGCAAAAATGAGCATGGCCTTTTTTTTTTTTTTTAATAAAACATTTTTTTTAATAAAACATTTGCACTCACCTGCTAGCTCACCTTGTTGGTCTGCAACAACTCCATCTCCCCCTGGATCCTCCTTCAGCTTTTCCAACTCCTAAGCCAGGTGCCAGTTTCTCCTGTGGGACGCTCATTCCATCAAGACCAGAGGCAGTGAGAACTGACACCGTTTTCGGTTCATCCTTGTGGGTTTCAGGTCATGTTTATGGGGTCCAGTTTGTCCTTTCTCCCCTGCACTTTAGATCCATCTGCTCTTCCCAGATGCCTACCCTGTGAACTCTAAACTCTATTGTCAGGTAAAATGCACAGCCTTGGGGCGCCTGGGTGGCTCAGTGGGTTAAGCCTCTGCCTTCAGCTAAGGTCATGATCCCAGGGTCCTGGGATAGAGGGATGGAGCCCCACATCGGGCTTTCTGCTCAGCAGGGAGCCTGCTTCCTCCTCTCTCTCTGCCTGTCTCTCTGCCTACTTGTGATCTCTGTCTCTCAAATAAATAAATAAAATCTTAAAAAAAAAAATCCACAGCCTTAAAAGACTTCTGGACCAGCTCCTATAGTTGAGGTCAAATTCCTATAACAAAGCACTCTGTGTGTGTGAACCATATCTCAGTGTAACTATCTTTAGCTCTCTACCTCATCCCATCTGTCTATCCA
Organism: Meles meles; assembly: GCF_922984935.1. Classification (NCBI taxonomy): domain Eukaryota; kingdom Metazoa; phylum Chordata; class Mammalia; order Carnivora; family Mustelidae; genus Meles; species Meles meles. The sequence goes on along the minus strand of NC_060071.1, from coordinate 89,913,464 downwards.
CCTACCTACTTACCTATCATCTATATTTCCTAGTGATTCTGCTTCTTTAATTGAATCTTGACCAGTAGAGCTCCCCATCTGATCTGTGACCCACTTTAGTTCCGATTATTTCACTTCAAAGTTTGGAAATCCTCATCGGTTTCTCCTAAAGTCTCTTCAGTTTAACTTTGTGGTTATTTTGTTGGTTCTTAGGAAGGGGCTTGCACTTCAACAATCAGTAATTTCCTTTTCTCCAGTTGAATGAGCATTTTTTTTAAAAGATTTATTTACTTATTTGGCAGTCAGAGATCACAAGTAGTCAGAGAGGCAGGCAGAGAGAGCAAGATGAGGAAGCAGGCTCTGTGCTGAGCAGAGAGCCCGATGTGGGGCTCGATCCTAGGACCCTGAGATCATGACTGGAGCCGAAGGCAGAGGCCTTAACCACTGAGCCACCCAGGCGCCCCTGAATGTGCACTTCAACAGAAACTCCCTCACTTTTGGGGCTCATGATGTTCTCTTTGCCTGGTAAACTAGAAGCAGGGATTGATCCATGAGGGATTTAGGCACAGGGGCTTTCATAACCATTTTCTATAGCTGCTTCCTGGGAGGAAAAACATTATCAGCCTAAATCTAATTCTATGTTCTTTGTCCATACAAATATCACTCTACTAACTCTAGCTCTTGGTTTGAAGATTTGGGGGAATTTAAAAAAAATAGACCACAGGTCCCTCTTCTAGCCACGACTAACTGCAAGTAAACAAACGTGTGAAACAAATCTTCAGACATTGGACCACAACTAGTTCAGAACTGTGATCTTGAAAAAGAGATAGACGAGGAGAGCTCTCTGGTCACCCCAGCTCTCCATCTGCAAGGATGATTTAGACAAAGACACAGAGAGGGGATCTCAAGCAGCATGTACTGTTTTTGCTAAGCTGAGACAGAGATCAAAGTTTGAGGAGGGGAAAAAAAAGTTTGAAGAGTTATCAATAATGAAGCTGGAATGTATGCCACAGTTCTAGAGAGGAAGCATCTATGACAAAAAAAGGGCTCCAGAAGTATGCATAACATATCCTTAAGTTTTTGACTGAATGTAAGAAGCATGTACATAGGATGACATTCAAGAAGGCTAGGTAGGAAATGGAGTTGCCAACTAAAGAGTTGCCATATTGCACACTGGATGAGGGAGTTGTAATAAATAGTGGAATGGGGGACGCCTGGGTGGCTCAGTGGGTTAAGCTGCTGCCTTCAGCTCGGGTCATGATCCCAGGGTCCTGGGATCGAGTCCCACATGGCCTCCTTGCTCGGCAGGGAGCCTGCTTCTCTCTCCACCTCTGCCTGCCTCTCTGCCTGCCTGTGTGCTCTCTCTCTCTCTCCTTCTCTCTGACAAATAAATAAAATAAAATATTTTTTTAAAAAAATAGTGGAATGGGAGGAGTTTCTGACCTTTATGTTGTTTTTTTTTCCTTTAAGAGAAGCCACAGTTACAACTAAAACTTAGTTGGAAATCCACAGTTTCTAATGATAAATCATTACAATGGATGCCATCCAACATTACTATGGAGAAAAAAGAAAATGAGACTCATACCCGTAAGATAATCTGTGGATACCAACCCTAGGATGAACCCAGTGTTGAAATTAGCAGATAAGGATTTTAAAGCAGCTATGGTAACTGTGTTCAAGGGCATAAAGGAAAATATGCTTATAGTAAATGAACAAATAGAAACTGTAAATAAGAACCAAATGGCAAGGCCACAGCCTGAGCCCATGGTTAAAGTGGGGCTCATGGCCAAAGTGAGGTGGAAGGCTCTGGAGCAGAGAGAGTCTAGACCAAGCAGTAAGTTTAGTTTGTGATGCTTATAATTAGAATTAATGATTTTAAATTGTGAGTTTACCTGATGCAGTCATGTCCTCTTCATCCAATTTTTTAAGGTCTCTCTCTATTTATTAACCTTTTAAAAGCATTAATCTTCTAAGATGTGATCATTAAACCCCCTGGGATAAATTAGAATATCTTTACAGAATTATCAAGTTCACATTGCTGCTGTTTCAAAGTCCAGCCACAGGTTTTCTTTTCCAACTAGAATATGTGATGATGACTAGAATACCAAGATCCAATGGAGCCTGTATTGTGCTTCTTGGACTCGGACTTTAATCCTTGCAAATAGTTACAGTGATTATCACAAGAGAAGGATCCAGGAGCTTGGCTATAAAACGTCTGAAAAGTATTTTCTACTGCTACACGCATCAGGATGTAAGGCCCAGAAGTTTAAGCAGGACACAGCCCAGTACCTTGTGAAGTTAAGCATGGAGACTTCTGTTGGATATTTTTCAGCCTCAGTAGCATGAAAGATGTTGGCTAAACAGGCCTCGAATCAACGGGTCTTTGAGTAGAACTGCCACTGAGTTCTCTAACCAAGTATCGCAGATCCTGAACAAAACATTCGATGATATCATTATATCTGGGAAGCCTCTACCGTAACAACCAACTTATCCAAAATGATCATGCATAAAAGAAGCTTATTTCTCCTTCTTGAAGGCATGTTGGCAAATATCAACTAGCCAAAGTACAGACCACTCTTATGGAGTTCTGGCTATATCCATTGAATTGGGAAGAAATCTTCAGCCACAATTTCAGGATAAAAAAGTAGATCTAAACAAACTGGTGAAAGAAAAATTTCATTAGTTTAGAAAAATATGAGATTCAACTAAAGAAAGATGGTAAATAAAGATGATGTGACTTCCTTTTAAAACACTCTTCCCAATACTCTGGGGGGAAAAAGCTGATATATATATATATATATATATATATATATATATATATATATAATATATAATAGAGAGAGAGAGAGAGAAAGAGAGAGAGAGAAATAAAATATAAATGTGTTATATATATTTTATTTTATTTTATGTATTTTTAAATTAACATATAATGTATTATTTGTTCCAGGGCTACAGGTCTGTGCTTCATCAGTCTTACACAATTCACAGCACTCACTATAGCACATACCCTCCCCGATGTCCATTACCCAGCCATATTATATATATTTTATAGCTACTTATCAAAAGTTCTGGTGAATTTTCTGCTGAAAGGAGAAGTTAAGTCAAGCAATAATGAGCCATGTTTTGGTTGGCTGGTGAAGCAGGTAGAAGAGGCTTTGCTGAGACACATTGCCCAGTAGTGCAAGTTTTGTTGCTGAAGCTTAATCAAGGCATCCACAATTTAATGGACTGATCATACTGGTGAGGTGTTTGCTACACTGTTGGTGGAATGATTGGACCTCTCGAATGCTATAACCAATCTAATAGCAAGAGATACCGTTACTCAGCGATAAAAATTCTGATGGTCATGCTTGAAGCAATAAAAATCTTCACTGAATGATAGAAATATTTTTAAAGCAAAAAATTCCCCTCTGCTCGTTTAATGATCAAAAAAGGCATGAAATGAATCTTTGCTTTATGTTTTTTGATCACTTGATATCGTCTCCCAGGTCACTGAGCTCTGCTTTTGTTTCTAATCATTTTTCTCTCTGCTTTTCAGATCGAATAATTTCTATTGATCTGTTTTCAAGCTCTGCTGTCTCCAATTTTCTCTTGGAGAAGAGAACTCATACAGTGATTGTTTTCCCCATTTCGTAGATTGTGACTCTTTAGTTTTAAAATTTCCATTTGATTTTTAAAATGTTTCCATTGCCCTGATAATGTTCTTCCATTTATTCAGTTATTATTTTAATACCATAGTTTGTATTTGAATGTATACGTATTTTATTGTATGTTATTGCCTCCTTAAATGTACTTTTCTGCTAATTCCAACCATCTTGGTTATTTGCAAGTTTGTTTCAATTAACTGCTTTCTCTTTTGACATTAGGAACTATCTCCTATGTTTTTACATGCTTGGTTATTTTTTATTATAATTGGCCATTATTAATAATACATGTTAGAGTTTTTAGATTCTGGATTCTGTTATATTCTGTTATTCTTTGAAGAGTATCGACTTTTGTTCTACTAGGGAGTTAAATTTCCCAGCTGATTTCCCTTGAACTTGTGGAGCATTGTTTTTACATGTTGCTAGATATATTTATTTGCCCCTCACATTGGAGACCAATCTTTCAGTCCTGTGACATTGCCTTTTCTTCCGATGCAAGCTTTCTTTCAATGTTGTTCACCAAATCCGTTTAACTTGGTAAGATCAAACTCCAAGCTCCCCCGCTCAGCTTTCACATTCTTCCACGTGCTGTTTCGGCTGAGCTCCTTGGACTATCTCTTGTACATATGCATTTCAGGAGTTAGCCTATGATTTGAGAGGCATTTAAATCCAATTTTGGGTCTTCCTTCCCCATTCCCACTCTTACCCTCCAACATGGTTTCCTCTGTTCTGGGAATTCCCTACCCTTATTTTCCAGCTACTCTTGCAGCCCCTGACTCCGTCTTGTGATACCTCAAGCTCAAACACTGGGCTTTTCTACCTGTCTTCTCTCTGCCCTGTGCTATGTAGTCTGAGTAGTGCCCTCATTGCAATAGCCTTGAAAACGTGATTCTCACCCTGTGAGTCCATTAAAGACTAGAACTGCCTTCAGTTTCCTTTCTGCCTGCTTTAGCTCACTTTCTGGTACTTACAAATAATTGTGTGTATGTTTGTGTGTGTGCTGTCCAGAGTTCATTATTGTTTTTTTTTTTAAGATTGTATTTATTTATTTGACAGAGAGAGATTTATTTATTTGACAGGCAGAGAGGCAGGGAGAGAGGGGGGGGAAGCAGGTTCCCTGCCAAGCAGAGAGCCTGATGCGGGACTCGATCCCAGGACCCTGAGATCATGACCTGAGCTGAAGGCAGAGGCTTAACCCACTGAGCCACCCAGGCGCCCCCAGAGTTCATTATTGTTATCTGAGAAGGCTTAGTCTGATATAAGCTACTTTCCATTGCCAGAATCAGAACTCCCATTCCAGGATATACACCTACAGGGCGCCTGGGTGGCTCAATCTTTGGGTGTCTGCCTTCATCTCAGGTCATGATCCCAGGGTCCTGGGATCGAGTCCTACACTGGGCTCCCTGCTCAGCGGGAAGCCTGCTTCTCCCTCTCCAACTCCCCCTGCTTGTGTTCCCTCTCTCACTGTCTCTCTCTCTCTGCATTAAATAAATAAAATCTTTTTTTTTTAAAGTATATACACTAAAGCAAGCTGTTCAGGTGATTCTTACACTCTCTAAAATTTGAGAGCTACTGTCTTTTTTTTTTTTTTTTGAGAGCTACTGTCTTGATAAAACTTCTGCGCTTAACTCTATCTTTTAAGAAGTCATCTTCTTCACAGCAAAAAAGAATTTAAACTCTTTAGGTACATTAGTCACACTCTTTTAATGGGGAAAATAAAGTCCTAGAAACAGGATAACTATACTCTTCCCCACAGTGTGTTCCTTTTTACCATATTTTCCTAAAAGTACTGGAACCTCTTTGTTAGAAATCAGGGAACATTGTCATAGAGTGGAAAGAGTAGAATGTAGTCCAGAAGTCCTCGGTTGTTAGGTTTTAAATGTGATCATGTCTAAGGTAAAAATCTAAGGATATAAAAATTACTCTAGATAATCCTATAAAATGGTAACATAATTTTGTGTATATAATTTGATACAGTAATTTTTATGCACATTAAAATTTGAGAACTACTGGGCTAGACAAGAGGGGGAAATACAAAAAATTTCTCTAAGCAGGTAAATGGACATTTAAACTATCCTGCTGTCACAATAACAATACAATTAGAAGATATGAATGGGGGATACATAAAGAATTCTTTAAACTCCCTGTTTGGGGACACCCAGGTGGCTCAGAGGGTTGAGCTTCTGCCTTTGGTTCAGGTCATGGTCTTGGGGTCCTGGAATCGAGCCCCATATCGGGCTCTCTGCTCAGCGGGGAGCCTGCTTCCCCCTCTCTCTCTGCCTGTCTCTCTGCCTACTTGTGTTGTCTCTCTCTGTGTCAAATAAATAAATACAATAAAAAAGATAAAGTCCTTGTTTGCCTAGACTATGACTTCTCTTGTGTTTTGGAATATAGCATGCTGACAATCAAAACTTAGCTCTACAACTTACTAGCTATATAATTCAGTGATGCACTTAACCCTTCTGAGCCTTCATTTCTTCGTCTATAAAAATTGGGAAAATACTAACTTTCTCTTATAATATAAAGGCCAAAATGCCTGGAACATTTCCTGGGATATGTCCAGGACTTTTCCTTTACCTAAAAGTGTTCCTCAAACTTTGTTCTCAAAATACCCAGGCAAGTGAATTTCTTATAGTCAGTCTGGAAGTCAATCTATATTTTATTACCTTGATTCTAAAGGGAGAAAGGTGTTTTGTTTGTTTGTTTTCATTTTTTAGTGACTTTAAAAAAGATTTTATTTATTTATTTGACAGAGAGAGACATAGCAAGAGAGTGAACACAAGCAGGGAGAGTGGGAGAGGGAGAAGCAGACTTCCCGCCCGAGCAGGGAGCAGGATGTGGGGCTCAATCCCAGGACTCTGAGATCATGACCTGAGCTGAAGGCACGCGCTTAACCAACTGAGCCACCCAGGCACCTCCTGAAGGGGGAAAGGTTTTAACGGACAGCTTCAACTGAGACACAAGGTAACCTTTTGAAAACGTACACTGTAGTTTCCACCTCGCTTTCCCAAGAGTGATGGAGGTGGGGTCATGAAACTACTCGCACGAGGTAATAAAAATAACCTTTCCACATCAGAGTCTGGAAGGAGTTTATAGAGATTGTTGAAGGAGGGGTGGAACCTTCCCAATGCTCTTCACTTTTGTGCTGTCCCTGAAAACAGTGTAAGCCAGAAGATAATGAAGTAATATTTTAAAAATATTGCAAGAAGAAAACAACAACACTGTCCACCTGTAATTCTATACCTAATGAAAAAAGTATCTTTGAAAAATGAAGATAAAGACATTTTGAGATAGGTGAAAGCTGAAAGAATTCATCACCACAAGAGATGTTTTAAAGAATTTCTTCAGGCAGAAGGAAAATAGTACCAGACACAAATGTGGACCTACTGAAAAGCACCAGAAATAGCAACTGTATGTGAAATATAAGACATTTTTTTCCTTAGTATTTAAATCTCATTAAAAGATAACTGACCATGTAAAACAATGGTAACATTTATTATGGTGTCTATTATATGTTTAGAAGTAAAATATATGACAATAATGGCACAAAGGCCAGAAAGCAAATTAGTTGGTATAATATCATTTGAAGATAAACTGTGATAAGTTCAATTAAATCTTAAAGCAACTACTGAAATAACACAATGAAAATTATAGCTAATAAGTCAAGAGAAGGAGGTAAAATGGAATCATAGAGCATTGATTGATCTAAAATAAGACAAAAAAAAGGGGCAAGGGATAAAGGAGAAGTCTCAGATAGACTACCACCAAGGTGGTCAGTTTTGCCTCAACAATAGCAATAATCACATCATAAATGCAACTAGTCTAAATATCCTAATTAAAGGCAAAAATTGTCTAAGTGAATTAAAAACAAGTCCCAGGTATATGCTGCTTCCAAGAACCCACATTAACTGTAAAGACACAAATGTGGACTAAAAATAAAAGAAGAAAAATGGATATATGATCCCCATCCAAATCAAAATAAAGCTGTATTAATATTGGAAAAAGAAGACTTCAGAACATGGAATAATACCAGAAGGAAAAGGATTATTTAATAATGATAAACTGTTGAATTCAAGAGATACAACATTCTTAAATATTTCTAATAACAGAGCCTCAAAATACATGAAGCAAAAGTTGATAGAACTGTAAGGAGAAGAGAGAAATTCACAATTACATTTGAAGATTTTAGTACCTCTCTTGTCTTAACTGATAGAACAAGTAAATGGAATAACAATAAGAGCACAGAAGACTTAAATAACATGAAAAAAGTTGACCTAATTGACATTCATAGAACACGCTGTATTAGTTGAGTAAACATTCTTGTCAAATGTATGCATAGATTTACCAAGATAGACTATATACTGGGCCATCAAGTAAGTCTCAATAAATCTAAAAAGACTTGAGTCATACAAAATTAGTACTCTGATCACAATAGAATCAGGAGGATAACAGAATCACAATATAACAGGATGATCTCTGGGAAATAGCCAGTCATTTGGAAATTAGAAAACATAAATGTGTATAACCCAAGAATCAAAACATTTAAAAAGTGGAAATTAGAAAATATTTTGACTGATTTGAAAATAAAAGTTAAAACGCAACCTATCACGGTGTATGGGATGTGGCTAACGTAGTGTTTACAGGGTAATTTGTAGCACTTAATGTCAATTTAGAGAAGAAGGTCTTTGCAGTAGGTCAACCTGTGGTCTCCAAAAAGATATGTCCACATCCTAATTCCCAGAACCTGTGAATGTTACTTTATTTGGAAAAAGAGTCTTTGCAGATATAAAGGTAAGGACCTTGAGATGAGGAGATTGGCTGGGCTTATCCAGGTGGGCTCTACATGCCAGCCAAGCATTTTGAGAAGCTAAGAAAACCACAGAGGTGAAGACCTCTATGAAATGGAGACAAAGTGGAAACAGAGATTTGAGTAATGTAGTCACAAGTTAAGGACTGTGATAGCCACCAAAAGCTGCAAGAGTCAAGGAACAGAATCCCCCAGAGCCTCTGAACAGAGTGTCTCTGCTAACACCTTCAATTCAGACGTCTGGCTTCCAGACTGGGAGGGAATAAATTTCTGTCCTTTAAGCTTCCAAGTTTGTGGTCATTTTTTACAGCAACCACTGGAAACTAATATAGTTTCAAATCAATGACCTCAGTTTTCATGTTAAGAAACTAGAAAAAGAAGAGAAATTCAGCACAATGCTAGCAGAATAAAGAAATAATAAAGATGTGAACCGAAATGATTGAAATGAGAAACAAAAGCAATAGAGAAAGACAAAGTCAATGAAACCAAAAGGGGATTCTGTGAGAAGATCAATAAAACTGGTAAACCTCTAGCTAGATTTATCAAAAAATGAGAGACAGAGAGAAGACACAAGTTACCAAAATCAGTAATAAAAGAAGTGGTGACATAACTATAGACCCTACAGGTATTGAAATGTAATAAGGAAATAGCTTACATGAATAATTATTTCAACAACTTAGATGGAATGGACAAATTCCTTGAAAGACACAAACTGCCAAAGATCACTCAGGAAGAGATAGATAATCTGAATATATTTTTATATTTTATTCTGTCTTATATAATCTTATATATCTCATTTATATTATATTAATTATTTTATCCATGAAAGAAATGCCAGGCCAGCTAGCTTCATTGGGGAAGTCTACCAAACATTCAAACATTTAAGGAAGTGGGAGCTACACATTCTTCAGAAACTCTTCCAAAAAATTGAAGGGGTAGGAATAGTTCTCAGCTCATCAAAATAGACAAAACCGTTATTAAGAAAGGAAAATTGCAGAATAACATGCTAAGAGCATAAATAAAAAAGTTTTTAAGAAACCTTCAGCCAGGGAAACCTGGGTGGCTCAGTTGTTAAGCATCCACTTTCAGCTCAGGTCATGATCCCAGGGTCTTGCGATGGACGCCCACATTGGGCTCCCTGCTCAGAGGGGAGCCTGCTTCTCCCTATCCCCCTCCCCCTTCCTGTGTTCCCTCTCTCACTGTGTCTCTCTCTGTCAAATAAATAATAAATAAAATCTCTTTTTAAAAGATTTTTAAATATTTTATAATATATATTTTATATTTTAATTTTTATATTCAGCCAGTTGAATATAATAATATCTAAAATGGATAACAAATGATGACCAAGTGGAATTTATCCCAGAAAGGTGAGATTGGTTTAACCTTCAAAAATCAATCAGTGTAACTCACCTTTTTAATAGACTAAAAATAAAAAATTTTTAAAAATTAAATTTAAATTTAAAAATGATAGTTTCAGGGCGCCTGGGTGGCTCACTTGTTAAGCTGCTGCCTTCAGCTCGGGTTGTGATCCCAGTGTCCTGGAATTGAGCCCCACATGGAGCTCCCTGCTCAGCGGAGAGCCTGCTTCTCCATCTCCCACTGCTTGCCACTCTGCCTACTTGTGCTCTCTCTCTCTCTTTCTCTTTCTCTCTCTCTGTCAAATAGACAAATAAAATCTTTAAAAATAAATAAATAAATAATAAAAATTTATTTATCATCTCAGAAGATGCAGAGAAAATGCTGGACAAAGTTTATGTCAGAGTTTCTGACATAAACTCTCAGCACATAGAAACGGAAGGGAACTCTCTCAAACTGATAAAGAGCATCTACATAAAGCTTATGACCGACATCATCCTTAATGACAAAAGATTGAATGTTTGACACTCACACATGGAAGCTATTCCACTCCTAGATATTTACCCAAGACAAATCAAAGCATATGTCTTCATAAAGACTTGACATAAATGTTTATAGAATCTTTATTTGTAATAGCCCCGAAATGGAAATAAACCAAATGTACATCTACAGTTGAAAGGATAACACATTTTGGTATATCCATACAATTGAATACTACTTGTAATTAAAAAAAAAAAAAACTATGGATACATGTCGTAACGTTAATGAATCTCAAAATAATTACACTAAGCATAAAGAGCCAGACAAAATAGAGTGCAAAATAGATTTTATGTAAAATAGTGCCTGTGTAGGGATGCCTGGGTGGCTCAGTCAGTTAAGCGTCTGCCTTCAGCTCATGTCATGATCCCAGGGTCCTGGGATCAAGTCCCATGTTGGCCTCCCTGCTCAGCAGAGAGCCTGCTTCCTCCTCTCCCTCTGCCTTGCGCTCTGTACTTGTGCTTTCTCTCTCTGTCAAATAAATAAATAAAATCCTTTCAAAAAATAGTGTTTGTGTAAAATTCTAGAAAATGATGACTTATTTGTGTATCTGAAAGTAGATCAGTAATTGCTTAGTGACCAGGATGGGACAAGGGAGGGGAGGAGAGAATGCTTACTAAGGATCAGGAGAAACTTTTGTGGGGTTAGATATTTTTATTTCCTTGATTGTGGTCATGGTTTTATGGAGATATATATATATATATATATATATAACTTCAGATAACTGGAGAGGAGGGTGTGGAGGGGTAGGTAGAAATTGATTTGGAGACATATGTTGGATTCTGTCCTGTGGGCAAGGACCATAGACTAGACTGGAGAGAGCCTAAAGGTAGAAACAAGAGCCGCATGATTAGGCAATAGATGGTGAAGGCAGTACAGGGAGAGAAGAACTGATTATGAAGAAGTGAGGCTGGACTTGGAGACATCTAAGATGTGAAACTGATATGACTTTATCACTAGCTGGATGAGGAAGAGGAAAAGGACATATGTCTTGGGAGATATCAGGTGTTTGTCTTGGAGTTGGTGTAAACTGAATTTGCCCCCCAAATTCGTATGTCAAAGACCTAACCCTCTATGTAACTGTTCCTGGAAATAGGGTATTTAGGAGATAATTAATGTTAAATATGTTAAAGGAGGTCATAAGGGTGGGGTCCTAATCTAGTAGGACTCTGGCCTTGTAATAAGAGGAAGAGAGAGAGAGAGATCTTTTTCCATAATACACAGTGAGAAGGTGCTGGACACAAGCCAGGAAGAATTTCACTTGAAACTAAACCTGCCAGACCTTGATCTTGGACTTTCCAGCTTCTAGAACTGTGAGAAAATAAATTTCCTTTGTTTAAACCCCCTAGTCTCTGGTGTTTTGTTATGGAAGACAAAGCAGACCAATACAAGAGCCAATGGGGGGACTGGGATTGTGGGGAGGAGGAGATACTCATGCCATTAGCCTAGATCAAGAACACAGAACAAGAAGCCATCTGGGGCAGCGTTTGAGTTCAGGTTGGGATACATTAAGTTTGGTGGACATTCGTATGACGAGGTAAACAACTGAAAATACAGGGCTGAAGCTCTGGAGAGAGGTTGGCTGGAAGTACATACTCGGGAACCATCAGCCATACGTGGTAATTGAAGCCATGGAGATGGGTATGCAGGGGAGGAGGAAAGTGCAACAATGAAGAAGAAAATGGCCAGAGACAGAGGCAGAGAACCATAACCGAGTGGTGACTTTGAAGCCAAGGAGAGAATTTAGAGAAGAGACAATTAACATTTTCAAATGCTGCAATGCTCTGAGCCCATTTCTGGGGACATGTCTAAGTGTCTGGCGTAGCCCTTGAAATCAGCGACCCAACAGTCTAGCTGAAAGGAGAATGAACATATGAAACAATCAGAAAATCATTCAATTAGAGCAAACGGTCTTATTAATGTAATAGACAAGTGCAATACAGATCCATCCATTCATTCTGCAGACATATTGAGCTCCTACTGTGTGTCAGACATTTAATTTTTGGAAGAGGCAACTGGACTTTTTAAAAATAAGAGTATGACTTATTTATGGGGGTGCAAATGATGTCCTGGCTAAGTGAAAAAGATTAAAAGCAGAGTAATTTAGGCAGATGAGGAAGGGGGTAGGGAGAACAGGCAGTCTTGGCAAGGGTCCAATGAGGGGGAATAATTGGGAAGAAAGCCTGGCCGGGTGAGTTTGTGCCAGAGAATAGAGGTCTGAAGGGCACCCGTCATAGTGTAACTAGTTCCAGAAGTGTTCTTGATCCTCTGTATTTTCTAGGTGCTATCCGCCTACTTCTGCAATAGCAAGCAGAGCCCCCTTGTGTCGAGCTAGTAGGGCCACTGCTTTCTGCAGCCAAGCATACAGAAAATGCAAGCTACTACATCGGCCACCAAACACGTGTCCAATTGCCGTCAGATATGACCGGGAAATTATACATATATTTCAAAGGAAAGTATGATTAAAGGAAAAATTAGTTATCACAGCAATTTCCATGGCCCTGATCTACACAGGAGCTTTTGCAAATAGCAAGTGCAGGAGGCTGGATGATCCCAAGAGACTATCATAACACCTCTATTGCAGTGGCTTTGGGTGGGACGATTGACAGCCAGGCATGCGGTCGGGTCGACAGTATGATGAATAGTTAGATGAACAAATCCGTAACGGATGAACTACTGTGAGGGTGTGAACACTACCAGTGTTGTCTGGCGGACCTGGGAACAAAGCTTTCTTCCCCGGGACGGCCCTGAAGATGCAGTTCTCCTGGTGGCTGGAAGAGGGCGCTGCGGATCACATCGATCCGCAACTGTCCAAGGCAGACCCAGAGTCTGGGAGGTGAAGGGTGGGGAAGCCGCCTAGGTTAAGTCCCAGAAAACCCAAAGCCGCGGAAATCTCCAGGAGAGAGCCGGGGGCTGGGGGCGGGGGTGGAGGTGAGGGTGGTAATGCTGCTCCTTGAAACTTTGCCCGGGCCCCGTGTTGGGGTTGGGGGAAGGGTGGGAGATTGGAGAGGGGAAAGGAGCGGAAAAATAAACCCCAGAGAGCTGCTGGCGACTCAGAGGAAAGTGCAACTACTGTATAGGCCCATGGGCGCCCACTGCTGGGGCTTCGGTTTGATGGGAGATGAAAGGGAGGAAGAGCTGTAGGTTTCAGCCATCTCAAGTTGTCTGCAGCTGCTCAGGTCCTAGGGCGAAATCGCCGCGCCGCCACGAGGATCCTTCCTGAATCTGGCATTTCGGCTTCATCCGTGGCTCCAAAACTCTCCCGCTAACTGCACGCGCCTCCTGGGGATGTTCGCGTTCCTTAAGATGGGGGTTTCCCGTCTGTCCAAAGCAGGGCGGACTCACCACCGTCCACTCTGTTGCCCACTTGCAGGCTCTTAATTTAAACAGAAACGAAGAACTGGGAGGAAACCAGCCAATTCTCTATAGGGCTCAGGCTCTACTGGTGCCTCGGTCTTCCGGGGCTCTCCGCATCGGCCTCGCCGGGTCTACCAGCAGTTGCAGGCCAGCCTCCCCCACGTCCCACCCCAGTCTTGGTTTCTCCGCATTTCAAAGGTGCTGCTAGCTCTGAGTCCCTCCCCCACCCTTCTCACTACTTTGTAGCCCAGTCCCCAAACTTGCTGCGGCTACCCTAGATCCCTTCCCGCCAGGGGGCGTCCTGACTATAGGGGCTCTGACTATAACTTGGGACAAGTTGAATCTAGGTTGAAATGTGCGACATGAAAATAAGCAGGTTCCGAGACCACAGGTGTCAACCTCTTCGACACCAAAGGCCGGAGAGTGGACTCTCCTCTCTGGGCGGACTCTGGCCTTCACGCGCACGACCTCATCTGCCACTCCAACCGCAGAGCGCGCCAGTACAGGCAGAGGACGGCACTGGAGAACTACTCTCAGACGTCCTAGGGTCGCCTCCCACCCCCACCCCCACCGCCGGGGCCTGCCCAAAGGCGTTGAGGAGAGCGTCCGCGAAGGGAAACTGGCGGTCAAACACCCTCGACGTTCAAGCCAGGACGGGGAGCAGTAGAGGGAGCGCACCTCAGCTTCGGATCGGTTCCTGGACCAGCGCCTGCGAAAGCTTCTCTGGGGAAAGCCGCCCTCCTGCAGGCCCCCGGGCTTCGCGCAGATCTTCCAGAGGCTCTCAAGTCTGGTGCCTGGGGAAAAAGCAGCAGCGAGTTCCAGGGAGGTCCTTCAGGGAAAGAGAGACGCCTTGCAGAGCGAGCGCCGGATTCTGTTCCTGGGATCTCGAGATTGCGGAGCAGCCACATCCTCCTCTCCCCGGGCCTGGCTGCGTTCCTGCTTTCCTTTCCCTGTGGGGGAGTTGCCTCGACCGCACCTGAGAGCCCATCTCAGCCAGGCCCGGGAGGAGGGGGCTGCGCCCCGCTTAGGAAGGCTAGCCCACCGCGGCCTGGGCGCAGGAACAGCCAAGGGCCCGGAGAGATTCATGCTGAGTTAGAGGCCTGGATTCAGTTTCTATAAACTCAAGAAATAGAACTGCAAGTAGTAACTCTTTCCATCTGCTAGAGATTTTTGTGCTTTACAAACTCATGCACACGATCTCATCCTTAAATACTTGGATCCCTCGTACAACCTGGGAGGTACACAAACGGAGATTAAGACACCTTTTGGGGGGGGGGGGGACTTCTCAGGAATCAGGTGCTAAGAGGCTTTGTTTCCTTAATTCCTTAATTTCCTGAGGCACTGGAATATCCAAGGATAAATAAAAATAGGGTTTCACTCTAAGGGAGGGAGGCAGTATACACCACCATAGTTTACTCTGGCTGTGATGGGAACAGCTCCAGGGTATGGTGGGAGTCTGGGAGAGCTATACCACAGAGCTGAAAGGTGACAACGCCAGGGCTTGAACCCCAGGGATTCTGACTGCTACTCAAGTGCTCTACCTACCACCCCTGAGCACTTTAAGATCAGAAATGTGAAGAACCTACCCTGTCCCTGCTACACACACACACACACACACACACACACACACCCCTTCATCAAAACCCTTTCTATCTCAGTTGGATCCCAGAGTAACATTGTCACAAAGGGACCACATGCATATCATTTGGGTGATTTATTGTTAATTTATAAGCTCTGTGTGGGTAGGAGCCACATCTAGCTTGTTTAAAGCTGATTTTTTTAGGCCCAGCACAGAACCTGGCACAGAGCCAGCACTCAATAAATATTTGTTGAATAAATCACGAATTGCGATAAAACTTGGAGCAAAATAACACCACGAGGGCACATGGTTTCTCACGGATCTAGAAGAGGTGTGAAGGACCATGAAGAGAATTAGAAAAATGTGGTGAGAGACCAGGGAGGACTTTTCATTCCTCTGGCTGTCCAAGCTACAGACCCTGAGTCATACAGCCTTCCGGAAGAGTCCTCTGTTCTAAATTCTCAAAGAAGTGACTCTGTTGGGACAGAAAGGGGTTTCCCTTCACCACACAGGTGGTGAGCAAAGGTTGATGGCAGTTCTGTCCTCCCCCCGGGTCTGAGCCTGAGCCTCCTGGGCTCCTTAGATTTCAGGCCAAGCTGCAGAGAGCAAAGCAGTGTGTCAGGGACTGAGGTGGACTCGGGGGACCCCACGGGGGAAAGCTCCCTGAGAAGCCAGAACTGGACCCCACTGCGCCCACTCCGCCCAGGAGAGTTACTGAAGTCGCAAGGGTCCTACGAGGGTGCGGTGTGGAGGGGCGGGGCTCAGGGTTCCCAAGTATTTCCGGCAACCATGAAGAAATTACCAGTTTAACCAGGGTCGCCCTACTTAAGATGACTCTAGGAGGCAGCTAAAAAGAAAAAAAAAAAAAGGACACTCCTTGGCTAGGAAGAGCTGTGGGACTAGCGAGGGACTCTCAAGGTCTCTGCTTGATCAAGCTCCGAGATCGAGATACCAGTCTTCCCCCTACCACCTGGGCTAGACTAGACGTCTTAGTCTTGGCAGTGCAGCACATCTGGCAAAGAGTGTGGGGTGGTGTGTGTGTGTGTGTGTGTGTGTGTGTGTGTGTGAGAGAGAGAGAGAGAGAGAGAGAGAGAGAGAAAGGGGCAGAGGTAGAAGAAGTGGGCGGGGGCCGCAAGGTGTTGCAAAGGCCCAGGTAAAGTCTAGTCTAGGGCTGGTGTGGGTGCGCGCGCCTGCGGGGGAGGGGGGTAGGGCAAGGTAGCAGCGGGATCTTGGTTGCGGGGGAGGGATTGCGTGGAGTAGCTGCCGAAGCTGGGCGCCGCCCCCACCCCCCAACCCCTGCTCCGCTTCAGCTCAACGCCTGCTGCTTGGTTGGGGGTCACGGTCTGGTCCGCAGGCCTTGAGCAAGGGGGATGTGGGGGCTGCTAGCCACGTGCGCCGCCGAGCCTGCTGCAGGGCTGGAAAGCTGCCGAGGGACGAAGGCCGAGGCTCAGGGACCGCGCAAGATGCGCTTAACTCTCCCCTTCACTCAGATTCAAGGCCTTAAAGGCAGGGCAGAGTGGAGGGTGTACTAATGACAATACAGAAATCTCGAGCTCTGGCAATGAAATTAGAAATTTTCCAAAGCTTTCACAGCGCTTTTATGTGCCCGATCTTATTTGAATTTCAGAGAAACCTTGTGAAGAATCACCTTTTCTAAATGGCATTGAGAGCGGGAGAGGCTACAACATTCTATACTTGGCGTTTCTTATAGTTAGCAATAATATGAAATAATGGAGAGGGAGAAAGAGAAAGAAGACAGGGGAATGGGAAACCCACCCTGCCTTGTCATTAAGATCCCAGTCCAAACACAAGCCCAGGGGCTAGGGGCGCCTGCAGGCAAGATCTGTATTGTTTTGTCAGCTCTCCCCGACGGTTCACTTGAGCCTGGCCTCGTCTGTCAGCTCTCCCCGACGGTTCACTTGAGCCTGGCCTCGTCTTCTCTCCTTGCTCCCTGGTCTTAGACATCACATGCGACCAAAGCTCAGTTGGAGTCTGAGTCTCCCTGAGAGCGCCCCCCCACCCCCAGAAGCCCCTTGATAAAAGGGCAAGGAGCCGGCTTGGTGCTTGTCCTTCATGGCACACGGACAAGCAGGTCTCGGTGCCCAAATGCAGGGTTGCCTGCCCCAAAGCCCAAGGCCGATGCGTGAGAACGTTGGCCCCTGCGGGAGGAAGGGGGTGCCCTGGGCTTCCTCTCCTCTCATAAGCGACATAGGTGGTGGGGAAGGCGAATGTTAGTATAGAAGTTGCCTTTGTATTGAGGGAGTACAGAGCACTTCTCAAGGAGAGAACTGAAATGTTAAAATAACAAGCCAATAAACAAAACAACTTTCCTTACTACAACTGCTGTTAATGGAAAAGGCGCCTAACCTGCTGAATTAAATCGTTCAAAAGTGCCTGTTCATTACTGGGAGCTCCTTCTCTACAAGGAGGGGAAGGAAATTTTGAAAACAAAAAAAAAATCCGAGAAGCCTCCTTAACCGGCCCCTGCAGTGTCTTGGAAGCCCCAGCCTGGCCAGGGAGTGCTCCACCCTCCCAGCCCCTAGCCCAGAGAGGAGCCTCAAAGAGCCGAAGAAAAAGCAAAGCAAAACAACAAAACGTTTAGAATCCAGGAGGGGAAAGTCGGAGTGGGTCTCAGGATCTGCGCCACGCAGGGCGCAGCACTGCAGTCCACTGGACTGGAGGCTGGGGCCTGGCCGGAGCAGCACGGGCGGGTGCCTCTGGCCGGGCTGGGGAGCGAAAGCCCACAGCTCCCCCTCTCCAGGCGCCCAAGGACCCTCAAGGCGCGGGGCTCATACTTGAAGCCTGGGAACGCGCAGACAGGAAACCCACTTCCTCCTAAGCAGTTTCTTGCTCGCCGGATGAGAGGCGCCCAATTGAAGCAGAATGATCCTCATCTACTAATATCCAGCGTGGCCACAAAGCGACTGGCCATTTACGCCGCCACTTTAAACAAAGATATTTGGTTATTCCCGGGGAAGCAAGTGCACTTTTGCATGGCTGAGCTCCGGGCGGAGGCGAGCCTCAGCCCTGCCTCCCGCCTGCTGGGCTGCTCGCGCCTAGGGATTCGCCCCCTCCCGGCCAGCTGGTCCCGCCGGGGTTCAGGCTCAGTTCCGCCCGGCAACAGGCGGGCGGGTACTCACGACGCTCCCTGCCCGCGCCCTCCCTGAAGCATCAGAGGGGAAAACAGCGTGGCCCTGGGCTCGGGTGCTGGGGCTGTGATGTCCTCGGAAAGTCAGCTCCCGCCCCAGAACCCCGCGTGTCCGGGCGATGGGCGAGGGTCGGGGACACCAGGTTTGTTCGAGGTGGGGCAACTTCAGCAATGGCCCTTGGGGTTAGTGCCCCCCAGCTTCCCAGCACTGGCGGCCAGTAGTGTGCTTGCCTTGGCCGGGAATGGGGGTGGGGAGAGGGTGCCGCGTGTGAGTTGTGGGGGGGCGTGATGGAGGGGGCCCTGGACCGCTGAGAAGACCCTGAGGTGGGGGAGGGGGACGCGGGGATCTGGGACAGCCTCTCGGAGGCAGCCGATCCCTTGCTCAGCGTCCCCTCCGCCCGCTGGGATTCTCTCTCGGGTAGGGGGAAAGGGGGCGGGGAGCAGAGGTGTCCCTCTGACGGCGGCAGAAGAGGCAGACAGACGGACAGACACGCAGACTAACAGGGCGGTCCCAGGGTTCGTCCCCAGACTCGCGAGCTCGTTTGGTGGCGACTGGGGCTCGGCGCCGCGACGCCCGATGTGGTCCGGAGGCAGTGGGAAGGCGCGGGGCTGGGAGGCCGCGGCGGGAGGGAGGAGCAGCCCCAGCAGGCTCAGGTGAAACCCCTACCCTGTCCCTTGGCCCCTTCCCTCTAAAGACTTGTCCCCTCCCGGGAACCCCGACTGTATTGGAAAGTGGTTCACTTTGTAACTCCGAAAGTTGGTTGCAAAGCAGCATTCACCTTCCTTCCTCCCCACCATCCCTCCTCCTCGGCTACTCCTCACCCCACCTCTTGCCCTCCCCTCTCTCGGTTCCCTCCTCCTTTCCCTCCCCGGTCTCCCCCCCGCGCGCCGCCCGCACCCCACAAAAAATGGGGTGGGGGTGTCCGGGGAGGGGGAAAGAAATGCTTTGGGTCGCGTCTCTGCCTCTCTCTCTCTCTCTCCCTCTTTGAGACCTAAAAAATCCTGACAAGTGAAACTTAAAGGTGTTTACCTTGTCATCAGCATGTAAGCTAATTATCTCGGGCAAGATGTAGGCTTCTATTGTCTTGTTGCTTTAGCGCTTACGCCCCGCCTCTGGTGGCTGCCTAAAACCTGGCGCCGGGCTAAAACAAACGCGAGGCAGCCCCCGAGCCTCCACTCAAGCCAATTAAGGCGGACTCGGTCCACTCGGTTACGTGTACATCCAACAAGATCGGCGTTAAGGTAACACCAGAATATTTGGCAAAGGGAGAAAAAAAAAGCAGCGAGTCTTCGCCTTCCCCCTCTCCCTTTTTTTTCCTCCTCTTCCTTCCTCCTCCAGCCGCCGCCGAATCATGTCGATGAGTCCAAAGCACACGACTCCGTTCTCAGTGTCTGACATCTTGAGTCCCCTGGAGGAAAGCTACAAGAAAGTGGGCATGGAGGGCGGCGGCCTCGGGGCTCCGCTGGCGGCTTACAGGCAGGGCCAGGCGGCTCCGCCGGCCGCGGCCATGCAGCAGCACGCCGTGGGGCACCACGGCGCCGTCACGGCCGCCTACCACATGACGGCGGCGGGGGTGCCCCAGCTCTCGCACTCCGCCGTGGGGGGCTACTGCAACGGCAACCTGGGCAACATGAGCGAGCTGCCGCCGTACCAGGACACCATGCGGAACAGCGCCTCGGGCCCCGGATGGTACGGCGCCAACCCAGACCCGCGCTTCCCCGCCAGTAAGTGAGGCCGCCCCACTGCCGGGCCGCGGGCTGAGTACGGCAGGAGCGGGGAGAGCAGTCCCGCAGGCGCAGCGCCTGCCGGCTGCGCACTGGGCGTCAGGGTGGGCGGCCCGGAAGCAGCGCCAGGGAGCAGGGTACGGGGCCCGGAGATCCTTCCCCCTGCCGGACTGAGAGGTCCCAAAAGGGACACTTGGTAACGCTGGGGACTTGCGGCAGATGCTAGCCTTTGGCGTCTCCCAGATGCGGCCGACTTGGCAGCTCTGCTCCGCTCGGGAGACCTCAGAATGCCCAGGGATCGCCCTCCGGCCCCCCGAAAAATTAAGGGAGCTGGAGGCAAGCAGGGAGCAGAGAGGCGCGGCCTGGCCGGGCGGGAGGCTGCCCTACTGCGACGCGCTCAGGGGACCCGCCCGGCTCGCTCTCCAGTCTAGGCAGGTGGAAGGGCGCGCGGCGTCAGAGGGGGCTCTAAGTGGTGTGAGCGGGTGCCCTCACTGGGGCTCACAGGAGAGAGCGGCCAGGAGGCAAAGCGTCTGGGACTTTAGCTTTCGAACTCTCCCAAACTCCCAAAGTTGGGGTCTACGGTGGGACCCCAGGTCCTGGTCTGGGCCCAGATCGCCGCCTGTGGCCCGCTAACCCAACGACTCTGGCCGGGGTTGGGCAAGAAAGGGACAGAAGCGGCCTTTCTCCACTTTGTTTTTGGGCTGGAGCACTGAGACTGAGGGAGGCAACCGGGGTTGAGGTGGGGAGCTTTCCAGTAAATCCCTCGACGGCACGGCCTGGGGCAGGCGCTAACTGTCGTCGGCGCTTAGGCCTCTCAGGGCGGAGGCGGCCTAGGTGAGGAGGGCGCCGTCGGGGTGGACCGGGCCGGCCAAGGGCACGGAAGGCAGAGGTGGCCTGGCCCGGCCCGGCCCCCGCCGACGCTGTGCGTTTGTCGCTTACAGTCTCCCGCTTCATGGGCCCGGCGAGCGGCATGAACATGAGCGGCATGGGCGGCCTGGGCTCGCTGGGGGACGTGAGCAAGAACATGGCCCCACTGCCAAGCGCACCACGCCGGAAGCGCCGGGTGCTCTTCTCCCAGGCTCAGGTGTATGAGCTGGAGCGACGCTTCAAGCAACAGAAGTACCTGTCGGCGCCCGAGCGGGAGCACCTGGCCAGCATGATCCACCTGACGCCCACGCAGGTCAAGATCTGGTTCCAGAACCACCGCTACAAGATGAAGCGCCAAGCTAAGGACAAGGCGGCCCAGCAGCAACTGCAGCAGGACAGCGGCGGCGGCGGCGGCGGCGGGGGCGCCGGCTGCCCGCAGCAGCAGCAAGCGCAGCAGCAGTCGCCGCGCCGCGTGGCCGTGCCCGTCCTGGTGAAAGACGGCAAACCCTGCCAGGCAGGCGCCCCGGCGCCGGGTGCCGGCAGCCTTCAAGGCCACGCGCAACAGCAGGCGCAGCAGCAGGCTCAGGCTGCTCAGGCCGCCGCGGCCGCTATCTCAGTGGGCAGCGGGGGCCCTGGCCTGGGTGCACACCCGGGCCACCAGCCGGGCAGCGCGGGCCAGTCTCCGGACCTGGCGCACCACGCCGCCAGCCCCGCGGCGCTTCAGGGCCAGGTCTCCAGCCTGTCCCACCTGAACTCTTCGGGCTCGGACTATGGCACCATGTCCTGCTCCACCTTGCTATATGGTCGGACCTGGTGAGAGGACACCGGGCCGGGCCGGGCCCAGCGCGCTGCCTCATCGCTTTCCCTCCTGCCGGCCACACATCACCAACCGCCCGCCGCTCCCTGCGCTTCGACTTTTCTTAAGAATCTGTCCCATTTAGACCAAGGGGAAACACACACACACACACACACACACACACAAGCCAAACTGCTGGACGTCTTTTTTTTTTTTTTTTCTAAAATTTGTGGGAATTTTTTTAAAAAAGAAAATAAAAACAACCAAGTGAATCCAATTCTTTAAGGAGTCTTTAAACAGAGAAGGACATAACAACAACAACAACAACAAAAAAACAGCTTTTGGGGTGTCTTTCAGGTGATAGAAATGGGTTTCCCTCACTCAGGCAGGGTGCAGTTTGGAGAGGGCTCTACTGTGACACGGCTCTGGACTCTAAAGATGGCAAACTTCACTCTGGGTACTCTGTGCCAGCAAGGTGGACTCGCTTGTAAATACCAGGATTTCTTTTGAAGGGGAGATGGGGGCTGGGAAGAGGAGAGACTCCAGGACAGGACCCACATGTCATTGACACAAAGGAAATGCCCCCTCCCAGCACCGCTGGCCACCCTGGCTCAGCCCTGGGAAGAGCCCTGGCTAAAATTGTTTTATGTTTGATGTGAACTTGTAGCTGTAAAATGCTGTCAAAAGTTGGACCACACACCTAGTTTTTAGTAATCTGTACATTTTGTTGTAAAAAAAAAAAAAAGCAAAAACAAAAACAAACAAAAAAAAAAAAAACCCCAGTCCCTGTCCCCCAAGCCCATCATATTTTTTATGGGCATTGAAAAATCTGTGTATATTATTTGGCAGTTTGGTATTTGCAGCGTCAGTCTTTTTCTGTTGTAACTTATGTAGATATCTGGCTTAAATATAGTTCCTAAGAAGCTTCTAATAAATTATACAAATTAAAAGGATTCTTTTTCTGATTAAAAGTCCACCTTTTGTTTGGTTTTGATTTGGCTTTGAAAGGCATTTTTGGGTGGGGGGGGTGGCAGCTCATCGTTGGCCTGATGGGATTGTTTGGGAGCTAAAGGGATTCTAAACCAGCTAAGGAGCTGGGCACAGAGTCCTTGTCCCATAGGGAAATGGAGTTTTGTTCTGTCTCCGAATTGAGTAGAACCAAACCTTTAATAGTCCTAGGACTTGGCAATAGAGAGGAAAAAAGCTAAACTACTTCCATCAGGAGGGAAAGGGAGAACAGAAGAGAAAGCGACCAAAGGACTAGTTTTCAAAGCCAGGCTTCTGTTTTTTGAAACAACCTCAGAAGTGTCTACTGTGGTCTTATACAGCAAATCTACGATTAAAACTTTAAAGCATTTTAAATAACATACATTTTAAATAATCCTGAATGAGGGATCATTTTTACTGAACAGATGGTCCCTGTATATTTCAACACCAATCCTTATTTCTAATCTGCTGCTGAGCTTCGTCGAAATTAGAATTTGGTGGGAGGCTGTTTTCAAAAGTGGGGAAGTCTATCTCGGTCTTGTTTCTGCTCTAAAACAGCTATCCCCAGGCAGGGTTGGACATGGATCCCCAGCCTCTCAGGGTCTTTCTGGTCTTGACTCAACTACTGGCCTGGGGACACTGAAAGCAAGACTTGGCAAGCTGGGCTTTCCCTCTTTGTTCCACTGGTTTCCACCTCTGGGCTCCCAAATATCTTTGTAGTAAGGAATCTTTCTCCTGTTCCCAACTTTCTACTTCTCGCTGCCCTAGCCATCCCTGCCACCTCAGCAATAATAATAATAATAATAATAATAATAATAATAATAATAAGCTTCAATCTTTCTTTCTACTTTGAATTTCCTGGTCTCTTTGGTGCCCAGATGTGGTGTTTGGGGAAATCTTTGGGTTGCCCTAGAGAAGGAAAACTAGTTCTGAACAGAGAGAAATCATAGTCCCTAGTTGGGCTATTGCCCCTTCTGTGTCACCTTTGATAAACCTACCTAGCAAAAGTGACCGAGTGGGTCCCTCTTAGACTGAAAGTGTTTGTGGGGGGTTGATTCATACTTGGCTTGTACTCACTTCATGCTTAGAATTTCATGTTTCTTTTTCCTTTCTGGTCTCTCTTCATCTTTTCTTCCTCTCTTCTCCTCTTACTCTGTCTCTGATGTCTCTTTTCATCCAACTTCCACATTATCCCACCCCTAGGAAATTGTGAGGGAAATTGCCTAGGCCAAGGCCTTGCTCCAGACTAGCAGTCCCTCTTTGTTGACTTCCTGGAGGCTCCTCTCCCCTGGTGCCTTAGGTGTAGGGGTCCTTCTGGGTCTGGCTGCTGAGATATGGTTTCCAATATTCAGAAGAGACCCAGAGAACCTGAGGATGGTTGCTTGGGTCTGCAGAGTGTGCTCGTTGGGGGAAATCTCAGGAGGCCTCACATATTGGAAAACAAGCAAAAATCAGTGAAGTTTGAACCCTTGTGTTGAAATGAGCAGCTGTGGTCTTGGCACAGGGTGTATAGGTGGTCAAATCACAGCTCCGTCAGGGCCTTGACTGGAAAGATGTTTGCTCTAACATTCCCATCCCAAGGGGATGGGAGCTTCCGCTTAACTTTTTTTTTTTTTAACCAACACAAGTCTGGTCTGGGGCCCGCCTGGAGCGTCTGCCCTACAGCAGCAAAGGCGGCTGCCCCCTCCCCCATCCTAGCCCAAAGCGGGCACCTGAGTGTCACAATTTTTGTGGGTTGTGGTACCCTCGGCCTTAGCACCCCTTGCATTGGAAGGAGTTTTATAAAATACATTCTTCTCCCTGCCACCTCAAGCCGGCTTACTTTGAAGTCTGTTTACTTGTTGGGGATGGAGAGGAGGGAGGAAAGTGAGTTGAGCCGCATCTCCGGATGGGACAGAGACTAACAGAGACTTGGCCGCTTCTCTCCATCCATCACCAGGGGTCCGCCAGCTCCAGCTCCTTGCCGGCAGATTCTAATAGCTTCAGGAAGCGGCCCTGGAACGCGAGCTGGAGCTTTTTGATAAAGAAGTACCTGCGTGCTGGGTACAGCAAAAGACCTCAGCCTGGGGACATTCCCCACCCGACATCTCGGTGACCCCCTGCGTAGCTGATTGTCGTCTTCACCTGGAGTGGACCTCTCCTAGGTCTCCAGCATCTCCGTCCCAGGTTCCTGCCTGGAGAAATCAGCCTTTTGGGGATGTCTCTGGGTCTGAAGTGCTGGAAGAGCCAGAAGCTTCCCCACGTAGGGGGACAGCGCAGTTCGCTCCAAGATCGAAGAGAAGCTGAGCACCCTCGCCTAAGCACCCCACTCATTCCCCAAACCCCGACGGCTGCGGAGAGTAGGGGAGATTTTGCAGAGAGCATCCCCCCTTCCTCCTCTCCCCACCCCCACCTTGCCAAGTAAACACGGGGACTTTCTCGAGAGCCCTGAAGAGCCGCTCTAGTGGCTTCGGGGCCTGAAACCCCAGGCTTGCCTTGTTTGATGTTTAGCATCCCAAAGCCGCACACCACCCTCGCCCCAGCCTGGGAACCTGGAGCTGTGGGTCGGAGAGGAAGGACAGCCTCCCTCTCAGTCGGCAAGGCCGGGGACTGGGCTGGGTTCAGGGAAGGCGAGAAGAGCGGGACAGAGATGCGCTGAGCCGGGGAGAAGGGAGTCGGGGCCGCCGCCGCCCCCAACAGAGACACTTGTGGGTACAGCTGGAGTCCTCAAGGCCGGGAGGCGGGTGGGGGCAGGGAATGCCTCAGCAGCCGGGGCAGCGGCTCTGGGATAGGGGCTGGCCCTGAGGGAGGTAGCTTGGGGCCCGCTAGTGAGATCAGACCCAGGCCGGAGCCAACGGCGCGAGACACGCTCGGGCACTTACTACTGGAGGCGGAGGAGGCCCCCGCGCTCCAGTCCACCGGCCTCGCAGGAGGCAGGTCTTCTTCCCACTGCTTAGGACTTGGCCTTTCAAAAGGGAAGGCTCGCTCGGGAGCCTTCCAAGGGATCTTAAATCATCCTGGGGGCAGGGTTAGGCCTGGGGCTGGCATCCAGGTCTCCGATTTTGAGTCCCTGGGAGGAACTCTCCGACTCTGAGGCCGCACACTGCGAGCGGCCCCCGGGCGTAAGGAAGCGTCGGTGAGGGGCTCTCTCCAGGCGCGAGTGCACAGAAGGTAGCGCGAGTCTCTTCTCAGGCGACTCGAGATAAGAGGAAATGAGAGCGGGGTTTTCTGACTTCCAACTCATTAGGGACCAGGTAAGGTCAATGCTTTCTCTATTATGTCTTTATCTTAAAAGCGGGTCAATTTAAGATAAGGGAAAAAAAAAATCCAGGATCTGTGTGAACCGTGCTGATAAAGACTGACCCCTTTCCAGAACTAAAAGCAAGCCAGGCAGACATTCATTTTCTATAAACAAGAGAGTTGTGAGAAGCTGCCTTGAATTCTGATCGAATGTCTTCAGTCTCTCTAGACATCG
Organism: Meles meles; assembly: GCF_922984935.1. Taxonomy (NCBI): domain Eukaryota; kingdom Metazoa; phylum Chordata; class Mammalia; order Carnivora; family Mustelidae; genus Meles; species Meles meles. The sequence continues at coordinate 89,887,228 of NC_060071.1, read as the reverse complement.
CTCACTCCCTCCCCCAATTATTAGAGCGCGGAGCAGAGCGAGCGGCGATATTATTTGTGGAGAACTAGAGATCCTGTTGGGAAATGTGAATCGGAGACGATTCGGCTCTTAGGCATGGTTTGCTGGCTTGTTTGTTTCAAATGCGTCTTTCTTTTAGAATGGAAGTGACAGACGTTGAGTGCTGGGAGGGATGACGCTGAAGGTTTTCCTTGCCCAGCCAGGTTCCTCTTAGGGGATGCTGGACACCACGTTCGTCTGGCCCTCCCTGACTGACTGTGTGTTTGTGGTTGTGCAGTTGTGTTCTTTTTGGCTCCAGGCCACCCTCTGGGTACCTGGCTCCTGCCTTAACTTGGAGCTCAGAAAATTTTCTTGTGCTCCTTCGGGCAGTAGCTTCTGGAAGCGGTGTCCCATCCCATCAACCCTCTTTGCCTGGAGGCATTGGGTATGGGTAAGAGTAGTGGAGAAAATGTGTTTTATTGCAAGGGAGACCCAGGGTCTGCATGCTCCCTCTTCCCATGTAGTTGTGTTTCTCAACTTGATGATTCTTGAAAGAGCATAGGAGGAGCAGCCTCAGTGACTTGACAGCACAGTCTCTGCCTCATCGGAAGCTACAGCTGAAGTGGCAGGCTGGGTTTCTCTCTGATAGTGACCTAATGCCCGACTTGGAGGGCATCTAGGCACAGCCAGCCCCAGGCTTCTCATTTGATGTTTCCTGTTTGGTCTCTGCCTCCTAAACATTTATTGTCTTTGTTATTATGAGTTGTGATGAAGTTTTGGAAAGGATGAGATTTAAATCCATTTTCTCGGTTTATTTATTTTTTAGTTATTTGCAGGACATTACACTATAAATTGATTATTGTTATTGTTCTGCTTGAAATGGAAATACACATTTTTTTTTTAAAATCGAAGACAATAGGTCTTGTTAAAGAGAACACTTTCCTCCAATACAATATTCACATCTGATTCTGCCCACTCCTTCTGTGGGCATAAGTGGATGAATACAGACACCTGTCTCTGTGTGTATTATAGAAGTATACACTTATGTATCTATCTCATATATCTATTTTATATGATATTTGAAAAGAAAAAATTAATGTAGGATTCTCTTCATAAAGGATCTTACTGAACCTATTAGGTGTAAGAAAGTTGAAGGCATTCATTCCTCAATTAAGATGCCACATGAAACTGAGTGTCCCTTTAAAATTCAGGAAAAACTTTCTTTAGTTTTGTCTATTTTAAATTGGGATATTAATTTATTTTCCTGTAAAATTCTGGGGGACTAATTATGATTGAGGGAATATTAAATTTTGTTCTTAAAGAAAATGACCTTGCTGTCTGAGACACACAGCTGTAGCTGAGACTTTCTGAAGCAATCTATAACAAAATTGTCACTTCCCACACCTACGTTGTCCATTAACAGATATCGTTCATATGAACACTATGGGTCCGCTAACAAAATCAAACGGAAATGTTTCTGCCCCTCATTTGTAACATACGTCCCTCCTATTCTGCTCTTCACAGAGTAGTGGAAATAAGAAGGCAGGTCGAGGGTAGTCTGACAAAAAGAAAAAAGACAAACTTTTCTCTTCTCTCCCCATCTCCCATATTTCCAGGAATCCTGTCTTTGATTGCTAGATGAAATTGTCAATAACACCAGGCTGTTGGTAAAGGGTTAAAGGTTGCATTTCTCTGGTTTTCGGTGATTGCTGATAATTTCATTTTTACAAAATCAGAGATGTTAGGCAATGAAAAGTGTCCTTGGATACCCTTCCCCACTCGCTGTGCACTGGAGCCATTCTGTGGAAGATCACCCAGACTGGTAGGGCCTCCGCCTTGTCTAGCATTCTCCCTCTCAATACTGCTGCTAGAAGGTATTCAAAGCTCTAGGAAAACAAGGGTTTATTTGGTCCGTGCGCGCTACCGATTTACCTGATCTCCCCGGTACACACACAGCTGAGTGCGCGCGCGCAGATGTAAACCTGGGAATTACCGTAATGACACGAAGAGGACTGAGAGCTGGTTCCTCTGAGCTGGCTGCTCCCTTGGTTCTAACCTAGGAGAACAGGTCAATGGTTTAACAGATCTGGCTATGCCGGTGTATACAGCAAACCCGGCATGGTTAGGGTCCCTGCAGGCGCCCCCAGAGCACTAGGTTTCTAAACAGATTTGGAGCGACACGCTTTTTCAGAGGGGACTCTGAAGCCAAAGAGGATTAAACCTCTCTCCCCGCCTGGCCACTCGACGGTGCCTTGAGGTCTCCAAGGCGCGTTTTCTGGGTGGGGACTAAGTGGGGGGAGGGTTCTGTGCTAGGCAGTGACGGCTTCTTTCCCCCCTTCTGAGGGTGCTTCAGAAAGAACTGTAACCCTTTCACCAAAGGCGTGCACAGAGCATACATCCCCGCCCCTCGCCGGGGCAGACAGAAGTTGTAGCTAGTTCATTACTACTCACCAACTTGCACTATGAACTGAGATGTTGGTTACTGTTTACTGGCTGGACTGCTGAGGCCTGGGTGTGGTAAACTTTGGAAGTACTGATCATATCTACGACTCACATAGCCGGGAAAGCCCAGATAGCTCTATGTAGTTCACATTGGCTTCCTGCTGAAATCAAATGGGAAAGTCTTCGGAAATACTCCACAAAAAGCCAACCACCCACAGCCATAATCTAGCACTGGATGGGGGTAAAGAGAACATTTTAAGACCTATGGTAGCATACAAGGAGCTTCATGCATCCCCAACAGATGACATTAACCTTCCTATATGAACTATATGAACCCACCTATATAGTTTTCTAAAAACTATAATGCCACGCCAATGCAAAATTAGTTGTTGAAAATTCTCCACATGGCCAAATACTTAGATTCTGTTGGTTGGGTGTCTGTGGAAGCTGGAGGGTTGTGTGTATCTGGTTCTGCACAAAAGAGAAGAGAGGAAAGGAGAGGGGACTGGAAAGGAGGGGAGGGGAGAGGAGAACAACTGCCTGGGGAGAGTGTGTGGAGTTCTACTGGTGTTTGTGACAGCTAAGTCATGCTGGTTATAGCTGGTCTTTGGGTCCAAGTATTGGCGCAATGGATAAGTATGTGGTGTATGTTATTTTTCGGGTTTGATGCTAGTGGAGAGGGCAGGGGAACTGGCTGAAAGGCAGTGTGGTACCACCTCTGCTTTGGGCCGGTAACACAATGGGAACGTAATTATCTAGCTGAAACAAGCTCAAATGGCAAAAAGTTGCAAAATAGATCGACCTCCCTGAGAAGAGAGGGAGCTGGTTACAGAGGTCTGTAGCCATCATCCTTTTTTCAATACATTTTAAACAAGAGGATCTAGGGAGTGATTCCGATTCAATACACATAATCAGTTTGCAAGTCTTATTTCCATTTGAAAACAGGGCCATTTGCAATCATAAGAGCCGGACAGGCTGAAAGATACAGAGCACTTTCCGAGCAGATGATGGGTGACAGAATCTACAGGCAAGCACTAAATATTTTCTTCTAGTCTCAGACCGCATGCATCAATCTTTAGTCCCCATGTATTTGAAATCGAATATTCCTGGTGTATATATGGCTTAATTGCTTAGAAAATTGAGACTCCATGGTTGGGGAGGGAGAGAAACAGCAAGAAAGGTGAGAGAAACCATGTTTGTGTTTCTCCTCCGTGCTGGTTAACAGTCATTTAGGGAAGAGTACACGGGTAAAAGATTGGAGATAAAATTGAAACTTGTTTTTAAAGGAAGGACCGCCAGAAGAGGTTGCTCGGGGCCAAAATTTCATGGGTTGGAGTGGCGAAGCCCTGTCGGGGTGTTCCGGGGCCAGCAGGGCATGACCAAAGCCCTAGGGGCGGCTCCTCGGTCTCCCAGTAACACCGCCAAAGACCCAAGGGCCCCTAGCGGCCCCGAGTTTTCAAATTTGCAGTCAGGGGACTCAGAAGTGTGGACACTTAAAATCTCGAGCTATTTTATGGTCTCTCGTTATAGAAAGTTTCAGTTCTAGAATCAAGAGAAGCAGATGTACGCGACCTCCCCGCTTCGCCCGCGGCCTCTGCACTGCCCCCCCCCCTTCGCGTCCCTCTCCCCACCGCCCGCCTATCCCAGTCCAAGGCCTCACCCCGCCCACCCGCGGTCTTCCATCTCGCGCGCAGCCCACTGCAACACTCCGTCCTCCTACTCAGCCTCGCGACGCCCCCCCATCCCCACCCTCCATCCCCCCACCTTCCATCCCCCCACCCCCAACCCGAGGCTAGCAGGTGACTCTCCAGCCATGTCTCAGTTCGCGCCCCAACAACCTCAGCTCTGAGCAGTCTGCGGACCGCCGCCAGCCCTTTCTGGAGACCACACTAAGTCTGCTGTGCGGATGAGTCGAAATTTCCCGTTAAGTGTGACCCCAGAATGTACTGATAATAAGTTCACTGGATCAGGATGATGATCCAAACCCTAACCTGAAGAGACTTTTTTTCTTTTAAGCGATCTGAAAACACGATCTTTCTTTAGACAAATAAACAAAATCAAACAAAGCCAGCGAACTGCTGCTGTTTCTTTAGTGAGTTTTCCTACGGAAAAGAGATTCAGCCCAGACACGAACATCTAACGAACTTTCTGGTAGGAAGAAACTCAGTCTAATAATAGTATGTGCTTAACGCTTATTCCATTTTTATTTCAAAAGGGGATAATTTATTAACCTCCTCAAGTTAGTGCCTCTTAGGCAGGCGCTGTGTTTTTAAATGTCCTAGCAAAGCATTTTCACCTCTGGGAAGATCTAAGGAGAACCAGTAGATGGGAGGGAGGGGTGGGGGGATTCTGCACAGCTCCTGCCTGCTTGCTCAGTTTTCTGCAAAACTCTTCCTAAAAGCCCCAGTGTTCTCTTTAACAGATGTCAAGTTATAGAGACCACAAAGATCTAAAGACACCCTTCATGCGTGCGCACACACACCCCCCAGCTGTAGACTCACTAGATTTTTTTTCCTCTCTAGAATTCATTCCGTGTGGTTAAGCAAGAGTGAGCGGTCCTGAGGCATTAATCCATCCTGAGTGGAGGTGGGAGGGTCAGGCAGGCCTCCTACAACAGGGAGTCTTCAGGCTCCCTATTTTTGCAAATCGGGAGGACAGAACTCCTGCAACTGACAGGAAGAGAGAGTGAGGCTGGGAACAGTAGGACCCAGTCCACTAGGGTGAAAGTGAGCCAGCTCACCCAAGAAAGGAGGGAGCCCAGCCTAGTCTTGGCTAGGTAGAGGGAGGGTGGTGGGGGGGTGCACAGGAATGTGTCCCAGAATAGCAGAGAGCCAGAGCAAGTTCCCAGGGCAGACCGTTCCAGCCACCTGATAGCTCCATAGACACATGGCGACCATGTGGCCATTTCTAGCGGCGGTGGATGGTGTGTAGCGATTCCTTGCCACTCTCCAGGGCCTTCCTAGGGACCAAGGGCGCACAGGCCGGGGATTGCTTCAGGAACAATCCCAATGGGGGAGAAGAAACTTAGTCAGTCTTCCTCAGGGAGCTCCCACCCTGTCTGCCAAGGCAGATGTGGGACCCCTTTATTAGGACCCAAAGATCACCTGCAGGAGCATCATATTCTTGTATATATAGTCTGATGTGACTCTATCATCTACTTTTTATTTGTTACTTCAACCTACTTGTTTTTTATTTCTTCATTTCAATACCTGTGTTTTACTGGCTTGCTTACCCAATTCTAGCCTCACAGCTGCAGTCACACTTCGCAGGCAGTTCAGTATCATTTTCCTAATGTCGGTACTAAAAGGAAAAACAAAGTGGATGTGCTAAGCCATATAGAGTAAAAGCCAGTAAAGCCCATATGGGAGGCCGGTTGGAGGGGGGGTGGTCAAAGGACCAGTGAACCACCAAGGCTAGCCTATCAGAGGACTAGCGAGAAAAATGACAGAAGCAAAGAGAAGCAGCAGCGCAGAGAAATTGAATTAATGTCAATAGATGCCAAGGAAGGAATGCAGCCCCGACCTAATGCATACGTCTAGCGCGGACAGACACAAAGGGATGAGGAGGAAGCAGATGTGTATACTGTGTGTCCGCTGGTCTGACTGCAAGCTAAGAGGTAAATCCGGCAACCTCTTCCTTTCCTCCCGCTAGACCTTAAGAATAGAGACTTTCTGCCAGAGCAAATCAAAGGGCTAGGGAGCTGAGGGGCAGGAACTTTGTTCGCTTCCCAAACTCCAGCCGGGCCATTTGGGCTCTACACCTGGGAGAGGGAAAAAATTCTGAGGAGCCTGGGGCCAGAGGGCGAAGCCACTGGCAGTAAAATAGTGGTTTCTGGAAACTTCCGGGAAAATAGACAAAAATCCTTTCTTTCGCACAAGAGCCCCACCCTGCCTCCGTGCAGTTGGAGAAGGAACTTCGGATCAAGGGGAGACTCCCGGTCTTTCCCCACCCAGGCTGTTGGACAGCGCCCTCTTTTGTCCCCGCCAGCGCGGCCTCGAAGGTACCACGTGGAGGGAGCCCCAGCTGCCTGGGAAAATGGCAGGGCGATTCCTCCGCCCCCCAGCTCTCATCCTCGGGCCTCTTCCCACGATGGAAGGCGGGTCCTGAGAAGGCGACCGGTTGCTGCTACCAGTCGGGCCCCGTCCTCCCGCAGGCGCGCAGCGGGCGGGGCCGTGTCTGCCCTCGAGATCCCTCCGCCAAGCCGGGCTCGCTCCCCGCCCCCACCCCCCGCCCCCCCCACCCCCCGCCCCCCCACCCCCCGCCCCCGCCGGCTCCCCGGGCGGGTCCGGCTCCGCTGGGCACTCCCAGTCTCCGGGCCCCGCGACTGCGGCGGCGCGGGAGGAGACCGGCCGCCGGGGCTCTGTTCCGTGCAGAGAAGGGAAACCACCCGCCACCCCCTCCAACGCACACGACCTTCTAGAACGGGTCATTTCCCTCCACCCACCTCGACGGCGCCCGGGGCCCAGCCCGCCTGGGGCTTCTCCGAGGAGCCTGGAGCCCCGCGGCCCTTACTTTCTTAAGAGTGTCGTACGCACCGTGATACATTTTAGCTGCAACCCATTAACCCTCTTAATACTCCAGCATGACACAGGTGTTAGTTTGTGTCTGATTTGGTTGGTGACCGCAGAAGGGCACATCTGAGACGCGTCCGAACCTGTGGAGCACAGACCGGCTCCCCGTGGGCTCCGGGGCCCTAGGGTGAGGTCTGGGAGAGGGACCCCGGGCCGAACGCCGGCTAGTCGGGGAGGGAAGGCCGCCACCTCTCGGTCCCAGCCGCAAGGGGCCGCGCGCCACCCGAGTCCGCACCTGGCGGCGGCTCTGCCGTCGGGGTTTTCTCGGGAAGAACTAGGTGCTGCCGCGCGAAGTCAGCCCGGCCGGTTCCAGCAGCCCGGGTCCTCTCTCTTGGACCCGCACGTTCGCCTCTCGTTCCCCTTTATATTCTTCGATAATTTCGGAGGCAAAGATTTCAACTTTGGGGGAATTTGTTTCATCTCTCCTAAATTCAGAAACGGAGCCTTCAAAAGTCTTAATGTGTGTGTTTATCTTTTTCTAGCGTTCAAATGAATGCGAAGCCACGGATCGAATCCCGTCACTCATTTGGGGTTAGCTTCTCCCGATATTTCACACGGAAAACAAAACTGGGTCCCTCTTATTTGTACTTGTCCTTAACCTTTGCAGCAACTGCTGTAGATGAGGCTCTGTCCATTCTCTAATAGATTTTACTAGGGGCTGGTGACAGAGAACTGATTTCTTTTCTATTAGGGTTTAGCACATCTTTGTTGAAGGCCCGTAGAATGACCAGGGATTAGATTTGCATCTCTTAGGCGCCCTGTGTGGTCTTTGTGCGAAGCTTGTAACTGTTAAAAATGACTTGTTAGGAAGCGTGTGGGCTCTCATCGCTCTCCTTTTGACAGAATGATTGTGAAATTCAGATTGGCCCTGTAGGATTTAGCCCGCAGATTCCACCTGAACCCTAAGCAATTAGACCCTAATCTCACTGCAATCATATTTGAGTTAGGATTTGTTGCACTTTGTTTACTTCAATTAAAAGCAGTGGAATATATTTTTTTTCAGCCTTTAAAGTGAAATCTCCAGGCGTAAAACCTCAGGACTTCTCAGAAACGGTTTTGGTGGTAATGGGGATTTCTTTTCTGTACGGTTTCCTCCTACTCCTCGCGCCCGCCCCTCCCCCATTTAAATAACTCCTTCCCCCCTCTCCCCCCCCCCCCCGCCCCCGCCTTCTTCTTCCCCCATTACTCGCTAATGCCTGGAGCATCTTCATAGGGGTTGAATTCAGGTCGCCTTGGGAAAGAAATGAGCCGAGATGACTCCCAGCTGCAAGGGGCGCCCAAGCTCCGGGAGTCCCCCTGTCCCCGACAGAGCGCCTACGTCCCTCTCCCGGGCAGAGCTCTTCCATACTCGCTGGCCACGCAGCGTGCGTGGGCTCCTGGCAGTGCGCGCGGGCCCGGCGTCTGGCTTCCTGCGGCGGAGTTGCTTCCAAGGCTCCTGGCGTCCGCAGCGCCGCAGGGCGACTGCCCAGACGGCTTGGTCAGCCCGAGCGCCGCGTCGGTCCTGGAGAGGCCCCTAGGATTCCCTGCGGCCTCCGCACGGGCTTAGCTCGGGCCCTGCGGCCTGCTTGCTGCGCGCACAGTCGGCCCCGGGAGGTGGGGGGAGGTGACCGCTCCTCTACCGGGGCTTCCTCTGCCCGGGTGGCCGGCCGGCCAGCTGGCCAGCCTGGGGCCGCCTGACTCTGGGGGTCCTCCGGGCCCGGAGCGCCCGCGGCCCGCCTCTAGCTTCCCCTGGCAGGGCCCCAGCGGCCTAGAGCGCCGGCCTCTGGGCGGGCGCCGCCGTCTGACGGACAGCGGAGGGTCAGTGGCCCAGGGCGTCTGGATCTTGGCAGTTCTCAGGGCATTTAACCCCGATGCAGTTCCTAAGGGTCGCCTGCGGTTACTGTCAAGTCAGGTCACTTAGTAGTATTGCTTGATCTGTGGTGAGTTTATCGCCTTCATTTATTTATCTGGTGCTACTTTGTTACTCTTTGAGTCTGGGTTATTTTTCTATTTTGATTCGTAACTATTTATTTGGTCCTAGCGAGTTTGATTCGGTTCCCTAAAATACCGCTTCGCCCTTATCAGTTAATACAAAGGTGGAAGCCAACATAGGATGTAAACTGGAGAAATTTTCTGGCACGGAAGGACCTCAGTGCCATTTACTTGAGGGGGGAAAGGGAGACTCCACCTTTTAAACTTCCCAATAAACTTTTTAATAGCAAGTGTGTTCTCATTATCACGTGTCAGAGAAAAAAAATTAATGTTCTTTGTATTTAAGAATGAAAGCCAGCCTACAACCTCTGTCTGCCTTTGTAACTAAGACATTTTAAATGAGGAGAAAGTACTTTTCTGACGCTAAGTACTATATAAACGTGAGCAATGCCAACTAGTTTAAGCAAGTAGTGCTCTCTTCCAGCATTTTCTGGGATAGAGTCTATTTTAAATAGGCTCGTCTTTTTGGATAATTCTAATTGCTAATTAGTCTTAACTTTATTAAGAATTCGTAAGGGTTCAAGGGAATAAAGGAGATTCTATCTTGCCATGGATGGGGGTGGGTGGGAATGTGGTCTTGGGGTAAGGAAAAAGGGGGAGCAAGACTGTGATAATCTCTTTGAGATCTACCCAAAGAAGTCTTGATCTATAGATTGAGGATCCCTGCTTTAAATCAATCCTGTGTACAGTTTAGGGCAGTTTTTCATCTCTGAATAGGAACTGTATCAAAACCCTAGTGTGACCATGACAATTGGGTAATCACACACAAGGCATCTTTGCTAATGGAGAGATTCTGTAAATATGTTTCTAGTGAATACACAGATAACAGTCACAGTGGAAGGGTCAGGTGCCACAAATCATAGATTACTCTGCCAAGGGTTGCCAGCCATCTGAGGCTTGGAAGGACATTAACCGCCTTTGCATTCTCAGAATACTCTCCTCAGTTCATGATTTCACTTACTTGACCCTACTTCTGTTATTTAAAAGCTGGCAGGCACAATCAAGGGCAAGCAGGTTGGCTACCTACCCTTCTGGCAGCTCGCCAGTATTCCCATTTAGCTGCCAGCAGACAAGGAGAGCAGTGAATCAGTCATGTAATCCTACAGCAGCATCTAGAAGGTATCAGGAAAACTTCCGTGGCAGCAGGAGGGTCCACCAATCAGCCCTGTTTCTAAATTCTCCACTTCGTATCTGTAATAAATCTGTCTGGGGGAATTCACTAGTGGGAAGCGCAGGGAGGGGAATGACACAGGGGCTCTCAAGCAGTTTCCTTGAAAAGTAAGTTGTGAGTGCGTTACTTGATAGTCCCAATTTTGAAAACGGCCATAAATAGAAATAGGATTCTCGTTACTAACAGGAGCAAAAATCAGGAAAAGCGTCCCTTAGCAGCAGTAGGGGGAAAAAAATCAAGAGCTTTTAATAAAATCTGGAGGATTATAACTTCCTGTCAATAGAACAAACTTCTGCCTGTTCCCATTTGCTTTCATAGAGAAATTACTGCTAACTTAATAAGATTTAGGCTCTCCACTTTCAGAGAAATTATATAAAATTGAGATTATATAAAAATAGCTTTTTCTTACCTCAAAGTGAACAAGTAGGTATTTGGCATACAGGGACATTGTAAAAGCAAAATATATCTCACTCTAACATTAGCATTTTTTCCTTGAGGATGTAAAATCTAGAAGTCTAACATAAAAGAACCATAGGGTGAAACGAGACTTCCTGGGTCTCCTTTGTTGGCAGGCCAGGCCCTTTTTTCATACTCTTACATTGGAAACAGCTTTGGGGTCTAGAATGAACTATCATGATTGAGGATAAAGCCATAACTTTTGCCAGTAGGTACCATAAAAAAAAGTAAGTAGACTGACTTCATCAATGACGTTTTCTCCAGGGGATTGCCTTTGTAAGAGGCCTTGTTGCACTTTTTGAACAGAAAGGTACAATTCACTGAAGTATGAATGTGCAGGAAGGCTAGCAAAGTGTATTTTTAGAAGAATATTGTATTTTCTAATATGTCAGGAGGTCTCTAGATGTGAGATATAAAAACCTAATTTTTGTAAAAATTAGACTATCATTACATTAGCGTGTTCTTAAAGAATAAAGGTGGACATTACTCATCTACAGTAGCAAAGGGGAAGAATATTTAAAAAGCAGATGACAGCTATGTGCCTTGTAATTTAAACAATACTGAATGATGAACAATCTTCCAAGTTCATTTAAGCAAGAATGGGAGAGAATCTCTATAAAAGTGAATAAAAAAAGATCTTGTACAAATACAAATCTTGTACAAATAAAAAAAGATCTTGTACAAATATGCCTCACCCTCCATTTTATTACCTTATAATGCAAATAATTACTTGCTCTTGCTACTAAGAGCCATTTTAATGTAATGGATTCATTTCAGACCCTCAAGAAAACCAAAGCCTATGTCCTTTTATAAGTTTGGGAGGAACTTTCAAACGGCTGTGCCCAATTTGAAGACATAGATATATATATATTTCCTGCTTATTAAGTTACAAACTTAGAATTTATGCTGATGAACATTTTCCACCTTGACTAATACCTCCTGCCAGAGAAGTTTTCCTTTCAAGAGAACAGATAACAAGTGGACAGAAGGAAATTCTAAGCCTGTGTGATTTGATAGTGGTCACATTTTACATCCTTAAATTTAGAGCTATAAATAGCCATTTTTAAATTTTGTGTCTCTTGGTTAATACTTGTATAGTTCCTTGCACATAATAGTTGTTCAATAAGTTTGCTGAAGAAATGAATTTGTGAAACATTTTTACTATTTACCTTGTAATCTTTTCTGATGTGCAAAAATGAAAAGAAAAAAGGGGTGTTAACATTTGTCTTTTTTCATGTGAACAAAAAATTGTTAAAATTCTAGGTGGTTTGACTCAAAATGCCAGAAAAGAAGCCCCACTCTATGCTAGTTAGCAAGGGAGGAATCTCTTACATTTCCCCGCCTATTCAAATGAAAACTGTCTGAGGTAATACTGCAATGTTTAAAACAAACAAAAACCCCCCAAAGCTCAGATGTAACAGAGAATGAACTTTACAAATTAATGACTTGGAAAATCCTTAGAGTTAATCTCTTTTTACATTCCAGACTTCAATTTTCTCTGGCACACTCACCTTTCAAGATGCTAAAGGGTAGCCATCTTCTGAAGGGGTGAGGGGAACAGAAGGTCGCAAATCCTATCATTCTTTGGGAGGTGGGGGGTTGGTGAGAACTGGCCAGTGTGGTCTCATCTACTAGACAAGAATTTAAGAAGTAGTGTCGATTGTTAATGATGATGCCACAGAGGGCTGCTCTATCTAGGGAAGGTGGTACAGAGGCCAAGAGGAATCTGTTCTTTAAGAGCAATGGCTACTCTTACTGTGTTCCCAACTCCTAGCCCTTAGTGAGCACCCCTCACATTTGAGTAGGGGGCTGCAGCTTTGGGGCACCATGGAACCAATGGAGAGGAGGTAGGCTACTTCCAAAAGATTGGAAGTAGCTTCACAGTTGGGCGGTCCTCTGCCTTCCATTTGTCCAAACAACAGCTGGAGTCTCTCTCTTCATTGATTTGGGGACTGGCTCAAGATTATGTACATGTTTTTAAAAAAGGCAGACTGGCAGATCCTGTTCCATTTTGAATGTGAAGCCTTTCATCAATGAGTATGAAGGTATTACTTCCAGTGGAAAATGTGTGCTTATATACCAAGGACGTCCCTGGCTTCACCTGGGCAGGCTCCCTAGGAGATGATTTGCATCTCCCTAGCATTTGCTCAGGAAGGTGAGGAAAACTGGAAAGAGCCAAACAGCAAAAGACCCTTAATAAGTTAAATCTCAAATCTAAATTCCATTTATGATTAAACATCTTCTTTTAAAGCAGTCACTTGGTGTGAAGATATGGATATTGTTTCCTGTATATCCAAATATACATTTATACTCTTAGCATTGTAATAGGTCATCCTTCCACTTGTGTACCTAACAAGAAACGGATCCCTAAAAGGAAATGTTCTTTACTAATGTCTGGTACAATGATGACCCACTGTTTCCCCAAGAATCCTCTTTTTTTATTCACATGTAGATATGAGTTGGTATTTTGTCACCAAGTTCATGCCAAAGTCAATTCATTATAGTGAAGGAGTATTTATAACATTATACTTTTTTGATAGAGACCAAAAGCGGAGGTTGATAGAAATATCCTGCTATCGATGCATTCCAGTTTAACCATTATATGGAAGAACTGGGTGGTATCACCCTAAGAATAAAGGTTTTATGATAAGAAAAATAGATGGCCTATTCATTGATTTATTTGTTCAGTCAGTAAACATTCATGAGTACTTACACCAGGCAAAGTTCTATGCATGGAGAAAAAGTTATGTCTCTGACCTCAAAGACAACATGTTTGGAGAGACAGTCATGAAAATAGACAAATACAGTTTGATGCAATGAGTAGAGTAATGTGAGGTCTGTGCAAAATGCAGTGGAATTCTAAGGGAAGAAGCATCTGTATGTGGCAGAAGGAGAAGAGGTAACACTTGAATTCACTCTTGAATGAGAAACAGAGGTCGAGGTGGAGGAAAAAGTGTGTGCAAAGGCCCTGAGGCAGTGAAAAGCATACTCTGTTCAGGGGATCATACCTAGATTATACTGCCAGAGTAGGAAGTGTGAGGAGACCGTTGGGAGTAAAACTGAAGGGGTGCTATGGGCTAAACATTTTGAAGATCCTCAAATGCCAGATTAAGAAGTGTAGATTTATCTTACAGCAGATGGAAAGTCATTGAAAAAATTCAAACATAATCAGGTGTGTATTTTAGAAAGACCACGCAGTCCGCAGACTGGAGCATGGATTAAAAGTGGGGGGTGAACTAGTGACAGTGAGCCTTTCTGGTGGTTGTTTTTACCTCCCCTACTTGGTATAAGTGTGTTAACGAGTGATACTTTATTAAATAGGTATAAATCCTCAAACCCTAAGCAAAAAGGAAGGCATAAAGATATTTTCCAAAAAGGCATCTTTTTGAGGAAGACGATTGTGCACATTGGTAAAGACCACAGATAAATTTCGTACGCCCCATGGATACCTTTTAGGGTCAAGAGGGCATTGCTCATTGTTTTATTTTACTGTATGATTGACATCCACCTGAAATGACCCTTCGGTTACTGCATTCAAAGACTGTGTGGTGTTGTAGAAAGAGTGCTACCAAAAGTCAAGAGACTTGCCTCTAGTTGAGCTTTATGTCTCCATCTTTGAAAGCCCTTGGGGAAGTCACTTTACCTCTCTGCGCTTTATTTTCCTCAGTTGTTAAGTTGAGGGCACAGTGTAAGTTATTTGTAACATCATTTTATTTATATCGTTGTATGATTTGCGAGTTTGCCCTTATTAATCTCTCCTAATGTTTATTTCTTACCTTGTCTTTATGCATTCTCACAATTTTAAGAGAGACAGAAGTATCTGGAGAATAACGTGTCCCGGGACATGTTATTTAGGGCAAAATTCTGTCTTGATTGCACCTAATATACTTAGCTTTCCTACTGGAAATATTAAGATGTTGGTAGCTGTTTTGAAACTGTGTCGTTTCTGCTCGCCTGAGTCACATTCTACCCTCATGAGCACAAAAGGAGGACTATTTAATCACTTTCAACATCTACCAGGCAAAATTAATAATTTACCTCTACTTTTTAAGTTATAAATTTTCCCTTCCAAAAGGATTGTTTTTTGGGTCAGATAATTATATGTTCTCAGAAAGCTGGTGTATGGATAAAATGGTGGCACTTAAAATTATAGAAATTGTACTGCTTCTAATAATACTCTATTTTAAATTCTGCATTTCTTTGGAAACTTCCTGTTATTTAATGCTCTTTTTTTTTTTTTTTTTTTTTTTCACTTAAGAGGCTGTTTACATTAGTAATATATCTTCTAGAGCTCTGGGAGTTCAGAGGGTTCGTACCTACAAAACAGCACAGCACTGTGACCGGGCTTTCAAAGACATGCAGGGGTCCCAGGGCAAATCAAAATGTTTTTAAATGTATGACATGTGTGAAGTTGATGAAAATTCATGACTTCTCTCTGTCAGGGCTGCTTGAGCTTAAATCATCAGAGAAAGGTGAGTGCAAAGAATTTTATTTAATACTTTTAATTCTGAAATCCTTTCTATCCTCTTACTTGGGTCCTGTGTTTCAGCTCCGTGCTATTTAATAGTCTGCTAACAAAAATTAAAAAAAAAAAATTGGCTGCATGTTCTAAATTGCTTTTCAGAATTTCCTTCTTAAACCACCGCTCAGATGTATAACTTTTAAAGAGGAATTGAAATGTGGTTTGAGAATGTAATCACGTACTATAGAACATGCAAAATACATGTGAAAGACCACACGAGTGCTGTTAATTTAACTGATTGTACTTTATGTTTTAGAAATGTTTTCAAATTTATCTTTTAAAATTGAAAAGAAAATATTCCAGGAAAATGTTAAGAGATTAAAAAATAAAGCCAAAATGCTGTGGATATTGAGATCAGCTGTTTTTAAGTAAAAATCCATTCAAAGCAAAATAAAAGGCATTGTGCAGTGTGTGCCGGCTAAAACTGAGAACACAAGAGCATTGCAGTTAATTAGAAGCAATCAACAGGATGCTTTGCAACATTTCTCACATCAGTGCACCATCTGATCGTTATAATAAAAATTTCCCACAGTCTTGATGCAAAAAGGAGTAGAAATAAATATTTGAGTCATTAAAATATACGATTTCAGTTGCTTTTGCCAATAATTATTTTTACTAAGTTATTGGTACAAAAAGAAGATCTTGAAAATCCCTAAAGGTTGTTCTATTTGTGTTTTAGGGGATAATCTTAGTTCCGTGTTTTGTTTTAATTTATATACATTTGAATATGAGGAAAAACAATTTTTGAAAATAAAAATTTGAGTTTTTATATGATTTATGTGTGGTTATTGTACTTAGGAAAGATAGCTGGGCTTTTCCTGGGCCATTGAGCCACATATTATACGAATGATCAGTTACTACATTACAAATAATGAAGTGCTACGTTACAGCTATTTTCATATTAACAGAACACCGAACTAAGGCAACTATATCAACTGTATCATCCAAGTCTTAAAAGAATGTTCAATACTTAACACTATTATTTTTCTACAGTTCGTTCGCTGTTTGGTTCGACTCAGAAGTTTTACTTTAGTTTTGCTTATTCTAAGTCAGAAACTGTTCTGCTAGGGCAAAAATACTGCTTTGTTATATCTTTGTGAAATTTAAAGTTTGCTCATGAGAGATAACATTTGTTTTCCTACTCTCCCTTCCCCTCACCACAAACTTTTAAAAAAAATTTGGTGTGTGTGTATGTGTGTGTGTGTGTGTGTGTGTGTGTGTGTGAAAGAGAGAGAGAGAGATTCTTTGTTATGTAGTCTTCTCACATTAAAGGTAGAGTTCCCCCTGGGTCACTGAGGTGCTTCAAAATACATCTGCAAGGTGGTCTGTGAAAAGTGTTGAACATGAATCAGAACTATATACACTTTTACAATAGTTTACAACTTTTTCTCCCTCAAAAAGCAAATCTGTGAAAGTCTAGGGGTCCCCTTTTTGGAGGCGTAAACAGCGGTGACACTGTGGCTATGAGTAAGAGAATTGTCTTCCAAACAAGTCAATGATTTGCTCTCCTGTGTTTATAAAGTACAACTTGCTTGTAAGAGGAATTTACTCCTCACACGGTGGGCATCTCTTGCTGAAAGAAAACAGGCTTTAGAAGACAACAAACTGGGTTGATTTGGGCTATTTTTGTTTATTGTTTGCTTTGTTTTGGTCTTATGTCTTCTCCTCTCACATCACACAGGCTGTTTTTTTCTCTCTCCACTCCCCCAAAAAGCTTTTTGCTAAGTATGTTCTTTCTTGAACATGCATTACGTATATCTGTAGAATAATTAAAAAAAAAAATACTTTCAAAGAACTTTCTTCTCTTTGGCACCAAACTATTGCTTTGTACTCTTCTTTGCACAGATCTGACCTACTTCATTGCGGGAGGGTGTCCCTTAGCTAGGTTCTCTTTAGGAAATTTACACTTTCTGCTGCCTTACAGAGACAAATAGCTTTGATGATAAATACTTCGGAACACACATCTCACAAGTCCAGAAAGAGGCTATGTTAGGAGGTAAATATTTTTTCTTCTAAGGAGTCTATTAAATGCAGAGTACTATTGGTGTTTAAATTTTTAAACTCTGATATTTTTGCCTGTCAAGATTGAAGCGTTAGCTACAAATATTCACTGCTCCAATGAAAGGCAGTTTCAGTAAATAACAGCCTGAAATTGGCTATGTTGCATTTAGTTTGGCTTACAGGAATTGGAATAATAATGCTCTAAAAATGCATATCAAAATAGTTTTGCTTATCTCTAACATCCTTATTTCTTAAAGCAAACAATTTAGACAGAAAAGTCATTTGATAAAAATAATTGATTCGGGCAAAATAGTACTCACATTCTTCTGCAAGATAATGATTCAGCAGCGACTCTTCCTTCACTGGTACTTCATTACACACAATCCTCATTCATCTTAAAGCCTTAAGAAAAAAATCCACGTTCTGTATTTTTAAAAATTATTTTTAAAGAGGTGACCCAATACAGGAAACTGGAATCAAATCTCTAATAGAATTTACTTGCTGTTATTCACGTCTTGGAAATTTTTCTTAAGGAACAGAAATGTCATATGCTTAGTTTCAGGACAAAGGCACCTTTTTAAATGAAGGGCTTAAAGAAAATCGATAAAGAAGTTTAATAGAAAGCAGGCTAACTAAGCTTTTGGATGTAAAAATTATCTAGATTACAAATCAAGAAAATAACATTTAATGCACTTTAGATCTGATGTAAGGCTAGCCTTTAATGAAGAATTTCTTAAAAAAAAAACAATTATGGGCAACTTCTGGAATTCACTTTGGGTAACATGTCTGGGGGGGTCATTGTTTTACTGTTTTTCTATGGTAGAGCTGATTTAACTTGGAAGTTAAGAAAAGTTATGTAACTTCAGATTGTTTCCAGCTAATGGTTTTATGCAGGACTAGTGTTATGCAGTTAAAAACAAAAACCAAAACCTTACAGTCATACAATGTTAATGAACTCATTTAGCAATGATGTATTGTTATTATTACAATTACTATTTTGCTTGAAAAATGACCAAGCTATATTGGTCAGGAATTAAAACAATTCAGGTTTTAGCAAGTTTATAAAGTGTTCTTTTACTAGTTTAGGAATTAATTAAAACCCCCTTGCATGTGATTCATTAGTATTCATTTTTATATTGTGAGACTTACATGTATTTAAAATTTCCAGATCATTAAATGCTTTTAGCTGCATAGTGCGTTAAAGTTAAAAAAAAAAACAAAACTATTGAATTCATTTAAGAATATTTCTTTTTAATAAATAGACATAAAGTTGTTATATTTACTAGGTCATTTTTTTTTTGCTAAAGTTGCAAGCATTTTGTTAAAATGTCTTATTTAGTAATAAAAACAATTTTATAAATATTAATACATCTTCACTTTTTGACTACTTTCTATCAATTTTTTATTTCTTTAAAAATACAAATTTATTTATTTTTAATGGAATGAATTCAAATTCACTATAATGAAAGAGAATTTAAAATCATCAGCAGGATAGTGAACTATTTACTTGGCTTCAATATGTCTGTCTGTCTTTTACATGATCTGACAGAACTGACTAGTGAAAACTAACCAAAACCAGAAATCAACTGAGAGAATACTCAAGAAGGAAAAAGGAAGAGTTGCAGGAAATGATATTTTCCCATCAGTGGATAGGCATGCATATATTAAAGACATAAAAGGCAGCAAGGAGAGAAACAAAAGCTGTATACTGGGGGTTCTGCAAGTCTGAATTAACTACATGGAAAAAAATGAAATCATTCTGCTTAAACTTGTTCACTAATAAAAGGAGAATTGCTTTTGTTAAATATGCTTGGTGTGATTATCAAGCAAAATTTTTTTCTCCCAGACATCTATGAATAAAACATGCGTTTGAGCATTAGGTAAACAAACAATAAATGGATGAGTTCAGTTGCAACATAATAACATTTTATTTAGAAAACATATATAATCATATTTGTATTGGCAATCCAAATTTAATGACTTCTTTCAGTAAAATTAAAGTGCCTCACAAATAACATCTTATGCATAAGGATTGCTTATTCTTTGCCCATTTTTTTCTATTTTTTCAAAGAAACAGATTTTTAAGGTCTCTGCTGAACCATACATAAACAAGATGAAGCATGATTTCTCAGCAAAAAAAAAATTTTCTTTTGGATCACCTTAATTTTAAGTTACAGATGTTGTAAAAAAAATTTTTTTTAATATATTTGTGGGACTGAGGGAGAAAATGTTCTCAAGTCTGGGATAGCTTGGGCTGATTTGAACAAGGCTCTGTGTGTAGCTGAACCAGTCTTTGGCTTATTAGGCATTTCATTAACACAACATCTTCTGTAAACTCTGAATGAGAATAAACCATTTACAATAAGGAAAGCAAACAACAGAATGAATTTCCTCTGTTGGTGTTTTATAAGACTGTTAAACAGAAAATGGAGGGAAGAACTCTCTTTAGACGATATCACTTAATTAAGTAAAGCATCCTAATCAGAGTCCCCTCCAATTGTAATGACTGTAGGGAGTCAAGTACATTTCTGTCTATATTAGAGTATCTAACTGCAATGATTTATTGATATTTATTTTAGAAGTACAACACAAAAGCAATAAAACAGAAGAAGCAGGGAGAGAGGGAACATGCCATCGCTTACTGTGGGTTCAACCAGAGCACTTCAACAAAATCCCCGATTTTCTTGTGGGAGGTTTTCCTTCCTAAAATCAGAGCACACCTTTAGATGAGAATGCTCCTTTCCCGCATTTGACTTTTCCAAACAGTCGCTGTGACGTTTCTTTGTCCATTGGGTGAATCATTGATTCACTTTCTTCCCTACAAGAATCACCGCAAATGAGTGGAAGAGCACCTGCTGTTTTCTGCAGTGACATTACTAGATGCATTCTACACTGATTTGAGTCGTAAAGTACAGCTTCTTTGTATGGGAGAGAGATTTGAGGAAGGAGAGTAAATATACTGTATAGGGAGACAGACATTGGCTGCCCTCCAAGCTGCACACAGCATAAACCTGTTTATCTGCCACATTTCACAAATCTCAAAAACATGTGAATAAATCAGGCAAGCAACTGGATAAGTGATTCACACCAGGGAATCTAACCAATATTCTGATGAGAGGGTACTAGGATGCTAAGACATTGGGGCAAATAGACCTGTATTGTAGAAACTGCACATAATAACATTGATTAGTGGTTCAAAGGAGATAATATTCTACACCAAAATGAATCTGAAGAGGTATCCCAACCCTGCGGACTTTTGATGGGTGTTTATGTGCAAGTTACTTGGAGAATTGAGTTAAAAAATATACTTTTACCCATACCATTCCAATAATTGGGGCCAAAGTGCGCTTGGACTTCAAGTTAGTTATCAAGGTAATTTATTTATGGGTATCTGGATCAAAATATTGGAAGCTAGTGCCTGAAAACCCCTAATTACACCAACACATATATGTGAAATTAAATTCTCAAACATGCTTAGAATGTATTGCTTGGTGAAAGCAAACTTTCCTTAGAAAGTTACATTCTTATAACTGAAGATGAATCGCTCAGCAATAAGTGAGTAGGGCAAATAAAGGTATGATTATTGCTATATTACTACTTTATTTTTCTCTTAATCTCTGTTATTTCTGACTCATCTGCTGATCTTTTTAATGGTTATTCTGCCTTAGTATTTAGTTGTAAATGGAAGTTCCGAGAGGTGTGGGCACTAACCTCAAATACATGCTCTGGTTCTGAAGATCTCTTAAGATTATTTATGAATTTCGAGTTTGGATTATTTCCCTACACTAGAGCTGGTTATAGTCACGGCAAGATGAGAGACCTACCATCTTACTACCAAGAAAATGTAGTTTTCCCTACATCTGTGAACACAAAATACTATTCCAGAGTGAAGGGCAATCACACAAGGCATTTAAATTAACACTGCACAACCCACAACTTTTTTTCCTCCTGCAGTGTATAAGAAGAGATAAATTGCTAAAACTTTTTGACCTGCAAGACTTTGTCAGATTAGTAACCTAAGACATCATCATCTTAGCAACAGGAAGTCCTGGAAAAGGTAGGTGGCCTGGAAATTCATGTACCAAGTGAAAATTTGGTACATTCAAGATTCTTTGCTTAAAGCCTTGCCTCAAGAAAACCTGTTTGAGTCTATTGCCAGTTGTGTCCACCAATTTGTTTTCTTTTCTTGGTGTTTTCTCATCTTCTTGCTTCTTGTCTCAGGTTCTGTTTCTGCACGATCGGGCAGGGACTGACCGAATGGCTGCAGTTACCAGGATTTGAAAACCCAATATCAGAATCTGCCACTGTGTGTGTGTCTGCCCTGAGCGGTCTCTTCTTTAGCAACAGGACACGTGCACAATACGGGAGCATCTTTTCTTCTTCCCTTGGCCCTGACCTTGTAAAATATGATACAAAGTTTTTCATGGCTTTTAAGTCCCGTGCATGGGAAATCTTGCTGGAGACACAAGATGACTAAAATGCCTTCCTTAAAAGATGTGCGTAAGTAAGTGTCAAGTGGACATTTGTGGGTGGTCAAGACCAACCTCATCAATAGTCTCAAGGCTAAACACACTGATTTTTGTTGATCCCAGGAAATTTTACCCAGTTTTCTAAATGTGTTGAATTTTGGATTTATGTCCACAAAGCTGAAGTCGGTTCTGTGAACCTCAATTAAGGTCAACCATAGCTCTTGACTCAGCCCAAAGAACTCTTTGGAAGATTTGTATCTTTACTTGAAGTTTTATGGTTTTATTAGCACAAATACAACATGCACCTAAGCTGTCTGTCTATTCACTTTCTTTGCTGGCATTGGGACTGGAGGCTCTATGACCAGAGGGGCTGCTCTTTCCACCCTGGGTTTGGGCTTCTCAGAGGCGACATGGTGAGCAGTCTCTGCACGGTGAGATTTGTGGCACATCAATGACACCTCAAGCTCCTTGATGCCATGCACTGGGAACTTCCAGAAGCCCCTGGGCAGCATGCACTTTGTTTTCTTGCTGCTCCCGGAAGCTGCATTTGGGCATCAAGATCTGGCCCCAGAATCTTCTGTTGCACCTATTGTCAGTGCTTCTGGGTTTCTGCCATTTGCACTTCACTTTGACCTATCGGTCTGAGCAGTGCTGGATGCACTCATTGGTCCTCTCTTTAATAATCTTGGGCCTTCACCAAGGTCTGAGAGCAGCTGTGATGCCGAGGAGGTGATGGCGGCCACCTGCATGGGCAGTGCCCAGGGAGAGCCAGAGGATTTTTAAAGTGATGCTTACTCTGAGTTAAAAAATGATCACTAAACCCCAACATCTACACACCATAAGAACCTAAGAAATAGTGGACTGGCTGCATGTGAAATGTTTTAATTACAAAATTAATTAAATAGCATATAAAATGAAAAAAATTTACTTTCTTTTCTCCTAGCCCCCACAATCCCATTCTCCAGGAGTAACCATTAAAAATAGTTTCTCATATATATTTTTTAAAGATTGTGTTTATTTATTTGAGGGACAGAAAGAGCTAGAGAGAGAGAGAGAGAGAGCACAAGCAGGCGGAGAGTGAGAGGGAGGGTCAGAAGCAGCAGCAGCAGACTCCCCACTGAGCAGGGAGCCTGATGTGGGGCTTGATCCCAGGACCCTGAGATCATGACCTGAGCTGAAGGCAGACGCTCAACTGACTGAGCCACCCAAGCACCCCAGTTTCTTATATATTTTAATAGACTTTAAAATTTTTTCCTTTTCTTTTTTTAAAGTAATCTCAGTACCCAACAGAGGAGCTTGAACTCACAACCCCGAGATCAACAGTTGTATGCTTTACCAACTGAGCTGCCAGGTGCCCTAATGAGTAGACTTTTTAAAAAATGTATTTATTTGTCAGAGAGATAGAACACAAGCAGAGGAGCACCAGGCAGAGGGAGAAGTAGGTAGAGGGAGAAGCAGGCTTCCTGCTGAGCAGAGAGCCTGATGCGGGGCTGGTTCCCAGGTCCCTGGGATCAAGACCTGAGCTGAAGGCAGATGCTTAACCCACTGAGCCACCCAGGCATCCCATGAATAGACTTTTAAAATTCATAGGCAAGCATATCTTAAGTCACAAATAAAATCACACAATGTATTTACTATACCGAATTTGCTTTAATTCACTCAGCCTTGCACATTGGCTATCATCCCATTACCTACACATGGGTCTACTTCATTCTTCTAGCAGCTGCGCAGATAGCAAATAATACGCTATTATGGATATAACATTCCCATATTGATGGATACTTAAGTTATTTTTTAGTCTTGTTTTTTCAAATAATACTTCAGCAAACATATGCATATTTTTGTGCACTTTTATAAGTGTATTTGTAGAATTAATTGCCCAAAGCAAAATTGCTATATAAAAACACATTTATAAGTTTTGAATGATATTGCCACCTTAATGACACAAGCAAATTGCACCAAGTTACATTTCGCTGAAAGTTTTCGAGAGGCAGGGATTTTGAAAAAGGGCTTCGCTGAGTTCTGTGTGTTACATATCTGCGTGCCATTCCATCTCTTGCAGCTTGACGAAACATAGTTGGGTTGCAGCTGGGAGGGTTGGTGATGACCTAGTGGAGAGCGAGCACTCCCGTGACGTCTGTGCTGGGACAGCAGGGAAGGCTGGGGAGGGGACAGCACCGGCATGCCAAGGAGAGCTGGGAAGTACAGCTGCCATCGGTCTGAGTCTTCGCCACGTCTCTCTGCTAGCAGCCTTCCTGACAAGTGTGGGAGCAGCAGAGCAGAATCAGGAGCCCTTCTCGTGACTCAGAGAAGGGAAGAAGGTAAATCAGAACGAGGTTTTACACACACACACACACACACACACACACACACACACCCCTGCAGAGTCTCCCTCTCTGCTCAGATTCGAATCTGGGGGTGCACCTACCTTTACACCCTCTCTTGGCCAGGATGCTAGGGAAGTACTGTTCTCCTACATTCCTGGCTAATCTTCACCAGGCAGGAACCCTCCAGGCTTCCTCCCTGTTTTACCATTCATCTTCTCTGCGTGTGAATAACCCAGAAAACACACATGACACTGTCCTAGTTCCTGGATTTGAAGAGACATCCTCATCCTTGAAACCTCTACTCCTCATTCAATATTTTCATTTGGCCTGGCATTTTATAAGTCCTATTTTCATCCTTAAATAGAAACTTAGAAGTGCCTCTTGATCTATACCCTAGATCTCAGCCTTTTAAATTGAGGGGTTACTTTAATGTTCTCAAGGTTATAGTTACACTAGGAAGTTTATTTTGTATTCAGCATGAACATGCTAGGTACTATGTAGGGGCTGTGGATGCAAAGATGAATGAGATACAATTCTGCCTTCTAGAAGCTCATAAGATAATGAGGAGACAGGCGGCACTGACTAAAATACAGGCCACTCATTGGTTAAGTGTTAAAACAGAGGTATTTGATCAAAATTTGAACATTTGAACAAAATGATGTCCCACTTCTGGAAATATAGCCTACAGATAGATTTGTTCATGCACAAAAGGACACAGAGACCAGAGGTGTTCCTCACAGCATTGTTTGTGATGGTAAGACTTAAATAACATTCTGAGCGTCTATCAACAAGGACACTCTATGTGGCTTAATAAATGCTCTCTATGTACTGATATAGAGTAATCTTCAGGATATGTTTTTATATGGAAAAAAGCAAGCTGTGGAACATGTGTAGTATATGTTGCCTTCCCTATAAAAAATATAGAAAAATAAGACTGTGTTAGTGTTTGCTTGTCTATGCATAAGGGGCGCCTGGGTGGCTCTGTGGGTTAAGCCACTGCCTTCGGCTCAGGTCATGATCTCAGGGTCCTGCTCAGCAGCGAGCCTGCTTCCCTCTCTCTCTCTCTCTCTCTCTGCCTGCCTCTCTGTCTACTTGTGATCTCTCTCTGTCAAATAAATAAATAAAATCTTAAAAAAAAAAAAAAAACATTGGAAGACCTCTTAAGAAACCAATGCAAGTGCTAATCTTTGGGGTGGGGTTGGGCATCAGAGATTAGTGGGGTGGATGGGAAAAGAGGGTGAAACAGATTCTCAATGTATACCTTTATATGTCATTTTCAGTTTTGAGCCATGTGAATGTATTATTTTAAAATTATATTAAATAGGGGCCCCTGGGTGGCTCAGTGGGTTAAGCCTCTGCCTCGGCTCAGGTCATGATCTTAGGGTCCTGGGATCAAACCCCACATCGGGCTTTCTGCTCGGCAGGGAGCCTGCTTCCTCCCCGCCGCCCGCCTGCCTCTCTGCCTACTTGTGATCTCTCTCTCTCTCTCCCTGTCAAATGAATAAATAAAAATCTTTAAAAAATTATATTAAATAAGTTTAAGTTATAAAATACCGCCCCCCCACTAGCGCTTTGCATTCTCTGAGGTATTTGCGCATGCTTAGCCACACTTACATGGGATACAGAATGTAACATGGGGCTGGACAAGGAGGCTCTGAACAGGAGAAAGAAGCCTTCTTAGAATCTACTGGATTTTTCTTTCCACAATATTACACCGTCTCTCATGAAAACGATTTGGAACAGAGCTAGGAGAAAGAATACCATTCTCTAAAAAGTTCTCAGAGATGGAATATCTCATAAACAGGACATATGCCAGACACGGGAACAATTTCAAAAGTAGATTTCATTTTTTAAGCCTCCTCCAGGAAAGGCTGAGGGTGGCCCTCTCTGGTTTCTCAGGAGAGCTTTGTAGGAGAGGCATGATTTGCCCATGCCTTCGGTTGACCTGCGTAAGTCGTGAAATTGATCAATGTGAATGTTTTCTTCTTTAAGCTTTAAATAAAGGTCTTAGGCTGAGTTACAATAAGAGAGATCGGCTGTCTTGCCAGAGAAATGCTACTTTTCTTTGACGAGGATGTGGCTCTGTAAATTCACCAGAACACCACATTCAGGTAATTTGGAGAAAGACAGTGGGATAGAATTAGATTCTGAGAATTCTCTGGTCACTTTCTGTGAATTGAGACTACGAGGTAGAGAATAAATAACTTGAAGAAAAATGATTTCATGATTATAAAAGACCATGTCAGAAGTTTGTGGACGAGTGACACAACCATCACCCAAGCCACCCAGGGACAGAAAAGGCCACTGGTCCTGAGGAGGGACTTGACTTCCCTATACCTTGCGGTATACCTGATTCTCCTCACCATCACTACTACCACCGTTACTGCCCTCCGCCTTTTCAGCTCATTGCGGCCATGTTTGTCCATAAGACGACACCCAAGCGATAAGCTCTGGTTCCCTGGGAAGCTGGTGGTTAACGGTGGAAACACAGAGGTGGGAGAGAGCATGAAGGCAGGTGACTCACCACTTTCCCTTCGTCAGTTTCTTTCATTGCCTTCTCCTATCCACCCCCACCCCGACCATGTTTACTTGCTCAGCTGGTTTCAAATCAGCGGGTCTGGGGGACCCGCTGTGGGCAGGGTCTGAAAAATTCAGATTTCAATTTCGAACACAAGAACATGTTAAGGGAGCTACTGCCTCCGATCAGGGCCACTTGTGACGTCACATCAGTTAAAGGCATTCAAGTGAGAGACAATAATGATGGTACGTGTTTAGCCCAAATGGACATCAGTTGTAATTCTTTCAATGTATTTCTTTTGGCAGCTAACTGAAATATTTTATCAGTGGAAGTCTTGACCCAACAGACATGCATGTAAAAACATGGGGAAGTTAAATAAGACTTACACACCTTAACAAAAACAATGGCTTTATTTGTACCCTTTTTGCAATTTTAACTAAATAGTGCAGTGAGTATTGCTGATTTTAAACACTAAGTATTGGGGCATTTATTACCTATGATGTGAAAATACTTCAGGGGTCTTGTGATTAACGCTATAGTATTTAGGCACAGATTATAGAGACTTCCAATCAAAGATGATGGTGAGACATATGACAAATATCTCCGTCTTACAGGACTTAATTCAGACTTGGTCAGATCAGCCTAGGTCTCGCTCCTGGCTTCTCAGGAATGTCCCCAAGCAAACATTATCTGCACCTGGCCCAAGGCTGCCCTGTGAATTAACCTCCAGGGTAGAGTTACTGCAGAAAATACAGGATGCCCAATTACATTTAATTTCAGATCCACAAAGAATAGTTGATAGTATAAACAGGTCCCAATACGGCATGCAACGTACCCAGGCAGACATATGCCCCAGCTCTTCTGCGCTCTGTCGCTGAGGCGAGGTGCCTCACAGGTTTGAAATCCCCAAATCCCAAATTCCAATCTAGCTTCATAGTTTGATTCTCTTAGTGGATACTGTCTCCCCCTCTATTGCTTAGGCTTGCTTCCTCTTAATAGGGCATTTTACTCATACTGTATATTTTCAAATAATTTTTTGAACATTAGTAATGAAAGATTAGCTGCCTAGAATAATTATAATAGAATTTTAGAGAAAATTTGAAAACCCATTTTATTTCCCACACCCCAACCCCACCCCACCAATTTTGATTTTTCAAAGCATGTCCTTAGGATTTGATGCTAGATTCAAATGGGGAGACAGATGTGGAATAAGATAGGAAGACTCCTTTCTGACTGAGTTTGTACCCCTGGCTCGTTCTCTCGGGGTTGTTGTAAAGGTAGTTACTCAAAGGTTTAATTTGAAATTTTCTAAGTCAAGCCAAATGCCACCATTACTAAAATCCAGCAACTAAGGGAATGGAAGAGCCACGTGGGAGAATAAAGAATAAAAAATGTGGAGCTGGAAGGTCTGGGATTGAGGCCTGGCTCTGTACCTGACTTAGCTGTGAGATCCTAGGAAAGTCATTCTGCCTCCAGAAACATCAGTGTGGCTCTCAATAAAGTGGAGATCATAGGGCAACTCTGACGAGAGATACTGTGTGTAGGAACGATTTGGAAACTTTGAGTTCAATCTAGATGTTTGCAGTGGTGATGACAATGATGGCAAAAATGGTGGCCAAGGTGCACCTGGGTGGCTCTGTTGGTTAAGCACCAGACTCTCGGTTTTGGCTCAGGTCGTGATCTCAGGGTCATGAATTCGAGCTCCGTGTTGGGCTCTACACTGAGCAGGGAGGCAGTTTAGGTTTCTCTCTCTCCCTCTCCCTCTGCCCTTCCCCCATCTTACACTCACACTATCATCCTCTAAAATAAATAAATAAATAAACAAATAAATAAATAAATAAAAATGATGGCCAACAGGTAGAAAGGCATTACAGAAAGTCAGTTATTAAAGAGATACTTTAATTCAGATCCTAAAAATGTTTACTTCCTACTCAGTTCACAAGAAATTATATACATAAGAGTATTGTTCTCTTGGGTTGGAAAAAAGAAAAGACACGAAAAGCTAATCCAATTCCATATATTTTTAGAAGAAAGCTTACTCAAAGATTTGAGTCTAAAAATAGATGTTTAGAGTAGAATATTTATTTAAGATCACACTGAAAAATGAGTAATAGAAAGGCACACTGAGAAACATTGGTTTAGAGCCTTTTAGTTCTATTTTGGGTCAACACTCATTCAACGGCCAGTCTATTTAGTTTGTAAAAGTCTCAGACATATTTATTATTATTATTATTATTATTATTTGTTACTTAACATAATATCTGGGAGTGTTCAATGCACAGAGGAGGCTCTCATGAGGCCCCAAGTCCATTCGCTCAGTGATAAAAGAGAGGACGCAAAAGAAAAATATCTGCCCGGAGGTCTTCTGACTCCCTTTTAGACTTTCCATCCTCTGCTCCAAGAGAGGGGTGGAGGCCGCAGGAGGACGGAGCCATCAGGGCACAGGATGTCAATTCGGACTGAAGAGTATCCATCCTTGTTCCATTTTACGTCCCTTTTAACCACACAACCAATACATGTGTGTTAGAGAAAATAAGAGAATGTGGATAAGCAAAAATGTGACCATAACCATCACCCCTAAGTCTAACTTCCAGAAATTTGGAATACTCGTTTGCATTGCTCTGTGTCCCCCTATGTGCAAGGAGTACCACGAGGGATCAGAATTTATCCTACTTTGTCTAAACCCCACAAAGAAGCCCTTGATGTGTTCTGCATGGCTGGATTCCTTAACAAATGCATTTCAGCCAAGGCTTTAATGTGGTATAGTAGGGATTCCTGGGAGGCTCAGCCAGTTAAATGTGCAGCTCTTGGTTTCAGCTCAGGTCATGATCTCCCGATGAGGAGATCAAGCCCAGTGTTGAGCCCTCAGAGGAGCACCCCCGCCCCCAACACTCCTCACTCTGCCGAGCCCACATGGAACCCTGCGCTCAACAGGGAGTCTGTTCCATGCCCCCCTGCTCATGCACACTCTCTCTGAAATAAATCTTAAAAAAAAAAAAAAATGAAGTGGTATAGCATAATCCTACTAATATTCCTGTAATGATGGGACAGGATAGAAATTAAGCCACTCGATTTTAAAATCACACTTCTCATGCTTTCTTTACTTCCCTTTATAGAACTCCCTAAAGCTCTTAACAAAATACAAAACTTCCCCACAGAGACTCAGAATATGAGTTAGTGGTAAAAGTCTTTGAGATCAAGGGTTCACCAGGTCCTGAGCTCCATTTCTTACAGGGTCTCACATTGTTTTTCTGTCACTTATTTCTACACTTGGTCCTGAGTCTAAATGAGATGGAATCCCAGCTCCAGACTACAAATGTCCCCACGGTTAGAAGTCGGAATCATCTGACCCTGCCTGAGAGAATGAGAGGAGGAGGGTCAAGTGGGAAGAGCCCAGCTCAGTTACAAACCTCACTGCTGGAACAGAGTAGTTGCTCAAGTACCCCAGGGTCAGTCCCACTGGCCCCAAGCCCAGATTTTCATGGACTCATTCTGGGTCCTAGAAGAGAGAGAGGACCGTGACTAGAAACCAGAAGACCAACTTTACCCGCGAAGGTAACCTCCGAACACTTCGGAGAGCTCGCCAATCCTGCTTTGGTAACATCTGATGCAGAGAGAAAATGGAGAGGTATCCTCGCCCACAGTGCCACAGACCACGGAGCAGCGGTGGCCCATCTGGTGCTCTGGGGTTTCGTTGGGAGCACCCAGCACTATCTGCAGGGTGGTGCCTAGAAGAGGGGTGGGTGCCTTGGGGACTGTGCGGAAGGCAGTGTTTCGCAGAGAGGGGCAGGCGTGGTGGAGCCCCGCAGTGGAGCGGAAGCCAGCCAGGAGGCAGCAGGATTTGACCTTATAGGGTAGAGACAGTTGTACCTGCAGAATGCAGTGCTACCCCACAGGGCATAAAAGCACAAAACATGGCATTTTCCACAAGAATTATAACCAAGCGCATACGAGACACAATCCAAGATATGTGTGTGTACGTGTGCGTGTGAGTGTGTGGCAAACTCTAGAGCAGACTCCATGTCAGCCATCACACCTAGCTCCTCTTCCCTAAAAGCAGTCCCTGAAGTTCTTATTAAAGTGATATAATGAGGGGCGCCTAGGTGGCTCAGTCATTAAGCATCTGCCTTCAGCTCAGGTCCTGGGATCAAGTCCCACATCGGGCTCCTTGCTTGGCAGGAAGCCTGCTTCTCCTTCTCCCACTCCCCCTGCTTGTGTTCTCTCTCATTGTGTCTCTCGATCAAATTAAAAAATTCTTAAAAAAATAAAAAAAAAATAAAGTGATAAAGTGATGGTCTCTTCTGGCATTTGACTAAACTACTCATAGACCCAAATCCTTCCTCAAAGCCTATAATACCTGGATTGGATTCAGGAACCACCCCTTCCCATTCCAGAATTTCTGGGCTAATAGTACTACTTATCTTGTATGGCTGTTAGGGGCATTAAACAATAAAATACTTGAAAAGGGCTTATAACAGTCCTGGGTACGTAGTCAACCTTCCTCAGTATCAACTCTAGTATGACTGCTATCTAAATTTGCCTCCCAGACAGGCCCCATTTGCCGCTACCTCATGGGCGGTGCAAGAGACTTAGGCTGAAATTGTGATTCATCACTTACCAGCTATATGTCCTTGGACAGATTAATTAACTTCTTGGTAATGTGAACTAGTGGAACACATTGGATGCCAGACTTCATCCCAGGGGCCACAGGCCCTTGGACGAGCAGCTCAAACACCACCCCAAACACCACCCTGCCTGGAAAACACTCAGTGCTGGGGGATGGGAGACAGACAGCGAAATAAGCAAAAAAAACAAAAACAAAAACAAAAAACCCAGAGTCGTAAGGATAGCCCTCCTCTCCAGCTGGAGTTGGACCAATAGTTAACAGACTGACCAAACAAATCAATAAAGTAGAGAATCATAAAAAAAAATGTTATCTATATGTTTTAAGTGTTCTATTTCAATAGAAATAGATTAGAAGTTGCCAGGGAATAGACGAGGGGAGGGAGAGGAATGATTACTTAAAGGGTACAGGGTATTCTGGGGTGATGAGAAAGTTTTGAGACTAGAGAAATGCGGAGGTTGTACAACACCGTGAATGCACTAAATGCCACTGAGCTGTACACTTTAAAGATGGTTAATTGTATGTTACGTAAAGTTGTCCTCAATAAAATATTATATAAATGTATATTATTTTACCAATATTTTGGTGTATAGCTAAGGACTCTTTAAGGATGTGCCCATAACTGAAGCCCCAAGGCATCTTTCTGGCATAAACAACACACCCCCCTCAAATATATATATATTATTTTCAGCCTAAATTTCTTTAAATTAGGACAAGAACTTAGGTATCTACAAGTCTATCTTAGAGTTGAATCTGCTTAGATTTGTGGGTTTTTCCCCCCCATTTATAGCTTTCCATCCATACATAACATGACAACAATTTTTTAGCGGCTCACACTTAGGAGCCTACATTCTTTTTTTTTTTTTTAAGATTTTATTTATTTATTTGAGAGAGAGAGAGAGACAGCATGAGAGAGAGAATGAGCAGGGGTAGGGATAGAGGGAGAAGCAGACTCCCCGCTGAGCAGGGAGGCCGATGTGGGGCTCGCTCCCAAGACCCTGGGATCCTGACCTGAGCCAAAGGCAGATGCTTAACCATCTGAGCCCCCCAGGCACCCACATTATTTTTCATAGAAACCACAACTTTCCTTCCATACTCATAGCTTATGAATTTATATAATATTTCACTGAATAACATAATTAATATACCAAGTAAAACTGGTATAGAATTAGTTTGGAACAAACATGTCTGGTTCTAGTTAGGCATATGGTTGACTTCAGCTAATGGGAGCAGAAGTGAGGTGGATGTCATGGAGTACAGTTTACCACCTTTCAGCACTGGGAGGCCGGGGGCCAGAGTCCCTATGCTTCACTAGGGAAATGATGTGTTCCAAGTGAGTTGGTCCAGTGCAAGTCGGTTTTGAGAACATTCACAATACAATAAATGCCTCTAGAAGGATATCTAAGCCAGACTTGGGGAAGTGATTACAGCTATGACCTAAAGATTTGGAAGGCCCCGACCAGAAGAAAACCCAGAGGATAGTATCTTAGGCACTGGAAACAGCCAGAGAGAAAAGAGAACCCCTTTACTGGGAAGCCAGTAAGAAGGATGGCGGGGTGTGGTGTACAGCAGGGGATGTGTCGAAGATGAAGCTTGAAGAGGATCTTGCAAGTCATAAAGGAAGTTTAGACTTGGAGCACCTGGGTGGCTCAGTCCTTAAGCGTCCGCCTTTGGCTCAGGTCATGATCCCAGGATCCAGGGATCGAGCCCCGCATTGTGCTCCCTACTTGGTGGGAAGCCTGCTTCTCCCTCTCCCACACCCCTCCTTGTGTTCCCTCTCTTGCTGTGTCTCTCTCTGTCAAATAAATAAATAAAAATCTAAAAAAAAAAAACAAGAAGAAGAGAAAAAGTTTAGACTTTACTTTAGGAACAGGAGAAATCCCTGGAAAAGTTTTAAGGAGGGGACTGACAGAATCTAACTGGCATTTCAGAAAGATCCGTTGGACCACATTCCAGGAGATGGAGGAGGGATGGTGGTGGGCGGCGGCTGGGTGGGGGTACTGGTGAGTGATGTCTCAACTGAGTGGTGCTACAGGCAGTGAGGGCGAGCACACTGCTGGTGAACGAGGGAGGAAAGACGTGGTGAGAGCCCACGTGTTTCTGGCTGGGGTGGTGGTGCCATGTACTGACACGGAACGAGAGCAGGCTTGGGGAAGAGGAGTACAGTTTGGAACACACCGAGCTTGAGGTTTAAAGGTGCTGTGGGATGTCCGTTGAAGTAGCCAGACATCTGACTCTAAAGTTGAATTTCAGTCGTGAAATATGGCCCAAAAGTCAGGTAAGGGAAGGCATGGACATGCGCAATTACTTGTAACAATGAGGAGCCCCCGGTGACACGGGTGAAAGCAGAGTGAGAAAGAAGGTGGGAGGGCACCTGGGTGGCTCAGTGGGTTAAGCCGCTGCCCTCGGCTCAGGTCATGATCTCAGGGTCCTGGGATCGAGTCCCGCATCGGGCTCTCTGCTCAGCATGGAGCCTGCTTCCCTCTCTCTCTCTCTCTGCCTGCCTCTCTATCTACTTGTGATCTCTCTCTGTCAAATAAATAAATAAAATCTTAAAAAAAAAAAAGAAGGTGGGCGTGGGTGTCAGATGTCGGTGGGTTGAGGAGTGTGTGGGAATGAGGGAAGGAATGTGTCCCGCTGCTCATTTAGAGAGCTGAATGGGAGGATGGAGTAGCGGAGTGTGGCCGCTGCAAGATGAGTAGGAGGAAGAACACATTTAAATGTTGCCGAGAGGACTCAGTGGAAAGGTTAAGGCTGCAAATTAAAAAAAAGCAAGAGAGGGACTAGGAGAGGCTGGAATGGAGAAAGCATACTTGCCATGGAACGCTGTAGGGAGAGGATAACACGTAAGCCCACTTTAGCTTGTGTCTTTCTGGCTGCATACCCATAGTTTTAGAAGTCGTTCTGTGTAATTCCAGATGAGGGTTAGGAACTAGTATAGACTGGCCTCACGTCTCACCTGTCCCCTCTGCCGCACGTGTGCACCGTGCCTACAGTGAATTCCCATCTGGCCAGTTCCTACTCCCATCGTCACGGTCACATTCAGAGGTGATAGGCTCCTCGCCACCTCCAAGTCATCCGCGTCCTGAGGCCTCACTCGGACTATCCCAGCCTTCCTGTTTCTTCCACTGTGCTGAGATGGGAGGCTTCTGTCCGTTGTGAAGAGGCTCTCTTTTCCCAGTGGCCTCGTTTCAAAGCTTATCTTTAATAATTAAATCATCTTTAATAATTTAGCAGAGTTAAGCGCTTCGCCCATTGCTTGCACATAGTCTGTGTTCAAAAACATGTTCGCTTCCCTACGCTCGGTTCCGTTGCTTCATCGCTCACCTCAAACCTGTTTCTCCGTCCTCGTTACCCCTTGCCTTTCTTTAGCATTATGGTGTATTTCTTTCCAATATTTCTATGCTTGAGAAAAACAGTTGAAAACGTACTGTAGGTACTTTTTTCACTAGTTATGTCACTGCTTATCTCACTAGCTACGGGCACTTCCCTGCTAATACTACTAACCCTGATTTTTTTTTAAAAGATTTTATTTATTTATTTGACAGACAGAGATCACAAGTAGGCAGAGAGGCAGGCAAAGAGACAGAGGGAAGCAGGCTTCCGGCTAAGCAGAGAGCCCGATGCAGGGCTCGATCCCAGGACCCTGGGATCATGACCTGAGCCGAAGGCAGAGGCTTTAACCCACTGAGCCACCCAGGCGCCCCTACTAACCCTGATTTTTGATGACCACTGGATAGTCCATCTTACGGGTATACCAACCTTCACTTGGCCACCATCTTTGGGGCCAGAAGGGACACTGTGCTCTTTCCCAATGGCACAAGACTCACTTTTCAAATCCCGTTGGTATTAGTAGAAAAAAGAAAGGGTCTCACTCCTCTGATGCATTTTGTAAGTGGTGTCATCTCCTTCATCTTGAAAATATTAACCACTTAACTGCTTACAGCTTCCACACTATTCCTAGAGAACTACATAGATTTGATCACTGCATTCTCGAAGTTTACAGTCCAAGAAAGACATACTGGTACAGGCATGTTGCTTCATCTCCCACTTGCCACAGATAAATGTTGAAACTAGCCCAGACGAGTCTAGGAAAATCACATTAAAAGATCAGGACCAAAGTACATTTGTTCCATAGGCTGGGGAGGGACAGGAGCAGTGGAGACCAGCTGCGACAGCCAGCCTTCACCTGGGCCAAATATGAAGAACCAGTGTGTGATCTGCTCATTCCCTCTGAAGGCTCTGTCCTAACCTCCTTCCTCCTCTCTTCCAGGGCATTGGAACTTGGGGCTGCTCTCAGAAATGCACTGTACCTCCACCTGCTCCGTTCTTTAACTTTCTCCCCGCTTTCCCTCATGCCCCACCTTTCCCATGTTACCTTCCTGTCCCCCAGCTTTGCCTCAGGTCCCAGGCTGACCCTGCCCTTGGTCAGTGGGGATGGGAGGTGGCACTGGTTGGAGGAGCTTCCCAGATCTCCTGGAGCTAGTCAGCCTGGAGTTGAGTTCGGAAGCGCGGGTCTCTGGCTGTGGCTGTGAGGTCCCCCACACGCTATCTGCTGCTTCTCCGTCAGCATCCTCTGGAGGCTCTGTGCTCATCGGGCTGGGCCGCTTCCTGCCACCGGCCTTGGCCACTGTTCCACCACTGCCTGCCTCCCTGACGCCATGAGAGAGCTCGTCCAGATTCCAGGAACAAATCCATCCTTCTCTGCCTCCTTCCCATGAAAGAGAAAAAACATTAATGGCAACAACATCTATTTAGTGAGTGCTTACTCACTCACATTTAAGCATTGGTCCTTCCATTCTGGGCCATGACAAGACACAGGCCAGAACCGACTCCTGGAAAGATCTGAGGACACATGGGTTATCACTGCATCAAAACTAATATCCCCTGTGGACCCAGACAGGCCTGTGGGAGAGGGAGAGGCAGAAAACCTACCAATCTCACTGTTTCTGTGCCAAGTCCAGGAATGGTGTTTTTGCCCTGGGACGTCTGAGAGCAAGCAACAAAGGAGGAGGTCATTAGAAGTCAAGGTATGGGCTGAGGAGTAGTCATTACAATAAAGGCACTGGCTTCATTCTTGGGCAGATTCACAGTCTGTGGGGTGCCTAGTCCCTTTGACTAATACTCTTGTTCTTGAGTCTGATCTGTAGCTGTTTTGCTGTGTTTCAGCTCTGGGGGTAGTAGAAATAAATTAGAAATTTAAATAGCTCGCCTCCCCATATTTGGCTTCAAGGCAAATATGAAAATAAGTTTTTTGATGATCTGGCGATCCACACTAGCTCTCACAGCACTGACTGAGAGTTAACTGCCATCAAATATCCATCCGCCAAGGATGAGTTACAGGTTATGGCAGGTGAATAATTTGTTTGGTGAATAGTACTAACGCAATTTATTTTACTGTTTACTCTCTTGTGTCAGAGGAATCAGCTAGTAGAGCAGGGATTATGGATTAGTTCTTTAAACATTTTTGTCTGTGGGGTGCCTGGATGGCTCAGTAGGTTAAGGGTCTGACTCTTAGTTTCGGCTCAAGTCATGATCTCAGGGTCGTGGGATGGAGCCCTGTGTTGGGCTCTAGGCTCAGCGTGGAGTCTGCTTGGGATTCTTTCCCTCTCCCTCTCCTTCTGCTTCTCCCCATGCCTACGCCCACTCACTCTCTTTCTCAAATAAATAAATGAATAAAGTCTTTAAAAATTTTTTTGGTAAGTCTTCTGTCCCATCCATGTTAGATTTAAATTTTTTTCAAATTTAGTTTACTAATTATATTTCTTGTGCATGAATTACACGGTTATGTCCTTTATCCATCTACCCACTGAGGTGTTGATAATAATTCATCTGAATAAATTTTCATATGTTTACAGATGGTAACTATTTTCCATTTTGTGGTGAACCGTCTTCCTTTGTTTTTATCATTGGTCATTTTTATCGTTTAGAAGTTAAAAATCTTTTGTAACTGTGTTTGACCATTTCATTTCACTTCTAATTTCTTCTCTTGCCCCAATGATAAGAAAATTATCACCTAATGTGGGATTAAAAACCCTAATTTTCCCTTAGGGTTCCATTCCCCACCATCCTCAAGATCTTCCACTGACATTCTCTGGGCCTCAGAGCCCAGACCCCCTAACCCTTCAGTACATTTTTTTCACAAAGTTTGAGTACTCGTGTTAAGACTTCAACAGAGCAGGTACCTGCAGAGTCCATTGTTCACCCGTTTAGCCTGGATTTAGAACTATTATGTTTGCTGATGCCTGAGAGGGTCACGGCTTACTCCGTTCATACCTAAGTTGGTATCCGCACTCACCCATTCACCCACTCGTTGATTCACTCATTCACACATGTGTGCATTCAGACATTTGTCGGTTGTGGCACACAGACTCACATGCAGCCCCCAGTGAGCCCTGCTTTCTGGTGTTCATTCGTGAGGGTGGGCAGGACCTATGTATGACTTGCTTCTAATAGCAGACTGCAGTAGAGGTGACACAGTGTCCCTCCTGTGATTGTGTTACATAACAAAGACTTTGTGTTGCTGGAAGATTCCACCTCGAGACGGACCTTGCCAGCTTGACGAAGTAAAGCAGCCGTGCTGGAGAAGCCCACGTGGTGAGGGGCTGTGGGCAGCTTCCAGCCAACAGCCAGGAAGAAGCTGGGATCCTTGGTCTTAGAGCAGCAAGGAAATGAATTCTGCCAAGAACGTGAGTGAGCGTGGAGGAGGTTCCTTCCCCGTTTGAGCCTCCAGGAGGGAGCACAGTCTAGCTGACACCTCGATTGCAGTCTTGTAACACTGTAAGTTGAGGGGCCATCTAAGCCAGGCCCGGACCTGAAGAAATTGTGAGATAATAAATGGGTATAGTTTTGAGCTACTATGTGCACGGTAATTTGTTGTGCAGCAATAGAAAATGAATACAGTGCACCATGATAAGTACCATATAGGCATCTCTCACTTAGTGCCCAAAGTAACTTCATGGGCCTAATCACACTAATAATATTCCCATTTTACAGATGAAGACAGGGAGGCTCAGGAATTGAACTCCAGAACATTCTACTCTCAACAACTGAACTCCCATGGCATATTTCATTTTAATGTATGGTATCATTTCGTAAATTCAAGTTTATCATGTTTTAAAACTTATCTCCTGATCACACAGACTATATTTAGGAAAAGCTCTACTAGGCACACCTAGTACAGAAAGTAAATGTTTTTATAAATTCAGCATTACACAGAACTTTCCTATTATTCTTTAGTGCTATGTTTTTACCATGTATCTCACAGAAAAATTATTAAAGAATAAGAAAGTTTCTCTTTTGTGTTAAAGCAGTGATAGACTGTAAACTATTTAGGAGGGAGAATGATTATGGTTGATATGAGCCCTACGTTCCTGGGAACTGACCTAGAATTAGAACAGCCAAGTCGGGGCGCCTGGGTGGCTCAGTTGTTAAGCATCTGCCTTCAGCTCATGTCATGATCTTGGGATCCTAGGATCCTAGGATGAAGCTCTCTGCTCAGCGGGAAGCCTGCTTCTCCCTCTCCCACACTCCCTGCTTGTGTTCCCTCTCTTGCTGTCTCTCTCTCTGTCAAATAAATAAATAAAATCTAAAAAGAAACCAAAACAACCAGCCACACAATCATCCATTAGAATGTGCTGGATCTTGGATTCTGTCTTTAAATTTGCTGCCAAACAAAAGCACGTCATCTTTTGTCTTAACTTTCCCATTTCTGATCAGGTATAGAGAAAAATTAGGAAGCATGGAGATTTAGAATTGCTTTTTTTATTTTTAAACAACTCTTTGGTTCAGTGTTCTGAGAAGCTGAGATAGGATTATGACCCCACTACCATGTCTTCTAATGAGAGTTCTTCCTGTTCTGCATTTATCAGATGTTAATTATTCATCCTGCATGATTGAGGATTTTGGAGTCAGAGATTCACCTGCAATATTTGGAATACCAGTGGAGGCCTACATCAACACAGAATTTATAAAGCAGCTGGTGCTAGGCAAAGCTAATGATGGAATTTCAGTTTAATAAAAAGACCCCCAACTGAGCACACCATCTTGAAAAAAGTATACTTATCAAATGGCTTTCAATCAGTTCAAGAGAGACACCTTAATTGGGAAGAGGAAGATTTGCAGAGTAGTTTGTCATTGTGCCAATTCCAGATCAATAACCGCATGTCTGCTCTTTGGCAGACGCGGTTTTTACTTTATAGGAAGGAACCACATCTACTTCCTCTCCATTTGGGTAAACTCTGTTTCATTTCACGATGTTAAATAATATCTTCTTTTTTTCTCCCCAGATTTTATTTATTTATTTTTTTGTCAGATATATATAGAGAGAGCACAAGCAGGGGGAGTGGCAGGCAGAGGGAGAAGCAAGCTCCTCAGAGAGCAGGGAGCCCGATGTGGGACTCCATCCCAGAACGTTGGGATCATGATCCGAGGCGAAGGCAGATGCTTAACCAACTGAGCCACCCAGGAGTCCCAATGATATCTTCTTTTAGGTCACCTCTGTGTCTTCATAATAAACACAGCCAAAATTAGATTTGTGATTATAAAGGTCATTTAAAAATTTTTTAAGTAAATTTTATATTTGCAAAAAGAAAGGAATGCTTTTCAGAATTTTAGTATTTTCAAAATTGTTTTGTTGAAAAATGTTGGGTAGAACTAAATTATGGTGGTTTAACTATAAGAAGAACATGCTGAGCAAAGATAATCTGGATTCATATAAAATTATTTGGCAAAGACTGTACAGAATCATCTATTAATAAACAAAAATAAAATGGGTCTACTTTTGGAGGGAAGGGTTTGGAATACTGAAGACTGTAACTCAGTCATCAAGTCTCAGTTTCCTTTTTTGTTGAAAGGAGATACTCATTCAAACTGGTGACTATTAAACTGGTCTCAGTGGTATATTAGAGGGAATTATGGACCAGACAGGACAGGAGGAGACAGAGGGTGATGGAGCAGGAGCCCAATGTGGAGGTCAAGGCCAAGTTTGGGGGTTGGGGGAGGGCTCTAGTTCCCTTTCTCATTTCAATCAGGACAGATCTTTTCTTTCACTCCCCCCACTCTTTCCCTCCCTCCTTCCTTCCTTTCCTTTCCTTTCCCTCCTTCCTTCCTTTCTTTCTTCCTTCCTTCCTCTATACCTTCCTTCCCTCCCTTCTTTCTTTTTTTCTTTCTCTTCCTTCTGTTTTTTCTGTCTTCCTCTCCCTCTTCTGCTTCCTTCCTTCCTTTTTTCCTCCCTCCCTCCCCAAATCTATACCTATTTATATAGATATAAATTAACATACAGAAATATCAAGTTTCTGCATAAGATTTCTTTTTGAAAAACAGGATTCTACTGATAAAATAGAGTTTGAAAATCAGTGGACTAGACAATTCTAAGTCCTTTTACTTCTGTGAATTTCTTCCTTCTAGTAATTTTTCTAATTACTGTTGGGATTCCAAATCCAGGAACAAAATAGCAAGGGAGACTAAAAATATTTTAGAATCCATAACAAGTATCTATCTTACATGAACTATAGTTCTCCTAAAAGCTGTGGGTGAAATGGCATCTTACAGACCCCTAGAGAGATATGGGATTATGACTAAAAGGTTTAGTTTTTTGCAGATGAACTACACAGAACAGAGCCATCCCCTCTTAAGCATTTCATCTACTAGATGATGTGTAGGCAAAGTGACAGAATTGTGGCTTAATTTAAAAAATCAAAAGTTTTCTTGCATTTAGAGAATCTGATATGAGTCAGTGGGATACTCTGAGATCATTTCTCTCACGTTATATACTCATTTATCCATTAAATTAATAAGTTTTTATTGTATCTGAGTGTGGGTCAGCCACTACGTTATGTGTTGAGGTTATAGTATATTGCTCCTATCCATATAGAAATGATGTTTTAGTGGAAGAGAGAGCAGTTAAACCCATACTCATACACATAAGCATACAATCACATATTTTTATGAGTGCTGTTAAGTAAAAGGGCAGGGTTCTCTGAGATCACATGTCAGAGAAGACATGAGAACAGTAGGCTTTAGACGGCGAAAAGGACTTACGTCAAGTCATTGCACGGAGCATCAGAGAACTGACAGTAGGCCCAATCATGTGTTCTCTGTCTCACCAACTTGACAGTGAAAGTTTAGGCTGAGTGATGGAAATCCCAAATCTGTGAGCTCCCTTCCTGGCTTCTCCCCTACTTTGGAATGTGGGGCAGACTTGAGAGACCCCTAAATATTGGCACCAAGAATGAATGTTTCAAATTTTTGAAAATCATTTTCTTCTTTGGTTAAGATCTCTCTGCTTACAGTGGGGTTGACTAGAGGTTGGCAGGGGTAACAATGTCCATGATTAAGGAAAAGAAATTCCTTAGTGGCCAAAGAAATCATTTAATCATTAAAAGTTCCAGACTGCAACCACGTTCAACAGCTTCTTTCAGTCTACTTTGTTGTGAAACCACAACAAAGTTTTGTTCCTTTCGAAGGTTTGGTCAAAATGTACACTAATTCCCATTACAGACTTAAAAAAAAAAAAAGACTTTACTATTAAGTAATCTCTACACCCAATGTGGGCCTTGAACCCATGACCCTAAGATCAAGAATCATAGCTCTTTCGATTGAGACAGCCAGGCACACCTCCATTATAAACTTTTGCCCAGATAAGTTTACCAGACCTATCCATTAGAAGAAAATCCAAGTAAAAGCATCATTTTAAAAAAAGATTTTATTTATTTATTTATTTGACAGAGATCACAAATAGGCAGAGAAGTAGGCAGAGAGAGGGGGGAAGCAGGGTCCCTCCTGAGCAGAGAGCCTGATGTAGGGCTTGATCCCAGGTCTAAGATCCCTGAAGGCAGAGGCTTAACCCATTGAGCCATCCAGGCACCCCTAAAAGCATCATTATTAAAATTATTAGCTAACAGCAACCAAAATGAACCCATTGTCCTCTTTGGAAACCAAAGCAGTTG
The DNA here is from genome assembly GCF_922984935.1 of Meles meles. Classification (NCBI taxonomy): domain Eukaryota; kingdom Metazoa; phylum Chordata; class Mammalia; order Carnivora; family Mustelidae; genus Meles; species Meles meles. Next base: position 89,845,210 of record NC_060071.1, on the reverse strand, counting down.
GAATATGGATAGTAGCCCATACAGATAGCAGAGTTTGAGGTTATTTTCTCTTGAACAAACCTGAAGAGTAGGGATAGGATGGTTGATGGCAAATCCATATACTTTGGAGATCCAACAAGCACACAGCCAAAAAGCCTCCTTTCGAGAACACTGAGGAGCTTTGCCTGCCTGCATGGATGCCATCTACATCTGGGAAGCACCCGCCGTCGGATGGTACAACTTAAGTTCTTTCTAGTGTTTGATGGGATAAGTGACTGACTTTCCTCAATCTACAGCCTCAATCATAGTCAAATGCAATTCCGTTGAAATGTTTTGTTTGTTTTTATATCTTTTTATTATATTCAGAAATTGTTTGCACATCTATACTATGAATAAAATCTTTGCATTAATGAATAAATGGGATTATAGCATACATGTTGGTTCTCTGGCGGGTACAGACTAATTTTTTTTTTCTTTTTGCAAAGCTCCTCCCTTCTCTTCTGTTTTCCTGTTGCCCTGAACCCCACCCACCCATGTCATCAAACTAGCTTGTATTTTTGCAAATTTTTCTTTTGTCTTTTTTAAAGATTTATTCATTTGGGGGGTGAAGAGAGTATGAGCGGGGAAAGGGGCAGAGGGAGAGGGAGAATCTCAAGTAGACTCCCCAGAGTAAGGAGCCTGACTTAAGCTCTTAGGACCCTGAGACCATGACCTGAGCCCAAATCAAGAGTTGGCCACTTAACTGATGGAACCAACCAGATGTCTTATTTTTGCATATTTTTTATTCACGCTCATTTAATCTTATGTAGGCATATATATGTACACAAAAGCATATATAGTCCCATATATGGGTTTTGGGAACCATTTTTTGGAAATCATATTATACACCCTTTTGACATCATATTATATATCCTTGTCCTACATTTGTCTTTCTCACTAGGAAACACCTCAGGAGACTGTCTCCAAGTCAACTGACATAGCTCCACTTCATTTCCTACCACTTCTCTGGTATACCATGTACCATGACTTACCTTGTTTTCAGTTTTCTGCTATATTGAACAATGCTGTGATTAACTCCCTTGTACATTTGTCCTGTATACTAAGGCTCTTATTTTTAAAGGAGGGCTTTCCAGAAGTGATAATTCTGAGTCAAAAGATGTAGCTATTGGGGCACCTGGGTGGCTCAGTGCGTTAAGCCACTGCCTTCGGCTCAGGTCATGATCTCAGGGTCCTGGGATCGAGCCCCACATTGGGTTCTCTACTCAGCAGGGAGCCTGCATCCCCCTCTCTCTCTGCCTGCCTCTCTACTTGTGATCTCTCTCTCTCTCTCTCTCTGTCAAATAAATAAATAAAACCTTTTAAAAAAAAAGATGTAGCTATTTAATTTTAATAAATGTTATCAGATTATTTTCCAAAAAAAAATTATAAAAATTCCCGTTTCCATCAAGAATAATGACAGCATCATTTCTCTCTGCATCCATTATCAGAATGTATGTTATTATTCTTTCTTATTTTTGCCAGACTAACGGGTTTAAACCTTGCTGTTACTTTATTTTTCATTTCCCTAACTACTGGTGATTTAAATCTTTCACAAAGCTGTAAGCTATCTGGTTTTGCTCCTCCACAAGTCGGCTATTTTCTTTTTATTTTCAGTTTTATGTTTGAAGAGCTCATTGTATAACAATATTGTATTTTTCATTTGTGCAAATTTTTAAAAAATTTCTCATTTGCCCATTTTTATTATCATTTGAAATACATATTTTAATATACCTTAAAGTGTATATCTTTTCTTTTACAGCTTCTAGGTTTACTGTCTTAGCTATGAAAATGTCCCAAAACATGGACATGGTTGAAACAGTTTTATTCTTTTATTTTGTTTAAACTTTTAACCCATCTAAAATCATTTTTGTATAGGAGTCCAACTTAATTTTCTATGCCATTTAAAAATAACCCACCCTTCTCCCACTGAATTGGTCTAACATCTCCATCATATATTATATCCTCGTATATGTCAAGGTCTATATCTGGATTCTGTGTTCTGTTCTACTGATTTATCTATTTGTATACAAATACTTTGTTTTTAGGGCCTTTATGAGATCTTCTGATATTTGACAATGCATGTTACTCCTGACTATTCTTCTCTTCTTTCCATTTAAAATATGATTGGGCTGTCTTGTGCACTGTTGGTGGGAATGCAAACGGATGCAGCCACTGTGGAAAACAGTACGGAGTTTCCTCAAAAAGTCAAAAATAGAACTGCCATATGATCCAGTAAGTCCACTACTGGGGATTCATCCAAAGAATACAAAAACACTAATTCAAAAATGTATGTGTACCCCTATGTTTATTGCAGCATTATTTACAATAGCCAAATCATGGAAATAGCTCAAGTGTCCTGGTGGATGAATGGATAAAGAAGATGTGATACACACACACTGGAATCGTACTCGGTCATAAAAAGAATTAAATCTTTCCATCTGTAACAACATGGATGGATCGAGAGACTATAATGCCAAGTGAAATAAATCAGTCAGAGAAAGACAAATATCATACAATCTTAGTCATATGTGGAAATTAAGAAACAAAACAAATGAGCAAAGGAAAAAAAGGAGAGAAAGAGAGAGAGAGAGAGAGATGCAAACCAAGAACAAACAGATGGTTACCAGAGGGGAGGAGGGTGGGGGTTGGGTGAAACAGGTGCTGGAGATTAAGATTTCACTTATCATGATGAGCACTGAGTATGTGTAGAATTGCTGAATCACTATATTGTACACCTGAAACTAATATAACACCGTATGTTAACTATACTGGAACTAAAATTAAAAAAAAACAATTCAGTTATGTTTTTCAGGCATTTGTCCCTTTAAGTAAACTTCAAGGCCAATAAGTGCAAGCAAAAGTTGTGTTTCCTGGACAGAAGCTTTAAAAATCAGAATGTGATGTGCTCTTCTTCTTTTCCTCTCTCGGTGATAGCAGAAGCACTGACTGAGAAGAAAGTTCCTTCAGCCTGGGTACCTAAGTGACAATATGGTGAGCAGAGTCACCCTCATGACCCATGCTGGACATGTAGAATCAGTGAGAAATAAAGTTTGGTTATGTTAAATCACAGAAACTGTGGGGCTGTTACTGCATATTACCTAGCTTGTTTTAACTTATGGGACCGTTGGGAGGCGTGGATCAGTTAACACATGTACAAACACATTTCTAAAATAACTTGGAACCCCGTTACGGATCGATACATGTTAGGCAATATAATTAAAATCACTAGGAAATAGCAACCAAACTGAAGCTGCTCCCAAGTCTCGAGATGAGGCTTTCTGGCCATAGGGTTTAGCTTCAGGTGATTAAGAAGATACATGTACCAGAAGAAATATCTGGCTTGCTTGCTAAATATTGTAGTTAAAAGTTTAATGCAAAATGCAAACCATTTCGCACTGATAAGATGGTAGTCCGTTACTGTAAGGAAGGAAACTTAGAACACATTTGAAGATGATGAGTTACATCAGCGATTGCAAACCAATGGCCCATTGCTCCAAACCTAGCCATAGATGTGGTTTACTTTGATCACAATGTTTTAAAATCAGAGAAATACACACACACACACACAAACACACACACACTTCCTGCGTCTTTTGGGAAAACTGGAAGATCTTGCCACTGTAAGATTATACTTCTGTATGACCCAAATCTCCAGAGCTGAGTAACGGCATTTCTGGCATTTTCTAGTTCCCCAGGGCCCCCGCCTCAACTTTGTTCCCTTATACCCAGTCCACTTTGCCCATGTACATTTCCTATTGGTCCAGGGTTGTGTAGGAAGGTGTGACCCCTGACTGCAGAGAATGAAAATCTGATTACTTCTCGAGTAGTAGGGTACAGTGAGGTCTAGATACACTATGAAGGAAGGAAAAGTGAGGTATTGATGCCTAAGCGCTTTGGTATCTTTTTGATAAAACTGGTTTGTGGAAGAAGAGACATTTTTCTTTCTGCAGAAAAGAATAAAAATAGGTTTTTGACACCTCAGCAGCAATTTTGATCATCCACTTGGTTCCAGACCACATGGGATAATTAACTCTCTCAGCCCCCTCATAGAGTTAGAATTTCAGAAATACCATTAGCAGAAAATGAATTTAGGGAAACGTTTGCAAAATCTTGTCACCTCAGAAGAATCTTAATACATCAAGATACTGAATGGTCAATAAAACCCTCTAACTGAACCTGTTCCATCTTGTTCATTTGAGAAGGAGTTTCTAACACACAAAAGGATTGGACAGGAAAGTCTAGAATCCAGATTGTTCAGTGTACAATTCCTATACAATTGTTTCAGCATTATCTAAACTCCTTTGCATTCCTGTCCCTTAAAATATCTCTAATGGTAATTGCATTCATCATTTTGGCTTCACTTTCATTAAAAGAGAAAACATCTTCTTACCACTACCACCTTGCAATCCGTTAACTGGCCTAGTTTTCAAAGGCAGAATCTCCTAGTAAAACTATGCCTCTTATTACATATGCAACCAATAAAACAAAAACAGTCTAAATAATTTTTTTTTAAAGATTTACTTATTCGAGGTAGGAGGGGCAGAGGAGAGGGAAAGAGAGTCTTAAGCAGACTCTGCATAGAGCACAGAGCCTGAAGCCCAACACGGGGCTTGACCTCAAGACAGAGACCATGACCTGAGCTGAAACCAAGAGTCGACGCTTAATTGACTGCACCACCCAAGTGCCCCCAAAATAGCCTGTAAAATGTAATGTAACTGTGTAGATTTCCATGCTATCAGTAACTATTTTATTAATGTTCTAATTTAATTCAATGTATTGGAAACCAAGGTGAGATCAGATATTGGTCCAAATAATGACTGTGTCTTCTGAATTATCTGGAATACACAGTGGGTTTGAGAGTGGGGCCTCCTTGAATCTTCAATGAGATACTTCTTTCTGTTTGACGATTTCTTTTTTCAAGGATTTTATTTGACACAGAGAGAGAGAGAGAGAACAAGCATAAGCAGGGGGAGTGGCAGGTAGGGTAGAAGCAGGTTCCCTGCTGCACAAGGAGCCAGATGTGGGGCTCAATCCCAGGACACTGGGATCACGACCTGAGCCAAAGACAGACACTTAACCAACTGAGCCACTCAGGTGCCCTGTTTCACGATATTTTAAAGGTCATGAAGAGCTCATTGAGGAAGGAGGGAACATGGAATATCTGATTTTAGAGAATCCAAAATTCCAATTTATCTCATCAATAAAATGCCCCTTCAGTCCTGCTTTTTTGTTGGACAGGAAAGAGGTGGAAATTTAAAAAGGCCTGAAGTAACCTTGTGGATTAAAGAGTGAGAGACCTTCTCAAATTGGAGACAAGAACTTTTCCATCTGCATTTTTCAAACACGGACTTTTTAAAAAATTACTTTAACTTTTAATTTCAATAACTTGAGTACTTTAGAAAACTGCATTAACACCAATGAATTTTATTTATTTATTTAAACCCTGAGACATCTAAAAATATCTTTTCTTCTTCCAACAAAATAAGAATGATTTTCATAGACCTGTTGTATAGCTTCAGATGAAATAAATACAGCGGAGAAATAAGCTGCTTCCTATCTTCATTCTAGTTATAGTGAAAAAGTTTTTCTGGATTCTGGATGTTAGTAGTTTCCTTTAAAAACTACTCTGGAAACCCTTCACAAATGAAAGGAATGTGTATAATATGCAAATTCCAAGTGTGCTGTCCTCATTTACCCAGTGGAATTCAAAATAAGCCCCAACTTGTGAACATATTAAAGCAGATTGAAATGGATATTAGCGGGATTTGTAAGGAGAAGCACTCCAGTCAGTCAAACATGCTATGCCCGAGAACTTTGATAATGTTGTTTTACTGATAATTACCTGCCGGCTGTCACCTCAAAGTGGGATTTCATGCAGGTTCCAGTATTTAAATATTACATTCAGAGCCAAGCCTGCGAAGACACTTAGGCTGATCTGGCCATGTCCATTTTATTTCACAATTATCTGTGTCTTTCTTCATGAAAAGCAATGCAGTTAACTCTCTTTTAATTGTGTTTGATCTGTGTGGGCCAGAGCACGCTCAGAGCACACTCCCGCTTCCGCGGTCCAAGCAAGCCCGTTCTGCCTTCTCTCCCTCTCAGAGGCCCGCGGACACACCAGAAATACTGGAGGGCAGCACCTCCTGACTGAGCATGAATATTTATCTCATTGCTGGGGCAAAGCAAACATCCCACACTTACATTAACTAAAGGTGGTTTAGATGGAAAGGACCAACTGACGTGGCCGTCCTGGGCAGCTAGTGCCCGGAGTCTCCAGTCCTGCAGGGAACTTCCTTTTCCCTGCAACCCCCCTACCCCCCGCCGCCACCCCATCCCACAAAGCACCCCCCCACCTCCCCGCATACTGAACTCCCAATTAAATTTAACAGTTTCAAGAGTTTAAACTATATATCTTTTTAATTGTGTCCTACTTTGTATTGGCTCATGCGCAAGTCTGAACATGGATATTACAGCTTTTTATGATATAATATCACCCTAATTGGTGCTTCATAGGCCGTGGTTGAATTCTTTTCAATTAAGCTCTAACGTACAGTAACTGTTTCTCTCTGCAAATGCTGGAAAGCCATTCACAAGAGAGGACTGGTACTGCACAATTCCGAAGTACCTTAATGTGTCAAAAATGTTTTGTGAAGAAAGCTACTGTAAATGCAATCACCTACATTGGTGTTCCCATTGTTAACTGGGAGTAAAAGTATTGCTAATTGTCCTGCGTTTTAGCTGGGTTTTTAAAGCATTATGTAGCAAGTACACCGGAGGGTCAATTTGTGAAGTGAAATACTTAGCATGCAAAGCGTAATACAAGATGCTGTGTAATACTTGACCTCTCAGCATAATAAATGTAGCAGTGAAACGCTGTGCATTCAGTATTCACTGAATAGAGCCTTCGCAGTGGAACAAAACCAGAAAATGTTCTCTTCATTCCTTTTTTTTTTCACTAAGCGAAAATTATTCTTTATAATGGCCATTGCAGCAATTAGCTGGCATTTGGTAGAATAAATGTGCAGAAATAGCAATTTCTTATTTTAAATGAGATTTTGTATGGAGCCTGCAAATTACTTGAGGTATATGAATAATTGTGCCTTAGCTTTATGCTACAGAATAGGGTGTGGATGGGTATAAAGATTTCCTATTTGCAGTTAAATGTTTAGACATTTTATTATTTTAATTTCACTCGCAGTCTGCCTGGATTGACCCTGCTTTCCCATTGATCATTTTATGTGCGCCTGGAAGCAAGTGTGCAGATGGCGGGAGACTCCCAATTAGTGCACTATGTTTTTTATGAATGTGACATGTGAGTGCAATCAGGTCCCCTCTGGAGGCAATGGCGGTATTTAGGCTTTGGGATCCTAAATCGATACAATTTAATAATCTGCATGGAATGAACGTTTGTCAATATTCTCTGCAGTCAAATGCAATTGGAAACTTCATTAAATTTTTATCCAAAGTTTTTCACCTTATTGAAATGCATTCTTCCAGGCATTCATGATTCATCTAATTAGCCTTAAGTAGGGTATTTTTTCCTCTCTCAAAGTGATTCAGTTAATTATGTCCATATATTCATAATTATAAGGTGGATGAGTTGGGTAAAAACTGAAATTATGAAATCTGCAGAGAGAGTCTATGAGGTTCAGAATGTAGAATACAAAAGAGAGATGAGTAAAAGTCAGAGCAATGAAATACTTTGTTTTAATCCCCCTCAGCCTACTGCCCCCCCAACTGCCTTCTCACAGAGTCTTGTGTATTTATTTATTCACTTATCATTTGTCATCCAACAATTTCCAAAAACTGGTCTGAGGCAAGCACATAGCGAAATATAGATATGTGTGTATGCATGTATATATATATATATATATATATATATATATATATATATATATGACACTACAAATACCAAGAACACTTGACTAGTGTCTTGGAAATTATTTTTTTTAAAGATTTTATTTATTTATTTGACAGACAGAGATCACAAGTAGGTAGAGAGGCAGGCAGAGAGAGAGAGGAAGGGAAGCAGGCTCCCCGCTGAGCGGAGAGCCCGATTCGGGGCTCGATCCCAGGACCCTGAGATCATGACCTGAGCCGAAGGCAGCGGCTTAACCCACTGAGCCAACCAGGCACCCCAGAAATTATTTTTAATTAAAAATATTAAAGAGAATATGGGGCACCTGGGTGGCTCAGTGGGTTAAAGCCTCTGCCTTCGGCTCAGGTCATGATCCCAGGGTCCTGGGATCGAGCCCCGAATTGGGCTCTCCGCTCAGCGGGGAGCCTGCTTCTCTCTCTCCCTCTGCCTGCCTAAATAAATAAATAAAACCTTTAAAAAAAATTAAAGAGAATATATAGTCATGTAAAATTTAACAATTCAAACAGTTCCTTTCACTCACCGACCACCATCAAAATACTATCACTTTTTAAAAAAAGATTTTATTTATTTGAGACAGAGAGAGAATGAGCAGGGGGGAGACAGAGAAGTGGGCTCCCTGCTGAGCTAGGAGGCTAACATGGGGCTCGATCCCAGATACTGGGATTATGACTTGAACTGAAGGCAGATGCCTAACCGACTGAGTCACCCAAGTGCCAGATACTATCATTTTAACCAACTTCTTACATGTTCTCCTTCCACATTTTTAAGTCCTTTCTTCTAATTCCAGTCCTTCACACACTTTGTTTGGACATTATAATCATACATAGTCTACAAAATATCTTAAATTTCAAGAATTTTGTTTTATTTTTCCCTAGGCAACTTTTCTAGTTCAAGAGAAGTTGTCTTTAAAATTGTATTTTTGAATTATTGTTTAGCTAAACGAAGGGACAGTCTACCCCAATTTTTATTTTACCTAAGACCTAAGCACACACAACTTTTTACTCAAGCTAATTTTCTTTCTATCATTGAGTCATGCCAAAAATTCTCCTGCCAATGCTATAATGAAGGCAAGCCATTATCAAATGACATAACTCATCTGTTAGCGCCAACCTGTGATACTACAAAATCGGAAATAGCCCGGATTAGTTACTGTTCCTCTCTGGGTAAAATGACGTTCTCATACAGTAAGCAGCCATGAATCCATCACTCTACAGACAAGTTGTGTCAGCTATCCTCCTTCACAACAAGCTGTAGGGAGAGTGCTGGGTGATTATATTACTGTCTTTGCCTGACGGTCATGCTCAAGTTCTTTAACAAATTGCATAGCCACCGGTCAGAGAGAATTGTACAATTTCTGTCCTATTTTAACTCCTTGCGATTTTTTTCCCCACTGGGACAAATAACAAGTCACAATCATAGTTTTAACATTTTAAATGATTTATAGTAAACCCAAGTAGCTACCTATAAGGAAAAATTTAATTTTAAAAATTGTATATATGAAATGAAAGAATGTGAGTTATAACATTTTTCTAATTATTCCTTTCTTGAAATGTTCCTTTTGAAACTTCTTTTTAAAAGAAAAGATCTTTTTTATTTATTTGACAGAGAGAGCAAGAGCGAGAGTGTACAAGCAGGGGGAGCAGCAGAGGGAGAGCGAGAAGCAGGCTCCCCGCTGAGGAGGGAGCCCAATGTGGGACTCAATCCCAGGACTCTGGGACCATGACCTGAGCCAAAGGCAGCCGCTTAGCCATCTGAGCCACCCAGGGGCCGCCTTTTGAAGTTTTCCAAAGGAGAAGAATGTGGTGGACTAAGGGTAAAATTTAATCCACATCTTTGTGGGGTATATGCAAGTATCATATATATAACTACATGAATAAAGGCAATGGTATGTTAAAACAGAGAGAGAAATGTTATCTGTGTTTTCTTATTGCTGTTATTAAAGAATAATGCCCTGGCCATGGTGATCACCTGGATAATTCTTTTCATAAGATAATTCATGTCATTATGATCCTCTAACAAATCCTCAATGTTTCCCTAGAGGTCAACAGGGAGCTTTACAGTTCATTTAAAAAGAAAAAAAAAGATGACACATATAGTGAAAATCTGTCATATATTAAACTGTTAGTCTCAGCATCATTGGAAGTTTTATTATATCTCTGCCATAACATAAAATACAATATTTTCACCTGGAACATTTACCAAGGTACAACCTTTCTCTTCCCAAAATGAAATAGAGGGGCTACTCCCTGTTTTGAGTGTCTACACCAAGAAAGAACCTTTCTTTTCCTGTTACCCAAGGAAGTCCCAAGAGAACTCCTAGAGTTTCTTTGGGCAGCGTCAATGCAGAGGGCTCGCCTTGGATGACTGACCATTTTCCGTATCTATTCTTGCTCTCTATATCCCGTCTTCACTGGGGATGAGCCTCTTCCTTCGGGATCTTCTCCTCACTCTCCACTTCTGGTTGTCCAATTCCCTCTCCTCTTTCAAGGCCTAGGTCAAACATTCTCTCCTCTATGAAGCTTTCTCTGCTGTCCTCCTCAAAAGGAAGCCCTTCTTCTTCAGAACCATGAGAGCAATATATCTTTCTACCTCGCGGTAATTTACGTATATTTTATCATCCCTGCTCGGCTGTAGACTTCCTGGAATTAGGATCCATGTCTAAACCGGTTCCAGTGCCTTATACATTGTAAGCATTCAATAAATATCTCTTGACCGAACAATTTTTACCAGCAAGATTCTGCTCAGTGATCCACAATTACATACGGCAAAGAGTTACAAACAGCCAAAGAAATGTAAACATTCCAGGAATGACCTTATCTGTCTTCTGAAACACAGCACTGAGCTTTCCTGATACTCTTAGAAGTTTCCAGACAGCAATTTCTGGTGCCTTTGTTCTGTCCGAATCAGAGACAAACTAGTTTGCAACTCAGGTGGGAACTTTTGCTACCCCCAGGGCTGTTGTATAAAGCAATTGGGACTATGAATTCGTTTTTAATAGCTCTCACTCATGAACATTGTATGTATGGAGCCTTGTGAACTTGAACAAGCTGTGTAGTCTTTCAAGCCACAGCTTCCTCATTTGTAAATAGGGAAAAATAATGCCTCCCTCACACAATTAATCCTTAAGATTAAATGATTAAGTGCCCAATGGATAGAAAAACGGTACCATTGTGGCATGACTCTCAAAAGCCACATGCTTTTTGTGTTTATTAGAAAAAGCCAACTATCTAAAATTATCTGATAAGTATACAAATCAATCAATGATGTCTACAAAGTGACTAGTGCCCCCTTCGAATGCGGTACCCTTTCATACTCAACCGTGCATAAGGGCACAGTATCTTGCCGATAACCATGATGATGATATGATGATGGATCCCTCTTATTCTTCACTATCTGAGAAAGTTCTGGCATTATTCCTGTAACCTGAGAACATTCTGGGGAATCAGCCTACTTTTGTTAATACATATCTCACTGTACTCTACTGACTGGAAAACACTTCTCCTTCATCACTAGACTGTGTACAACAGAAGGGCAGGAGCCAAGATCTTATTTATCTGTGTGTCCCCAGGGCCTAACTAGGGCCTGGCACATAGGAAGTGATCAATCAAAGCTGGTTAAATGAATGAATCATTGAGTATGTATCTCTACCACACTTTAGCTACTTGTTTCTTCTCAACACACCCACGAGCGGACAGGCGGAGGTGCGGTATCAGAAGCTGTATCCACCCACAGGGGTATCCACCAAAGCGAGAGTTCAGCCACATACTTAGGAAATGCAGCTTACTCTGTCTTAACCTTGGATTATTGAAATACGGTGTCATCGATAAACATCCCTTTCTCCTGTACTGAGCATACATTAGTGTGACTGAAGTATGTTTTAGAAGTTTTATTTATTTTAGAGAGAGAGTGCAGTGAGGAGAGGAGAAGGGAGAGGAGGAGAGAGCCTGAAGCAGACTGCCCGCTGAGCGCAGGGCCCATGCAGGGCTCCATCTCATGACTTGAGATCACAACCTGAGCAGAAACCAAGAGTTGGTCACTTAACTGCCCATGCCACCCTGGTGCCCCTAAAGTATTTTTTAAATGTACTAAGGGCTGTGAATCTTTGAGAGGTAAAAAGAAAAGCTGCATAATACCCTGAATGGACGAGGCTTGCATCCTCCTTGTCCCGAGAGGACAATGATGATTCTCTTATTTATGGCATTCTGGGCATTTCCTTGGTGTAGGACTCCTGGATAGATACCCCAACAAGCTTTTGTGACGTATTAAGAATGAAAGCTGTGAACACATGCAGAAGAAACTTGTCAGGTGGTCACTCCACTTGGATCAGTGTCATAGGCTTTGAAATCCTTTTCCCTTCCTTCAACATTTTAAACATTAAAAAAAAAAAATTCCTTTATATTGAGAAACCACAATATAAATTTTACACACCCCCACCAGTTCTTTCTTGATGCTTATGTATTGAGCTTGATGTTTCACATTTGTTCAGAGTCTCAAAATGTAAAAGTTCACATGAAGTTCATTGTGCTTTCGCTATGCCTCACTGTTGTGCCTGGAGAAATGGCCAGGTTCTAACGGTGCCCTTCCTCCCATGGCAAACGAGTTGGTGAGCAATACGGGATGCCATCATGGGATTTCTTACTTCATCTCATGTCTGGTTAAAGGTAGATAAGCTCCAACTGACCACAGCTTCTTTCAGGCATGTTTGTTTGCCTTTCTCTTATCTGGCAGAAAAACTTTATTAAAAATACATTTTGGGGGTAGGGAGAGGGTGGTTGGGTTATGGATATTGGGGAAGGTATGTGCTATGGTGAGTGCTGTGAAGTGTAAACCTGGTGATTCACAGACCTGTACCCCCGGGGCTAATAATACATTATATGTTAATTAAAAAATTAAAAAATACATTTTAAAAACCTCACACAATAAAAGGTAACTAACACTTTTTTGGAGAGTTTTGTGCCAGGAACCGTGCCAAAGATTTTGCAAGCATCGTCTTGCTGGACCCTTACAACACCACATGAGGGAGAAACTATTGTTACCCCCACATGACTGGGAGGGAACTGAGCTGAGAGATCCGCCCCCCTTAGAATGTTAGGGGGCTTTCCCAAATTACATTACAGTTCTGGGAAAGAGCGAAATGAGGACTCAGGTGCGTTTAGATCCACAAGCTGAGCTCTTAATCCTATTCCTTTTTTCTAGCTTCACAGTTTCCTTAGTGAACTTCCCATGGCACTGTTTAACTGAAATGGTTAAAACCCTTTATGGGAGCTGCTTACCAAGAGCAAACCAAACTCGAGGGGCTATGGGCCATGATGCACAGGTGTCCACAAAACCCACCGTTTTCAACCAGAACTAACTGACTGAGGTCACATTTCTACCTAATTTTATGTAGTATGGGTTGTGTGGGGAACAGTGATAGGAAGAAAAAGAGCCTGGCTGAAGGCACAAATGTTTCTCTTCACTTCTGAGGGCGCTCCCACACAGCTAAGCAACAAAACGGGCTTATGCCAGGGAGGTGGACCGAGGGGTCAAAGACAGGATGCCCCAGCCCACCTGGGAGTTGTGGCTCTGGACCTGAAGCCCCAAACATCCCAAGCCCCAGAGTGTGTGAGGTGAATCCATGCTGATACGTAGAATCTGGAACCCAGCTCTCGCAGGAGCCTTCCGCCTCGTGTTAGGAGAGACGGAACAGTGATGTCCCTCGCCTGACATACATGTCCCAAAATATGGGAGAGAGTAAGACAAACAATTTACTCAAAGAAACAGGTAAAACACCATCTGATTAAACCCACCACCATATTCTCTTCAAGTTTTATCTATTCGGCGTCTGTATTAGGAGTTCTCAAATTCAGGCTGTAAAATAATGGAAGGAGAGGAGTTGTTAAAATGCATATACCCAAGGGCATCTCGCTGGCTCAGTTGGACCAGCATGTGACTCTTGATCTTGGAGTCATGAGTTCGAGCCCCATGTTGAGGGTAGAGTTTACTAAAATTAATTAATTAATTAAATAAAATGCATATACCTGGATATACCTGGATCTTCTCTCCTAAACTTCTGATGCTGTGGTTTTGGGGTCAGTTTCTGGACTCTGTATTTTAGACAATACCCGAAGAGATTCTCAAGTCCCTGAAGAGAGATGTAAGCTCTGAGAAAACAAGCTTGGAGTTAGGCAAGTGCTCAGAGAGCTGACATCCTAGGGGGTTATTTAGGACGAAGCTCGCCCAGGAAAGTTCATCTTTGGACACCTGGTGATGGCTGACAATGTCTGCAGTTAAAACCTAAAAGTCGCCTATCCTCCCTCAACACCTGCTTCTAGGGAAAGGACAGGACCGAAGGTGGGATGAGGGGCAAAGAAGCCTTCTCTCTGTGAGAGAGGATGCTGTGCTCCTTGCTGGTCTTAGCTGAACAGGCCTTCTAGGCACACTCTGCGAAAGACAGGTGGAAGGACCCCTAGGTTTCAAGGAGGGCCATCTTTTGAGGGAGAGCGCAGAGTATCTGAAGGTTCTTACAACAGATGATTCATTCATTCAACAGTTGTAGAGGCCTGGTGTATCTGCTGTAGGCCCTGGGCACAGACTTTTCTCACTTTCTGGAAGGCCACTATCCCCCACCTTCACTTAGTTAACTTTATCCTTCAACACCGGCCTCCCCAATGAGCTCGGTTCCCCCAGATACACCCTCACGGCATCATTAACCTACGAAATGGATTTCCTGGATTAATGCCTATCGCCCTCACTTGTGAGCTCCATGAAAGCAGGAACCGTGTTTTGGGTTTTTTGTTTTTGTTTTAGCACTGAGTCACTTATAAAAACAATTTCCTGAAATTCAGTTTTCTGAATGACACTTTGCCACATTTAGCAATGTACCAGTTAAAAGGGTGGATTATTTTTCTGTTTTTAAATTATACAGCAAACTGTATTAGATAGAATGTTTTAACAGCTTTGGATGATTTCTATGGAGCTTTAATTTTGTCCTCAAATTTTAAGGAATGTCCAATTGATAACAGCTAAAGGACACAGTAGGCTTAACCTTTTAAAGTATATATACACATATGTTTTTAAAACACAATGACTATGTTTATTATTTTTTAAAGATTTTATTTATTTATTTATTTATTTGAGAGAGAGTACAAGTTGGTTGAGGGTCAGACAGAGAAGCAGACTCCGTGCTGAGCAGGGAGCCTGATGTGGGACTTGATCTGGGGACTCCAGGATTATGATCTGAGCCGAAGCAGACCCATAACGACTGAGCCACCCTTAGAATATATATTTAATATCCAGAAAATGTCTTTAATAATTAGTAACCCAACCTTAGTTAAGATTAGTACCCCGATTCTAACATTCATTCCTTCTAGTATGAAATTGCTAAAGAAGGATTCGGAGCAGCTAAGTCAACATGACATGCTGAGATTTTAGACATTAATCACTAGTCATATTAAATCAAGGATGATAAGCCATCGGAGGCATTGGTAAAAGACGGAAATAATGCTTATAAAGAAATTCTAAATGACATGGTGAAAGATGGGGAGAAACTGGGGCACCTGGGTGGCTCAGTGGGTTAAAGCCTCTGCCTTCGGCCCAGGTCATGGTCCCAGGGTCCTGGGATCGAGACCTGCATCAGGCTCTCTGCTCAGCAGGGAGCCTGCTTCCCCTCCTCTCTCTCTGGCTGCCTCTCTGCCTACCTATGATCTCTGTCTGTCAAATAAATAAATAAAATCTTTAAAAAAAAAAAAGATGGGGAGAAACTACACCAACTGAAACAATCTCATCCCATGTGTAATGTGGAAATTTAAAAATTGCTAGAAACAAAAATTAAGTCCACTATCCCATCAATCAATTGTAAAAAGAACACTAATTATGTTTATAATTTGAAAAAATTAGAAAATTACAGAAACCACAAGTGCAGAGGAAATGCTCAATTTTTATTTCATAGCAAGGAGAAACTGAGATCTTTTTACCTGGTTTTATGTGGGTAGAGGATTTGAAATGAGAGGACAAACATGTTCAAAGATCCATAAGGGAAGTGAGGAGGCTCAGAAGGGACTGGCATAATTAACTGAATGATAAAGTTTCAAATCTGATTTATATATTACCAGAAAACTGAAATTTGCAAAAAAGGATTTAAAAGGTGGGCTAAAAATTCTAAAATGTTAACAGATATCTACAAAAGAAAATGAACTAGGAAATAATGAAGTAACAATGTTATAGACTGAGGCCAATATTTCTCTTAGAAAATAGACCAAAAATGGGGTGCCTGGGTGGCTCAGTGGGTTAAGCCTCTGCCTTTGGCCCAGGTCATGATCTCAGGGTCCTGGGATTGAGCCCCACATCGGGCTCTCTGCTCGGCAGGGAGCCTGCTTCTCCCTCTCTCTCTGCCTGCCTCTCTGTCTACTTGTGATCTCTCTCTCTCTTTCTCAAATAAATAAATATTTTTTTTAAAAATTAAAGAAAAAAGAAAATAGACCCCCCAAAAAATCCTATGGATGCTAACTAGTTGACAAAACTGTAAATCATTTGAAAAAAGAGATCTGTAGAAAGTTGAACATTTCTAAGGAAAATAACTAAAGTTTTGGGTAGAATATGAAATATTTTATGGATTTAAAACATATATGTAAGACAAGTAAACTACCGGGACGCCTGGGTGGCTCAGTTGGTTAAGCGGCTGCCTTTGGCTCAGGTCATGATCCCAGCATTCTGGGATGGAGTCCCACATCGGGCTCCGTGCTGGGCGGGGAGCCTGCTTTTCTGTCTCTGCCTGCCACTCTGTCTGCCTGTGCTCACTCTCGTGCTCTCTCTGACAAATAAATAAATAAAATCTTAAAAAAAAAAAAGACAAGTAAACTACCTTTAGCTTTTGACAAACTATCTCTCAGAATGCTGCTATAAAAAGCCAAAGGAAATTGATCAACGAGGACCATATTAACAAACCATTGTAAGTTGCACAGTTAAAAGAAACACGTATTTGATTTGGTAAATCTGACAGATCAGTGACTCAATAAATGGATTATTTGATAAGTTAATTTCGCAGGTTTGATTTTTGGCCAACTGGCTGGTTTCTTTTGTTTGGACTGTCTTTTATTTACCCCTGTATCTTCAAAACCTGTTGCAGTGCCTAGCACGCAAAAGTACTAAGGAAATAGCTGATGAATAAATGAATGAACGCACTTGTGCTGGGTGAGGGGACCTGAAAGGGGAACGAGCCATCGGGGCTCCTGGCTTCATGGAGCTTCCATTCAACGTTTTTCGATTACTGGTTATACAGCTGGAGTGCGACTCCATCTACGTGTGCACTTGCTCTTAAATTCACAGAAATGGGGTTCCTTTACTGTTACCCTATGTGTGGAAATATAACTTCACTCCACAGACAGGTGAAAAAGCATTGTCAAATAGGCCAGAGTCAAGCAATATGGTGCAGAGCCCTTCCCGGGGAGGCAGGGGTGGGGGAGTTTCTAATAGACGAACACCCTGACAGTAAGCCTATGTCTATGTGACATTCGCACCGTACTCCACCCTGAAGAGGTTGTCAAACAGACGTGAGAGAGAAGAGCCGAGAGGGAGGCAGAGCCAGGCCCACTCTCCTCTGCGGAATTAAGGAGGAAGGGACCATGCAAATACCATCCCAGGAAGTCAGACCTGGGCTGGTCTTTTTTTCCTCCCCCCTCCCCCCCCCCCCCCCCCCCCCCCGCTTCACCTTGTCTCCTTGTCTGTTATCAGAAATGAAAGGAAATGAGGTAAAGGTAAACTTAGCCCAAGCTTCCCAGAGTTGACGAGAGGAAGGTAGGACATGTGACTGGAGAGCCGGGCACCTTGGGCGCCCTGCGTGTTACTCTAAGCTCATGTGGACCCAGTACAGTAAGAGCTAGAGGCTTTTCCTGTGCAGTGAGTTGGAATTAAACATGCTAATTTGAGGTCTCTTTCAAGTATTTTGTTTAACTCCATTGGCCTTTAATTCCTTTATATTGCATCATTTAAGGTAATGTTATTTATATATGAAGCATGTTATGCTTATTAACCAATGTGCAAAAATCCAAAGTACAGATTTTCTGTAATGGGCTAATTACAGGACTTTAAAGCCACCTACTGAGTTCTGCTGAGCTTCACAACAGGTTCACTGAACTGGATAAATTTATTCAAACGTGTGGAAATGAACCCCATTCTATGTGCAACGGTACTGGGAAAACACACAAATTATACCTCAATACCAGTTTAATGGGTCAAACAGTGAACCTGAATACTGAACTTATCTACATCTTAAAATAGTGGGGAAGCCTGTGGTAAGAAAGGAAGTGCCCATTCAAGGGGGTTTCTCCCTGTTGGTAAACAGTGGTAATAAAACAATAAGCCTGGCGATGAGGGGCAAGTCCTCCACGCTCGGAAAACAGAGGTGTGCTGCCTTCCAGTGACCTCTGCAAATACACAACTTTCATAACTGAGTCTAAGAGTGGGACGGAGTGATGAAACCTCGACAAACATAGAGCCCCAGAGCGGCCCTTTCATCTTTCCTGTTGAGAACAAGAGGCACATTTTCCCATGTCATGGTTTAGGAAGAATTCAGCACAGAGTGTTCAGAGTTAGAAAGACAAATAAGGTGTAAACACGTGGTGGAATGAAACGCTCTCTTCAAACTTGCTTTTCCCCCCCTGAGCTTCACCAAGACGACAGGGATATGGGGATTATGTGAATGTTAGTTCTTCACTTACCCATTCTCAAAGAAATGCTGTTTTTTCATTTAAGAGTTCCAGAGAACTTTAGACTCAAGCTCCGTAGTACCATATTTAGAACTTATTATCCCATTAGAAAAATACAAAGATTATGTTGGTTTGTGGGGTGTCTGTGTGGGGGGAATGGAGGCAGAGAGAGGTTTGAGAACTTTGTCAGAAACAAAGTGGAAAGAAAAGACCCTATTTCTTGGGTTGCATCATTGCCAGTAGAAGTAATGTTTTCCAGTAAACACACACACACACACACACACACACACACACATCCCTGATCACACACATATGATCATTCATATGTCTTAGAGGAAGACAGACATTGCTTTTATTCTTTGACAGGCTCCTGGAGCAGATCTATTAATTGTGTCATGAAAGGGAAAGAATGTCATTTCCAAGTCTGAAAGAGTTCCAGTCTTGTCTTCAGGGCAACGTATTTACAATGTACAATCCAGCCGGTGGCTGACAGTTGGGTGTTGATAACCTAATTCATGCTCATCAGGGAGACACTGGTGTGCCCAGCTCTCCAAGCAACGAAGCCTAGATTTTTCGAGCACTCTTTGCAAGTGCCACGTATACCAATAAAAAGAG
Organism: Meles meles; assembly: GCF_922984935.1. Lineage (NCBI taxonomy): Eukaryota > Metazoa > Chordata > Mammalia > Carnivora > Mustelidae > Meles > Meles meles. The sequence continues at coordinate 89,826,013 of NC_060071.1, read as the reverse complement.
AGTTCTCCAGGAAATGAGGTGTGACGCAGGCCAGCTTCACCAAGACTCTCGGACCAAGAAATAAGAATTTAAATATGAAATACTAAAATTTAATACACGACTGAAACAAAATAAATGGTGTACCACTGAAAGCATTTGAGGTAATTAATCAATGCTGTGTTTGTACATATCATTAAATATATTATACTCAGTTTAGATTTGATTTCTATGCTCCTTTTATAAAGAGTTAAAAGAAAATACATTTGAATTCACGCTGATACCGAAAACATGCTCCTAGCTTCTCGTTTTTTGGATTTCAAATCATTTCCATTAACAAACAGCTATTTGCCCTCTAATAAAATATGTCATTATGCTTTATTCACATCGCACAAAAGAATCACTGAAAAATCGCCCCAATGATGGCCAATAATTACACATTTTGCTCCTGTGCTAGCGATGAAGAAATCTGTTCATTGGAGAAAGCAGGTGCCGGGGCATCAAGCTAATAGTCAATGTGTGCCGTGGTAATTAGCCACTGCGATTGCTAAAATTAACAATTAGCTAACATGCAATTCTCTTTTTTGCAGGCTGCAGTTTACTTTGTATAATCCTTGCATGTTCTTAGTAATTATTCTGACAGCTTATTATTTTTATTTTTTCTGGTTTGAACACAGCTTTAACACTTGCATCGGGCGACCCAAATGTTCAACAGGCAGGGGTGAAACAACTACCTGACTAGGCATTTTTCCGAGGCGCACATTTGGTTGTTTTCTTAACTTTCCTGTCACTGGGGGGTGTAGTGGGTGGGGTGGGATCACGACGTCTTTCCCCGCTATTGTCTTCTTCCCCGGGGCAGCACACTCGGTCATCCCAAAGCTTTTAGAAGGAAAACTGCCCAGTCAGCGGCAATTTAGACCCAAGGGAACAACTCCAGCGATGAAGTGCTCCAGTCACGCTGGTCAAAACATCTTCTTTTCGCTCTTCTTCCCTGGAGCGTGTCTTTGGCTAATGCATTTGCCACCCCCGCACAAGGCCCTCCACCCTGCCCGCCTTGCCGCAGGAGAAAATGTAGCATCCTGTGGGGAGTGTTCTTGTCTGGAGCTATATGCTGAGATAATATTGCCAGAGCCTCTCAGAGACAGAAGCCTGAATAAGACTCAGCCTACATGCAACCCGAGGGGGGGAAAAAAATTAAAAGGCAAAGGAGTCATTTGTTTCCAGAAAAACCTCTGGGAGAGGGAGATGTGATGAAAGCTCTTAAGCATTCAAGTAAGTTAAACTGTAGCAACAAATTTAACAAACTGCTCTTCCAGACCATATTGGTTTCCTATGGCAGCGGACAAGGTACCACAGACGTGGTGGCGTAAACAATACATGTTTATGATCTTACAGTTCTGGAGGATAGAAATCCAAATTGGGTCACACAGGGCTAGAATCCAGGAGTTTCCAGAGCTGCGTTCCTTTCCTGGAGGGCCTGGGTCCTTGCCTTTTCCAGCTTCTAGGGGCTGCCCACAGTCCTTGGCTGGTGGTCCCTTCAAAACCAGCAACATGGTGTGTCTGTCACTGCTGTTCTGTATTTCATGTCTCCCTCTGATTGTAGTTGGGAAGGACTCTCCCTCCGTAAGGACTGACGTTAATACATTGGGCCCACCTGGATAATCCAGGATTATGTCTCACGGCCCTTACTTACAGCTCTTTTGCCATGGAAGGTAACATATTCACAGGTTCCAGGGACTAGGATGTGGACATCTTTGAAAGACCATCATTCTACCTGTCAGACAAACCAATGAAAAATACACATACAGTAAATGTGTTTCTACAGCTGTGAAGGAGTCCTCGCGCATGTAATGCCAGGGAATTAGATTCTTTAGGAGTCGTGGGGGCCAGGACGGGGGTAATGGACTTCCATGACCTCCACAGACAATGATGCCTACGGCTCTCCCCCCACCAGGTTTTTTAACTCGCCCCAAGGTGCCAGTGTAGGCCATCCTTTGTCCTGTCCCTCTCAGGCTTCTGAGTCTGGGGGGCCTTTCCACCCTCTTGATGAGAGTGCTGCTTTCTGGAGTGCAGGCTTAGCCCAGCTAACAGAATTGGCCATGTGGACTGTGCCTTTTTACCGTGCTGGCCTGAGGGATGCGGCTTCGGTGTGGACAAGTGTTCTTGTTCTGTTTACTGTGCGAACACGGATGGTGGTCCACAGAAACTCTGAACCACGCAAAGAAACACTGTGCACTGCAGCCCTGAATTCTAAAATGCAGTGATGGGGGACCCAGAACATTGGATTCCTGAGAGGTGCTGAGACCTCATATCAGCTTGAGCTGAACGTCAGGACTCAGAGGGCTGCGGCAGCCATGATGGTCTGCCCAGGGAGCTGGGCCCTAGGACCAGCTGAGCAGCTGCAGGCTGTGAGGCTGAGGAGGGCCTGCCTGCCTTAGCAGCAGCAGTCACGGACGTGACCTGTGGCAGCGGTTGGGGCCAGGCTTGTGACAGTACATACAGCAACATATTCTGTTTAAGTGAGAGGGAACAGAATGAAAAGAGTCTACCCAGAATAATTAGGCAGGCAGGAGTCAAACACCCAGAGAACAAATCACCACTGAGTTCAACTAAGGTGGATCTCACGTAGTCTCAGAGGCCCCTTGGCAAGCAGCAAGAAGAGACAGGTTATTGAGGTGTGACTTGTCTTAAGAAAATCGACTCTTCAACTACAAATGTGTTGGATTTTTGCTTTACAAAATAATTCATCGAAGAGATTGTAGATATAGTGAGCTCCTCGTATGTGTTTCAGATGGAATATTGTAGTCACAAAAAAAATGTACTATCCTTCCCTGACAGCATCTCTGTTGTATAAAGTAAGCCATCCACTCAGGCTGAAGTTCTTGAAAAACAGAAGACCAAGAAAACTTTTGGGAAATATGGAGCCAAAGCTTAAAAATGCTTTGCTAAGATCTCAAGGGGTTGACCTAAACTCAAGAAGCTGGCCAAGACGTGGGGTTGAAGTTTGGGAAAGACTGAACGTCTCTAGGGGTAAGGCAATGAAGTAGGGCAGTACGCTTAAGGAAAATGTGTTCAATAAGGAGACATATCATCAGAGGACTTCCCTTAGTTCACAGAAGAACAACTGTGGCTTATAGAGAGGAACTCTGTTGGCTTAGGGCATGAAGATAGCCTTCGTTATCCATGACCTGCCACTCTTTCTTCACCGCTGGCATCTCAGCAGTATTCGGCATTCAGGCCATTTTTTTTTTTTTTTTTTTTGAATTTACAGATGCCAAAATGCAGCGTGTCAGAAAGTAGTTTGGTTTCTCAGAGGCAGGCCTGGTGGAGTTGAGAATAGAGCCTAGAACACCCGACTGTGCTCTGATGTCGGTCTCCTTGGGCTGCATGTTCACAACATGGGGTAGGAGTAAAATAAGGAAGTTGGAGGGGGTGTGTTCAAGGAAGGTGGCAGAGGGGACAGTGGGGGAGGGACAGGGGAGAGAAAGAGGCATCTGTTAGGAAACAGTAAATCATATATGCTCCTTACAGGGCAGGGGAGAATGCAACCCAGGTCTTGGGCATCGTGGACAATTCTCAAAGACAGGCTTCAATGAATAAAAATTATTAAACCAGGTCTTGTGGTCAGGAGTGGCTGATGAAAGGGACACTGTCTGAAGTCATCATAAAGGAAATGGAAGGATAGGGAGCTAAGCAGCCAGGGTAGGGATGATTCTCCTCATTCTACATAGTTTCTGTAAGTGGGGCAATAAAGAGTCCAATTTATTCATGTTACAATTACTTAATCAGCCTACTTGTCAAGTGCAGCACGGGACAGAAAGAATATTCCTAAAGTTCTTCAGAATAAGAAATTTTACACCCAGCCTAGAGCGTTTTGTTGGGGAAGGCCAGGCCTCACAGCAATGTAACTAGAACCATTCCCACCTTTGCCCCGCACTTCCAAGATGCTCTGCTGTCACCTTTTAGCCTTGAGAGCGCACGCTCTAAACCAGAAGAGAGTCCACTATTAGAAGACACAGAGCGGCACTGGAAGTTGGGTAGGTCACTCTAGGAAAAGATGGCAGGATAAATGTATTATGGGGCAACTGAGATCAATGGCATCCAGTCTAGGGCGAAATACCAAATAGAAAGAACAAGACAGAGAGGATAAGGGCTGTGTGTGTGTGTGTGTGTGTGTGTGTGTGTGTGTTTCTGGGACCTTCAGAAATGCTTGTTCTCTTGATTCTTTCTTATGTGGTGTCAATTGCACCTTTTATGGGAGCTTGGTTTCCTCTGTTTCCATTTAGAACTTAGATTCATAAAGTTGCATGTGCTCCTTGGTTTAAGGATGACAGAACAATGTCTTGTCTATGGATTCTACTTCTCCAGTGGGTTCTTTGCCACCTTCTTCTTTTCTTCCTAATGACTACTGTCAGAACATGATAGCCAGCACTGTGCTGTATTCTTAGGAAGGTTTTCTGCATCCCGAGGTTACCCAGGTATGGAATCAAGCTCAGTGAGCTCATCGGTTTCCTCTCTGGCCCATGGTTTGTCTGTCTGTGACTGATGGACTTTTTCTCATACATCAACTGTCCAAATAGAGTTCAAGAATCATGGGTTCAAATGAAGATACATTAGCTTCACAATAAAGCCATATTAGATGGAAGATCACAAAATTTGACTACTGTGGAAACAGGAAATACTACTTCTGTGAGATCCCGTGATAAAGAATTGAAGCTTGGATACACTAATTCCATACGTCCTCATTTAGGTACTATATAGGAAGCACTGATCCCAGGCTACGTAACCTTGGCTTTGCAGCAGCTTGATGAGAAACACAGTCCTGTCACACAGTAAAACCCTACTGATTTCATGTCTCCCTTTAAAAACTTTAGGCTGTCAGGGTGTTTTAATGACACTTCTAAATGTAGAAATCTAATTTTAACTCTTACCATTAAATGTCTCCACACTAGTGTTTTGGAGGATTTAATGAGTGGCACCATTTATAGGACACAAGGTTATAATCTGAATTTACGAACGGTAAAGAAAGTACCAGTACGCTGACTAACTAATGAGCTTTTTAATGATGAGAAATAGATAAAGCTTAAAATGCAGAATGCTTATCAAGGACCTCAGACAATAGCAAAGTGGAGCAATTTAGAAGTACTTAACAGGGCCACTGCTGTGACAGCGAGGACTGAACTATTTTCTTTCATTTTAAAGCACTGCTTTTCATACATGGGAGCAATTTCTATATTTTCTTAACTAAAATTAAACGTCCTGGTATAATCCTCTTTTCAATAGAGTTCAAAATATAAATAACCTATTGATACCACTTGTGATAAAGCAAGAGAAAATGCCTCTACAAAGGGGGGAAATATCTGAATACCAACATGGGCTGATGGGATCCCGGGTTAAGAGGAGGTCTGATGGTCGAGACTCCATTCAGGGAGGCTTTCCCTTGGAGAAGCTTAAAGCACAGTCATGCCTCCCGGAGAGGCCAGCAGGGCCCTGACTGAGCTGACATAAGCATGAGCATCAAAGGTGACTTCTAGCAAGTCTGGACTTCCAAAGAGAGGGTCTCAAGTTCGCTGGGGGTTGCCTTTGCCCTTGGGCTCTGGGGCTTAAGAAGAATTAGACTAACGGTCTTCCTCGCTGTAAGGGCTCTTCATCTTGGGGCCTCTGGAACGTGGTTCCCCAAACATTCTTAGGATGGAGCATCATGATGGGAGACATGGGCCATTTCAGAGCACCTAGGCCGCTACTGAAATCTGAATCTTCCCTCTTCGGTTTTAAAACTCCAAATCTACATTTCCAGGACTCAGGAAGAAAAGAAAGGCTGGGATACGCTGTCTTGTTGGGACTTTGCACTGTTGTTGTCATTGTTGTTCAGAAGCAACTGGATTGAGCTTGCTTTTTCCTGCTCAGGAAGTGAACTTTCCAGCTGGTTAATTTAATTGCTCTTCCTTGGACAATGTTAAGGCCTTAGAGAGAGGGGGCTTTCCCAGTTTTTGACATACAACACAAGCTTACTGGCCCTGGCAGTTTCAGTCCTCTTCAGTAGGCAGGAGAGGAGAGAAAGGAGGGAGTTGGGAGAAGAACATCCTGGGTAGTCATTGCTGGAGAGACAGGGAAGTATGGTGGCAAGTGCGAAGTCTTTGGGGCTTACAGTAAGTTGCTCAATTTCCCTAAGCTTTGGTTCCTCTATGACTTTTGAGGATGAAGCAGAAGCCTGAGCAACATTGACTTTCTTGGTTTCGAAAGACTCACAGCAGAGTGCTGGCCCAGACAGAGGAGGAGGTCACTTAGTATGTCCCCCCAGAAACGGACTTGCCCTGGATTCTCAAGCAGGATGACTTTCTGCACTTGAGTTTAGCGATCCTCCCTCCTGTCTTTTCACTCATCTCCTTCCTCCTCACCTCACCTCTTTTTTTTTTTTTTTAAGATTATTTATTTATTTATTTGACAGACAGAGATCACAAGTAGGCAGAAAGGCAGGCAGAGCAGTAGGCAGAGAGAGAGGAGGAAGCAGGCTCCCCGCTAAGCAGAGAGCCCGATGCGGGGCTCGATGCGGGGCTCGATCCCAGGACCCTGAGATCATGACCCGAGCCGAAGGCAGAGGCTTTAACCCACTGAGCCACCCAGGCATCCCTCCTCCTCACCTCTTAACTCCTGCTCATCTCTTTGCTTCCCTTTTGATCCTGAAAACCCTTTTTGATGTTAAGACAAATAACCAAAAACTTGCCGCTTCTGAGTTCAGTTCAAATTGTTTGGCCAGCGAAACAAAAGTCCTCTCACATCACTTAATTATACTTTACACTTAGAGGGCGCCTGGGTGGCTCAGTGGGTTAAGCTGCTGCCTTCCGCTCAGGTCATGATCTCAGGGTCCTGGGATCGAGTCCCACATCGGGCTCTCTGCTCGGCAGGGAGCTTGCTTCCCTCTCTCTCTCTCTCTGCCTGCCTCTCTGCCTACTTGTGATCTCTCTCTCTCGCTGTCAAATAAATAAATAAATAAAATCTTAAAAAAAAAAAATTTACACTTAGATTTACTTGCCCAATCCAATACGTTCATTTAGGATGTTCAGATCAGATACAGAACAGCCACTTAAATCTGAATTCGAGATAAACAAGAAATAATTTTTAGTAGAAGTCTGTTCCATGAAATATTCATATTTTTATTTGCTAAATCTGCCAACCCTAGTTAACTAAACATGAGCTGGGTTCTCCTTGATAATATCTTTACTTTGTTACTTTCACCAATTCCCAGAAAGATTTTATTTCTTAACTCTATGTCTTATCAATTTGTATGTCTTGTCATTAGACTCATATTGAAAAGATGCACAATTCATTTGCTTGTTCTGTTTTGCTCTTGCCAGGTTCTCCTCTCTCCATGTGTCCGTGGTGTATGGTCTTGACTTCAACAGACCCGAGTTTTATAGACGGGGGACACTGGGAGGAGCAAAAGTCTAAGAAGGCAAGGAAGACATTTACGCTCCATGAAGTCCTGAATCCTCACATGGTGGAGGGTTCAGTTTCGAAGCACCACAAGTTGGGGCTCTCCCGTGCTCATTTCTTCCCTCTTTCCTCTTTCTAGAACTGTAACGACAGGCTGCTGGGCACCTGATTCGACACTGGAAGAGGCCATTACTGTAGATGACAGGGGTCCTGGGGGTTTGTGGATAGAATTTAGGAAGTCCATGAGTTTGTATGCAAAAAAATATGTATCTTTTTAAAAAAGAGTTTATTTATTTATTTGAAAGAGAGAGAGAGCAAGCAAGAGAGCACAAACAAGGGGAGCGGCGGGCAGAGGGAAAGGGAGAAGCAGCTTCCCCGCTGAGCAGGGAGCCCGATGTGGGGCTCAATCCCAGGACCCTGAGATCACCACCTGAGCCAAAGGCAGGGGCTTTAACCCACTGAGCCACCCAGGTGCCCCCAAAATCTTTACTTTTATAGTCTCTTTCAATTATAGGTTCAGGGAACAAAAACCAATAACTATCAGTAACTGTGATTGTGTCACTAAGAGTAATCACAGATTTTTTAAAAAAATGACATATTCAAATTATTATAGATATTCAAAATTTAATTCTCACTAATACTTCAAAATTACAGGAATGGCTAGAACTAGCCATAGATCTTATTATTTAAAGCAATTAGTTAATAAATAATAAATAATAATAAAGGAACTGTGATGTATAAATTTGGTTTTTCTAAATATTCTGATAACTTTATTTCAGTATAATTAGCTTTTTTGGTAATCCTGGATATTTTATTTTATGAATTTAAAGGTTTTTTGTTTGTTTTAGAGAAAGAGAGAGAGCACACCTTGAGTTGGGGTGGGGGAGACAGATGGAGAGGGAGAGAGAGAATACGAAGCAGACTCCATGCCCAGCACAGAGCCCGCCACGGGGCTTGATCTCACAATGCTGAGATCATGACCCGAGCCAAAATCAAGAATTGGATGCTTAACTACATAAGCAACCCAGGCACCCCTAAAGAATCATTCTGAGAAGAGGTCCACAAGCTTCATCAGATTGCCAAAGGATTCCACAGCACACACGAGAAAAATTAAGAACTCAGATTAAAGGAAGACCTGAACTCACATATATATAATTTACTTCCCCAAATCAACTGTCTTCAAAGCAAAACAGGCAGAACTATCCACATTTTCTCTTCTAAATGCATACTTCAAACTGCAGGCTACCCTGTCATGACTTCCAAGTTGCCTTTAATATTCCTTTTAACCTGAATTTTACCTGCTTCAAAATTTGGTGGGGGACAGTGAGATTTCTGGAGGAGAAAGATACAGGCTTCAGGAAGACTTATAGGAGTAAAAACGGTAAGAGAACAAGAATTAAGAACCAGAGCCCAAGTTTATCTTATCTGCTTGGTTCCATGTCAAACCCTTGCAGTCAGAATCAGTGTAAAATCCATTATGCACAAAAACTGTATTAAATAAAAATATTAAATCTATACATGTCTTGGGTAGTGTGGCAAAACTGTGCTTATGTGAAAAGTTTGGAGGCAATCCCTGGGCATTTGCTACTCTGGATGTGACTCCTCTCTATAACCTTGTTGGTAATGTTGGGAGCTCAGGAAAAGAGGGCCTCTGGCTTAGGAAGGAGGTAACTGATGCAGAGAAAGGGGAACCTTTTATTGCCCACACCTCTTTGTTATTTGTGAACTTCCTAGGGCTCTGGGAAGGTGGGGAGGCAAGGGGCCTAGAGATGGGGAACTGTGTGCTGGAAAATGGGTTGCTTGCTGGGTGGGAAGTGGGGGTGCCTGATCCTGGCTTGGAGGCAAGGGGGACTTGAATGAATGCCTGGGGGTTGGACTGGGACAATAAAGCCACGAAGGGACCTGTCTCATTAAAGAATCCATTTCCCATTTTCAGCAGTTGGCTACATTAACAAGCTGAGCCGTGAAAGGATTAGATCCGCTAAGTGAGTGCCCGTTCCCTGCACCATTGCAAAACACATTTCAGAAAGCAGTGGATTCGCCTTAAATGAGTATCTGCTGGAGGAGCAAAGCCCTAGGAAAACAAAGGGGCACGCCAGGGTAAGCTAATAATTCCTGCTGTGCTTTGAGGGCAATGAAATGACTGCAACCCTGAGAACTTTTTCTCCCTCCCCTGCAGTTGGTATAAACATAAGAGCCATTTTGATGATCATATCGACACCTCAGCAACAAGTGCTTCCCAGGTGCCAACAAAATGTCACTTTCCAAAGGGTTAAATGAACCAAAAGGCCTTGACCTCAAATATTCTTTTTCTGCACCCATTTAGTATGCATACCTATTAAACAAAACAATGGGCACAGATTCATATCCTGTCTCCAAATAATCGAATGATACAAGAACAAATCTACCACCAGCTGCTTCGTCCCATGCTATGCTTTGACTGGGAGGGGAAAGCCAAGTTTCGAGCCAGGTCTAGCCTGACTCAGGCCCTAACTTGTGAGTCCTGCTATTCTAACCCTTTCTCTTGATCTGCTTTTCAGCCTGTCTCAGAGCACACAGCTCAGAACAGCAGGGAAGTTGCTTAGCAAAGGGCCACCCACTTGCCTATTATTCCTTCCTCGCCTGTGACATGACACAAGAACAAAGTAGACATTAACCGCTACATTAAACCCAGAAAGAAAGTAATCAGTAACCTGTTATTCCCTTAATAAAGGGAAACACATGCAGTGTGAAATCCAGAAGACTAATCAATAGCTGTGGACAATGCAACGTGCCAAACAAATTGCAAATCAATTAGAATCCTTGTTTTCTTTGAAATGGTTCACTATATCTAAAGCAATTACTCCTTCATTAGACCTAATTTAACAGCGGGACTGCCCTGGCTACAACTGGCAGCGTCTGGCTATCAAACAGAAGAATGGCAGCTTATTTCTGTCTGTCTGTGAGTCTAGCACCAATCAAAAAAAAAAAAAATTGAATTCCTTTATAGGAGAGAAACTTTTAATGAATACGTGGATGTATGGTGTAATCAAAATATCAATACCAGAATGAAGATGTCACCCTCCCCAGCGAAATTAAAAGAGAACTGCAAGAATCACAGGATAAAAATCTGTAATTAAAAACATGTATTTCTTTTCTTCTTTTTATGCTAGCTTCAAATAGATAAAAATGGCATTTAAGTAGGCAAAGTCCTTTTCGCGTTTCAGTCTAACACATTGCTTGATAACTAGTTTGAGGACTTCTGAAAAGAGAATCCTCTTGATTGTTATAAAATTTAGAATATTCATGTGCATGATCACCCCAAAAGTCCTAGTTTAGTTTATATTTAAAACTACTGAAAAAATAGCTCTACTGAGGCACACACAATAAAATTCACCCGTTTTAATTGTCCACTGATGAATTTGGACAAATGAATACAGGCATGTAACCGCCACCTCAGCTAAGATACATTCCTATCACCCCAGCAAGTTCCCAGGTATCCCTTTCCAGTTGGTCCTCTCCCCCATCCCTGGCCCCAGGCAATGCAGATCTGCTGTCAGCCCATTTCGCTTTTAAGAACAGTTTCCCATCCCATGGAAGGACTGGAAAAATTACTGAAATAAGATTTTTTCCAGCCAGTTCCGGGAAAATGGTTTTGTTCTTGTTTGAGGCAGCAAGCGACAAGCTCTTAGAACTGAAAGAGAAGATTACAAACTTTTTTGAAAGTAGATATGTTTAAAGAGATCAAAGCATTTCTGGAAGCTGAGGTAAATATCCCTAAATGAACTGAAAAGATTTTAACAGTCACAACTTACTACTGAATCGCTAACCTCTGAGGCTGCTATTTCTATTTTTTCTATTCATAAGTATTCACGGCTCCAAAAGTTGTTTCTTAGTTTAATGTTGCTTCATTATTTTTTTCTGATTATAAAATCAATCCAGCTTAATTATATGAAATTTCAACATTACAGAATTGCAAAAAGTAGCAAGAAAGGCCCTTATAGTTCCCTTTTCCCCAGTAATTTTTAAAAGGACCCAAAGCTATATGCATAAGGATGTTCTTTAATAGCCTTGTGGTAATAGCAAAAAATTGGAAGCTCCAGGAGATTGAGCCTTAAATTAAGTCACACATGTTCCTGCTTCCCTTCTTCCTTCCTTTGCTTCCCTTTTAACAGCTTTTACTCCCCTCCCCTCCCCCTAATCCTCCCTCTTCACCTCACATCAAATGGCTTTTCATTCTCTGCATCCTTTGCCTTTCTTCTTTTTTTCTTTAGAGCTCAGTGCAGGAAAATTCTCGCATTGAGGACACCGGTATCTTTTGCAGGCCAACCAACCCATTTCCCATCTCTTTCTCCTCCAAAGAAAATTACTCTGCCAGAGCTTTCACATTCTTAACATAAATCTGTGCTACCCCACAGCACACTCCATCTTGCTTCCTTCACCCTTTCACTCGTAACTCACTCAAATTAGTTTTTGTTTTTATTGGTTAGACTAAAAGTCATAATTTACCATAATCAATCAATGACTCAAGGAGCATTCACTGAAGGCCTGCTTCCCAGTAAAACCTGATTGACGGGGTCTGGGAGTTGATTCGCAACTCCAGTGAAAAGCGTGTGTGATGGTGGGGGATGGGATGAGGACGTTGAGAAGTTTAATCACCTCCTAAAGGTGACTTAGTTTGGTGCTTAGACTAAGAAAAAGCTGAGGTGAAAGTAGGCAAGAAAGTGCATTCCTCCTTTCAGCTCCCTCTGCACGCTAACTTTAGAGTGGAAAGGCTATCCCCAGGACACTGCGGCTGGCTGCCTCACTCCCACGGCTGAGTATTTGAAGACTATTTATTATTATGTAGAGAAAACCTTCCTTAGCCCGTGGGTATTTATGTTCTCTGAATGTGTGTGCAGAGAATGTAAAGACAACATTGTCTTGACAATTCCATGCGCACCCGCTCCTGGTGCTTTCCCATGGCTCCAAGACAATTACCAGCCAACCAGAAGATGAACACTTAGGCCAGCCCCCAGGGCATTGGGGGGGGGGCGCGGTGGTTCACCTGGTGGTAGTTAAGGAAGAGGTAAGCGTTGGTCTCTGACAACGTGGTGACCAGGGCACAATTAAATGCTGAATAAATCTGTGTGAGCACTTCTAAGGACAGGAATGGCAAATTTTATCCTTGAGAGGAGCAGAGGTAAGGAACTTTTGAGTTTCCAGGCAGTTTCTGAAGGTAGATAAAAATAAATCGGATTTTAAAAGTTCCCACTAGAGAGTCTTGACAGAAAGTCCTTCAGTCATAATTTTATCCTGTCATATTCCCTGGGTAGGTCACTGCTGGCAATTTCTGAATTGTTCGTAGTCATTTAAATGTTTTTGTTTATTTGTTTATTTTGGGTTTTTTTGCAAAGCAATGTCCGACCAAAATGAACTGTCTGATGGTTCTGGTTTATATGCTTTACATCATTTCTGCACGTGGCATGGAGACCTGAGTCTCGGCTGATGCACAGAGAAAAGCCATAACGGAATGGAGATGGAACAAATGAAGCCAGCCCTTCAAAGTGAGCACGGCCCTTTTGTGTGTTCTGCTATAGAAAAAAGTGAATAGACGGATCTTTTGCAAACTTTCAGGGTATACCAACTTTTTATCCCCTACCCCTGTTCCTGGGAATACTCATTTTGGTGTGGAGGTTTTTTTGTTTTTTGTCTTTTTTCTCCCTTGAATCTCATATTGACTATTAATATGAGAAGTCTATCCACTATGGATGAATGTTAACTAATACGGTTCTTCATACAAATGCAAACTTCCTCTTTACCAGCCTCCGGTGACTCGGCGTCTCCCACCAGTGTGGTATCATTCAGCTTCAGTTGCTATAGCATTTTCAAGAACCTCTCTGTTCTTGTCATAAATTATCTTTAAGTGAAAAAAGCTCAAAGGAGGTCTGTAGCAAACTGTATCAAATAATGAATTTGTAAGCAGTGGAAGAAAACACTTATCTTACTTATGCTCTTCTCCCATCGATTGTTCAGTGACCCTTCTTTGGGATACAGATGAGCATAACCCTGAAAAATGTTTGTGTTGTCTTTCTTTAACTGGCAGCCTGCAGGCTGCATGATCTAATAAATATTGGCAGGGCCAAATGAAATAATATAGAAGAGCTTCTCTTCTTTAAAGTCCACAGACCAAGAGACTCTTGTCACTTGTTAATATCTCCATCAAACACTGAAGTGTTAACATATGTGATACGACCACGCAATCAAGTAAGGACCGATTTGTTGACTAATTAAACCAACACAACAAGCTCTTTAGCACCTACAAGTGACAAGTTTAGAGCAGGCAAGTGGAAACTCTCAATTGAGCCCCCTTTTATGAGACTATCATGCCAAATTCAATTCTGACTGAGTAGTATTTGAATGTACTTGACTTCCACCATGTGCTGACATGCTTACAATAATTCATCATGGGTGACAATAGCCCAATATTGGAGATTTATGATATAGACAAAACAGTTACAAATGAAATGTAGCCCTAACGTGGGTCTGCTTTCCTTACCCACTGCCTATTGATATTATAATTAATGGTCAATTACTCAGGGAAAAGAAAATAGAAAATAGTCATTACTGGTTTCAGTCACCATTGGATTTTTTTTGGCAAATTTTGGAGGTAAATGAAACCATTTCCAGCATTTGGCGGTAGCTACAAAATAATAAATGGACAGAGAAGCCTGGTGTTCATGACTCATTTTAGCAGTGAGAATGAGTTAGTGGTAATATTTTAAAGGAGACTGAGTGTAAATTAAGTTGCCTGAGGATGGGAAAACATTCCAAGGTATATCTTTGGATGAGCAGACAACACGTACGGTTACATCTGGGTACGTGTGTGCACCTTCTTCCATCTACCACACAAATGTTTTATATTCAGTTTCCCTGTTAGTATATTGAAGCAGTTCCACCAATTTATTTCTAATGTCCTTCTGATCCCTAAAATTTTACAGCCTCTGATCCGACCACCCCATATTCAATAGGTTAGTGAAAGAGGCAGAACCCTTTCTATGGTTTTTGGCATGGAGTTAATCCCTTTCCCTGTTTCCTTCTTCCTCTAAACACTCACTTTTTTTATTCTTTCCATGCCTGTATTCAAATTTTCTCAGCCCCAACCCTCTTTTGACTGACCCTGTCCTTGCCAGCTGGACGATTCTATTTGTGGAAAACCATGAATTGAGTGTATCCATATTAACATAACACAAATGCCTACAGATACATGAGTCACATTTTCCAGTCCTTTCATGCCTATAACCACATTGCCACATAAAGCACAGTAGCAGTGGTAGTTCCTCCATAGGCTATTGAATTAGCAGGGAAGACAGAAGTCTGAGCCACATGATCTAGAACAGGCCTGTTTCCTGGGCCCAGCTCTGGGTGTTCTGTTTTAAACAGACCCCGGTCCTAAGCATCCCAGAGCTGCAGGTTGGTAGCCTGCATCCCAGGTACTAAATGCCTCGCTGTGTCCCACCAGTGATGGAGTAGCTCTGGACCCAAACGCCTGGCTGGGAACAAGGGTGACAACATGGTAAGATACTACATAGGTTCTCATCAAACTCTGAGGTGGACCTCCACACCCTAAGTGGCCACATCACATTGTCGAAAGAGTTGTCTGATAATTCCTCTACCTTGTGATGAAAATGACCGAACTGGGGCGCCTGAGTGGCTCAGTGGGTTAAGCCTCTGCCTTCAGATCAGGGCATGATCTCAGGGTCCTGGGATCGAGCTCCGCATGGGCTCTCTGCTCGGCGGGGAGCCTGCTTGCCCCCCCCCCCCCCGCCCCCTCTCCGCCTGCCTCTCTGCCTACTTGTGATATCTCTCTCTCTCTCTGTTGAATAAATAAATAAAATCTTAAAAATAAAAAAAAAGACTGACACTAACCTACCTGTCAAGTCCTCCTGTCCCCTATCCCCATCCCCTCAAAGAGACGATCTTCTTATTTTTCCCTTAACCTCTGGCTGGATTTTACCTCTTTGGAGTAGACAATATAATCACATAGTTCAAAAATCAAAACGACATAAAAATAGATTCACTGAGAAGACCTGCTTCTAGCCCTGTCTCTGTCCGCCCTGTTTCCCATCTCCCTTTTAGTCAATTCTTTTACTAGTTTCATGTATATCCTTCCCGTGTTACTTGAGGGAAATGCAAGCAAATGTATTTCTAGTTTTATTTTTTTCCTCCCTTGCTTAACCAAAATGTAGCATACTGTATGTTGTTCTGCCGTTGCTTTTCTTCCTTAACAACATACACGGGAAGTATTTCCAAATCAGTCCAGAGACTTCAGCATCAAAGATAAAATCTTTATTTCTCAATAGGGCTTCTGTTAGGAATTCTGCCTTTCTCAGTGAACTGCGTGGAGCACGGCAAAGGGAAGCTGGAATCTCTCCCCTAAGCCCAGGACAAGCGCGTAAGCCCTTCTTAAGCCCTTGAGACGCTCTCTCCTGTTTCTGGGCCCCTAGCTCTCTGTCTGCCTTCTCTCTTTTAAGAGACCACAGGGCCTTCTGAAATGTCACTAAAGGAGAGGATCGTGGAGGCCAAGGTACCACAGAAAGCATGGCATGGGGGGAGGTCCAGGTCTTTAAAGTAGACTGACATTCGGAGGATTTCCTCTGGCAATGATAACCTGTTCTTCTGAAGGTCTTTTTTCCTCGAAAAATGTGACTAAATTCAGGGACTGGGCTCCCCCGGTCTTGAATTTTCTCTCTCTGGTTCCTATATCCTGGACTATTCTGAGCTACTTGGGGCTTTAGTTTCTCCAAACCTAACCGCCCTCTAGTTATTTTTTTAAACAATACTCCTTGTTTAATTTTCTTCTTTGGATTTAAAAACTACTAAATAGTTGTCACTTGGAAATTTGGAGAACATAGAAATGTATAAAGAGGAATATTAGCATCACTCATAATTCTGAAAGAAAAAACTGCTATGAATATTTTGGTATATAGTCTTTTGGTTTTATAAATAGGGATTATAAAAAACATGGCTTTGTAATGTTTGTTTATAGTTCATATAGATTTGTTAAAAATAGACTTTATTTCTTAGAGCAGCTGTAGGTTTATAGCAAAATAAGTGGAAAGTACAGTGTTCCTGTATAGCCTCATAGCCTTTTCCACTTATCTATGTCATGAACATTTTTGCAAGTCCTGTAATTTGATTTCTTAAGTATCTTTCTAATATTCTAATATTTAGATTGCATTTCATATTCCTTATGTTCATTATTATAAACAACACTATAATCAACATCTTTGTAAATTAATCTTTGTCTATGTCTCTGATCATTTCCTAGAGCAGAGACTTAGAAGTAGAATCGCTAGGTCAAGGACACATGTATTTTTAAGGCTTTTGACACGTATTGCCAGGTTAGTTCAGATCTATTTTAAAAGAAATGTAAGGTAGTTACAGACACTGGAAAAAGCAGGCCACTCGAGTGTTCTATCTTACAACTCAGAGACCCAAAGTCACCATAAGAAAGTGAGACACTTATCCAAGTGAGTGGGAATCCCTATCCTGGGCATTGAGAAACTGCAGGTGAGGAGAGCTGCTTGGTGGTATTCAGACCCACTCTGGGAATGCTAGAAAATATGGTCCTTCAGAGCAAGAACTCCTTCAGTCTACAAGACTGTGGACTGAATTGCAGCCCTACTGAATTGTAGCTGGAAGGTGGGGGACAAGGCTTATTCACAGTCTCCACATGCAAACAAGAAGACTCATGTAACATTTCTAAAAAAGGCAAAGAGATTGTATTAGGGTTCTCCAGAGAAAAGGAATCAATAGGAATGAATATAGATATTACAGATTTACATATATATGCAATATATTACATATTTACATATTACATATATTACATATTTACATATACACATACACAGTATATGTATTACTGAAAGTACAAAATATTCTCAAGTTAAATTGCTTTAAAACTTTCAGAGAAGGTAAGTAATTTAAAAGGCTTATATGATTAATCTTTGTGTAACTTGGGTCATCACCAGAATATAATTGCACTTAATCGTAAATGTCACAAAATCTTATGTTTTGGCTTCAGGTTGCTTCAAGAGAAGGACATACATATTCCAGTTGAGAACCCTTTTGCACATCAAAAGCCCATGAGGCACATTATATCCCTTTTTAAAAAATGATGCGCTTTTTCTCGAAGTTTATGCAGTTTGAAGAACTTTGGGTTTATGGGTTGATAAGATATTTCAAAGAAAATTTTACCATGTTTGAAAACATAGTAATTCTCTTTAGTAAATAGAGAAATCAGAAAGTTCAGCACAAGAGTGAAGTATTAGGTTTTTTTATATGTACAGACACGCACATTTTCACTTTTGTTTTTAGATGTAAATTGCTGGGAGAAGGGATCTTTCTATGCTCAAAAAACTGAGAGCTTAGATTTCTTTAAAAATCCATTAATTTTAGTTTCTTTCAAGGTCCAGAGGATATTTTACAGACTGCTGTTGAGATCAGATGGTCTCCAAAGAAATCAATCCAATTTCAATAGAAGAGCTATGCTGTGTTGGGATTTTTCACATAATCCAATTGCTAAATGATATCAGGGCGACTTTGATTTAAAAGAAACAGAGACAACTCACTGTTCTCAATCCTCTATATTCTCACAAGATCAGCTGACCAAAAATGCTTCCCTAAAGAGAAAGAATGCATTTTTTTCAAAATAAAGGAAAGTCAACATTAACGAAATAATATCTGTACTGATCTAGATGTTATTTGATAATATCAAACATAGTGCTAATGCCATAAGTGAAAGCCACAAGAGTAAGGATGAAGCATTTGAAACTTATTTCTGCATTGTTCCTGAAATGCGACTCAACTCCGAGACATACAGGTGCTTCTTTAGCTTCTTGACTCAGAGAAACCGGTAATGATACTTTCCAGATTTGGCAGATAGCAAGAGTACAAGGTCATGAATAGAAAGGGCCATCAGTAAATTTAAATCCAAGAATGGGCTTCTATTGCGAAGGTAGGAGAAGTGAATTTTTATTATTACAAATCCTCCAAACAAAATGTTGAGAGTTCAATCTAGCAGATGCAACCAAATCTTTTATTGATAAGTTACACCGGTTTACAAGATACAAGAACAAAAGAGAAATGGGTTTCTACTCTCAAGTTTCTCACTTGTAATTTCCATTAAATATTCTTCACCTGGGTGGTGAAGTTTCAAGCACTGAAACTCAGTACCCTCAACAGTTACCTGGACAGTCTGAACTGATACGAGGTTGCTTTATCCTAAAAGTCTTAATCTCTGGTTCCAAATTCAGTCATTTCTGTAAAGAATGGAATTATATCCAAACGGTTACCTATCAGCCTTAGTTGCATTCTGGATTTTCCACCAAATTCTTTGTTTTTAGACATACTTACAGGTTCTTGTGCACCTGGATGCTTCCATTCTTCCCGTCTCTCCCTGACTCCCCCATAAGCATTGTCTTAGACACACAGCAAATGAGACAGCTCTGTTGTGGTAACAGATGATCCATTACTCTTAGGATTTTACTCTGTGTAATCACTAGTTACTCTGTGTAACCTTTTTTTTTTTTGCAGGTAACATCCATTTGATTGTGTTGGGGCGGCGATGGCAGCCCGGCTGGGGGCAGAGCAACCCTCACAGGTTGTTGAGTTCCAGCAGGGTCTGGTCGAGAGTCTGGTGTATCTCCACGTTCTTCTCCTTGGCACTGGCCAAGGTCTCTTCTAGGTCATCGATGTTCTTCTCCAATTTTGCCCCAGACCTCTCGGCAAACTCTGCTCGGGTGTCAGCCTCTTTTAGCTTCTCCTCTAGCAGTTTGATGTCCTCTTCATATTTATCTTCTTTGGTGGAATACTCCTCTTCTGAGGCCATCAGGGACTGGAGGGCCTGGTCCATGGTTCAGAGTTCCTCCTCCAGCTGCCTGGTGCGGCTCTCAGCCACCTCTGCTCTCTCTTCTGAGCGCTCCAGTTCTCCTTCCAGGATCACCAGCTTCCTGGCCACCTCCTCATATTTGCGGTCAGAATCCTCAGCAATTCACCTGTCTGTCCTTCCCTGCCTAGGCCAATGTATTTAATCAGTTGTCATGAAAAAACACTTTCTAGAATCCTCTTAATAATGGCTGTGATTTGTAATTTTGAAAATGTCTAGATCGGGTTTCGCAAATTGAATTTTTTGGAACACCAGTCCTTATGATGTTAACTGGTTTCCATGAGAAAGGGCTCAATGTGACACCCAGGATGGGCAAAAGGCCTCCCTCAAGGCCCTGACAGATGCAGCAGCTGAATGAATGACTTGGAAGGGTCTCAGGCTGCCTTTTGCTTAAACCCATCTCGTCTGAACCAAAGTTAGGACGTAACCATCTGGCATAAAAAGTAACTTTGCCATGTATTTGTTTCCTTTAATTCGTGTGTCAAGTAGTAAAAACTATACTATATATATAATATATATATAAACTATATATATAAAACACACGTTAAACACACACAAATAGAAAATATAGGTACATTTTTAGAATAAAAACCCTGTATTTATTTTTTTAAGATTTTATTTCTTTATTTGACAGAGATAGATCACAAGTAGGTGGAAAGGTAGGCAGAGAGAGAGAGGGAAGCAGGCTCCCTACTGGGACTCAATTCCAGGACCCTGAAATCATGACCTGAGCTGAAGGCAAAGGCTTATTAACCCACTGAGCCACCCAGTGCCCCCAAAACCCTATATTTAACATCTAGAAATAACGATTTTAAAAATTTCTGCTATCTTTGTTTTTTTTCTAAGCACATATGTATACACACTCACACACACGTGTGTACACACATGCATTTTTTAAAATGTAACCATGTCATGTCCATGATTCTACAATTTAAATTTGTTCATTCAATAAACATTGTACAATATCTTCAGTGACAATAAAGTATTCATTTACATGTCCCATAACATATAGACTTATCTCTGATTGTTAGACATTTATGACTTTTCAAAGTTTCAGTAGCTTGAAAAAAATATCAAGTTAATGAATCTAAGATATTTCAGATATTTACAGAAAAATTCAAAATTAAAAAGAGGAAAACTGTTTCCTCCCCCTTTTCTGCCTGGTGATACCAAAAAATATGTAACTAAAAATATCAGAGCTATAGGATAGTATTATTTATAACTTATGCCCCATCCTGGTCCAGAAAGAATTATTTAATAAAAGACCTGTATCTTCCATTATTACTTTCAAAGTAAAAGCAATCAACGTACACTCTGCCTATGGGTACCATGGAGGTTTTTTACCCGTTTTCATTTCTTCTCTTCTTTTTTAATTTAAACTCAATTAATTAGCATATAATATATTATTAATTTCAGAAGTAGAGGTCAGTGATTCATCAGTTTTATATAATAACACCCAGTGCTCACGACAACACATGCCCTCCTTAATGTCCATCACCCAATTACCCCCATCCCCCCACACCTCACCCCTCCAGCAACCCTCAGTTTGTTTCCTATGATTAAAAGTCTCTTATCGTTTGTCTCCCTCTCTGGTTTCATCTTGTTTTATTTTTCTTCCCCTTCCCCTATGATCCTCTGTTTTGTTTCTTAAATTCCACATGTGAGTGAGATCATATGATAATTGTCTTTTTCTGATTAACTTACTTTGCTTAGCATAATACCCTCTAGTTCCATGGTAAGCAGGATACTATGTTTTGAGAGTGCCTATATACCAGACAAATAGCATTCAGTAAGTGTTGGCACACTTTCCACTTGAACATTAAGTTTTCACCAATAACCAGCGGTTATCAAGGTTGCTTAATAATATAAAATAATAATCTACAGTGTGAAAAAGCAACAAAGTTAAGCAAGTAAACTTAAGCATTGTTCGTTACAGGTAACTGTAATTGTGTTTGCCGCATAATCACAGGTCCCTGTGAAATGCTCTCTCTGCAGTGACTGCCCAGCCTGTAGGTCTGTTAATAGAACCAAATGGCCCAATCACATCCCAGAAATGACTATGCTGCTGTGACAGTCAAGCCAACCTTCTTATCCATCTGATCTAACCAAGGCTTCCAAAAGGAAAAAGTGCTACGTAATACCTACCAAGACAAGCTTAATATTTTAAACTTTCTGAAATAGTGAATACAGCTCATGGACTGAAACTAGTCCCCACTTCCTGTCCTCCTTTACTTCCATTGTGGATGATAAGAAATCCTGGATCTCAGTTTGGAGGAACCCACCACTACACCAACCCACAGCCTGGCATTCCAGATCTTCTACAAACAGGCTCCACACTATCTTCTGAGACTATGTCTTACTCTCTTCCCTTCTACTCTCGATCTTGACCTGGTTGGTCTATTCAAAACACAGTGGTTAGAGAGCTCCTTAGTGGATATGTAAGTTAAACTGCCATTCTTCTGTTCAATACCCACCTTTGGTGGTCCCCTCCTTTGACTTAGAGTAAAAGCCAAAGCCCTTAAAACCCTCTCCAAAGCACAGCTCCCCATTATCACTTTGAGCTCATCTGTTTCTACTCTCCACGTTGCTCATTCCGCGTTAGCGGTGCTAGGCCCCTCTCTCCTGCTGCCTGGGTTTCTGGCTTCTTCCACCCCAGGATCTTTAGAAGTATTCCCTCTGTTTGGGTGGTTCTTCTCCCAGAGATACACATGGCTTGCTCCCTCAGCCCCTCAGGGCTTTATATCAATGACATCTTTTCAGTGAGGCTTACTCTGGCCACCCTACTTATAGTAGATTGAAAAAAATAAAGCCACAGTATTTTGCAATTCCCCTGTCAAGAGCTGGACTCTGTTTCCCCACACCTTCAATCCGAGTTGGCCTTGTGACTAGCCTGGACCAAAAGAATGTGGTGAAACTGATGTCAGTGAGTTTCAGAGCCTAGGTCTGCCTTCTCTGTCTTGGGATACCCCCACGGCCATGGATAGGAGCCTGGGCTAAACAGTGAAGGATGAGAGCCCACGTCAAGGGAGAGGGCTGACAGCCAGCCTGCATCACAGCCCAGACATGTGAGTGAGACAATCTTAGACATTCTAACCCGTTAAGCTGCCAGGTAACTGCTATCACATGAGTGACCCCAGGCAAAGGCAAGATCTGCAGAAGAACTTCCCAGCTGAGCTCAGACCTAATGGTTGACCCACTGAATTGTGAAAAATAACAAATGCTTCTTGTTTTAAGTCTCTAAGTTTGGTGGTGGGGGGGGGGGGTTGTTATATAGTATTAAATAAGTGAAGTACTACTTAAGATTTTAGGGGTGCCTGGGTGGCTCAGTGGGTTAAAGCCTCTGCCTTCGGCTCAGGTCATGATCCCAGGGTCCTGGGATCGAGCCCCGCATCGGGCTCTCTGCTCGGCAGGGAGCCTGCTTCCTCCTCTCTCTCTCTGCCTGCTTCTCTGCCTACTTGTAATTTCTGTCTTTCAAATAAATAAATAAAATCTTTAAAAAAAAAAGATTTTAATATCTTCCCAGATACTTTTAATTATTTGTATGTCTGCCTCTATTAACTAGAATGCAGTCTGTATGAAGGCAGGTTTTTTTTTTTCTACGTTGTTCACTTTTGTATCTCCACTGACTAGTAAGTGCCAGTCAATAGTCTCTCACTAAATATTTGTTAAGTGAATGAATGAATAATTGGATAAATGGATGAATTAAATATAGATTGGAAAGGGTCTTACATATCCTCCAATAGAGTTTTGTTGTTGTTGTTCTTGTTGTTGTTGTTGTTGTTGTTGTTTAAATAAGAAAACTCAAGCCTAGAGATTCAGTGACAATGTTAGGACTGGAATCTAAATATAGTAAAAAAATAAAATAAACAAACTATATTTTTTCCACCACATATTTGTATATTAAGCTCCTCTGTGTATTAAGTGGAACTACTAGAATTGCAAGTATTGCAAGTGACCGAAATCAGCTCAATCTAGCTTTTTATTTTTTTTAAAGCATAGGTTTATGAATTCAAGACACTAGCAAGCCCAGAGGTATATCTAACTTCAGACATGGCTGAATCCAGGGGCTCCAATGACATCTTTGAAGCTCTGTTATTTACTCTCCATTTCTTGGGGAGACTCTATCTACTACCAGATTAATAACTCCAGAGAGGAAACATGGTCTTCCCCGGCAGCGATTCCAGACAACTCCCAGGGTCATGTCTGGTACCCATTCCTGAACTGATCATTGGACCAGGGGCATGGTTTTCCTCTTACAGGCCAGGCTTGGGTTATGGGCCTATCCCTTTGGATGAAGCTGAAAGTAGGGTCAACCCTATCTTCATCAGCTGGAATGGGTTTCCCTGGGCAAGAAGGGTTCTACGACCAGGAGAGTGGAAGTAATATGTTCCAAACATGATTAACCTCTCCACATCCACTTACATTCTATTAGGAGCTCTAGGTAGCTAATTCTAGGGAAATCCTCCCAGATAATAGAAAAGATGGATACCATTGATTTTCCCTTATAAAGAGGGACTTCCTTTAAAAAGCCATAGACTCTATTGATTTTTCCTTATGAAGCATGAGACATTTCCCGTTGGATGGGAAAGCAGAGAGAAGCTATTATCAACTTTGCTTTGGTTCTCTTGCCTGGCTCCAACCGGTTTTCTGCATGGCACGTTTAGACGTTAAAGATGGGGGTAGGGAGACGGCCACAGTGTTTGCACTCCACATCAAATAAGCCTCCATAGCAACATCTACAACCTGGAATCAAAGTGAAGTGTTTCAGAAAAAACTTGCCTTGAGGAGAGAGATGGTGGGGAAAGGCACTCCATTTTATCAGGAAAAATCATCATGTTTAACAAAGATTTTGAGAACAGGCTAAAATGAGAATATACAATGTCCATTATAGGGCAGAACTGAGATGAGAGAAGGGAATCAATATGCCTCAGCAATGCTTAAGAGATGTTTTTCATCTGGAAAATGATCTTAGGACCACTTTTGCTATTTTGAAATCCAGCCCAAGCACTTGTGAGAAGATGACCTTTTATATATTGCATTTTGCCGAGAACTATATATAGTTGGCTACAATATCTTGACCTAAAGGAGAAAAATGAAATAGAGAGAAAAACGGTGTTTCCGGGTTTTCAACCAAAAAGCAGTGCATAGCAGAAGAGAGAGGGAGCAGAGGCTGCAAACTTGGCCCGGGAGAGCATGCTGGCTGAAATGTCATTATCTGAAGGATTCTAGACATCTGCATTATTTTGCATGAGCCTCCCTCAGCAAGTGACTTAGGGCAGGGGTTGGAAAGCATTGTTTTTTTCATTTCTTAAAACCATCTTGTCTCCCACTCTTGACTTCACGTGCTTTGGGGTGGGGGTGGGGAGGTGCTGCGGAGGAGAAAAGGTCACTGATTTCCAAAAGGTTAAAGATTCATTTTTTCCTTTAAAGAATAACATTTCAGCTTGATATTATTTTAGTATTTACCACTCTGTATTGTCTTAGACCTCATCTTGGCAAAGGGCTCCCAAACAACTGCCACTTTCAGCATTGCTGCCAAAAGGCGCCTTTTCACAATAAAGCATGCTGTGCTTTGGCAGGAAATCAATAAAGTGAAAATCTGTTCTCATCATCCATACATTTACCATCACAATCAACAATCAAAGGCAAGACCTGGGTTCTTTATCCACAGGCTCCAGCCTCCCAATTTTCTGCTATGAAAGGCAGCATAAATTAGAACCCTTGGTTCCTGTTAGCTGGGCTTAATGGGTATGATTTATGAACCATTAAATGAGGTTATGTAAATTGATCCTTAGCAAAATGCTAGCGCCCAGGTGACAGGTGCAGCGTGCTCGTCCACAAGGGTTCTGCACAAATCAGATTTCAGTGACATTCAGTTTGAGGAAAGAGAAATATGTTGTCAACAAGGAAGTGATTTAAATAGTGCCCTGGGTTTGTCAGCAATTATGCCTTTCTTCTTAATTGCTGCAAACTATATAAATTCTAATAGGAAATAAATTAGTAATTTACCAGTTAATGACAAGGGGTATAAAGGAGAAGAGCTTATATTTTAAAAGCCATATTACCAGTGAGGCCATACACTTGGGTGATTTCACTTATGCTGTTAAAGTTGAAGAGATGCTTTAGAGGAGGAGTATAAACTTTGACACATGACAACTAAAATTACATTCATTGCAACAGAAAAGAAAACTGGATCCACACAGAAAATGCCCTTGCAGAGCTGCTTCGTGTGTTCCATAGAAATGGAGATGTCACCAGGCTTTCTATTTTTCATCATTAACGCTCTAACTTGAAACGAAGGGTCTTTTTTAACCCAGGTGCAAAAAAACTTGCTTTATCTTTAAAAACTTTTTGGAAACCTGGCATCTGATCAACCAACTCAAAAACACACAGTGGTAACGATAGGAGGAGTGAAGGCGAGTGATGTGCCTCGTGTGGCCAGGCTTTTAGCTCGTCTGCCTTGTTTAGATAATAGGGAGCAATAACATACTTTCTGCTCTGGTCTGCAGTGAAAGGGACAGGCTTGGTGTGTCATGATGATCCCTCACTTTGAATCTGCAAACTGAAGCCCCAGTTAAAAAAAAAAAAAAAAAGCCCAGGGGAGCATATACAAATTAATATCACTAGCTTTGAAAATGAAAAAAAAAAAAAATTCAAATCCATTCCTTCTCTTGGGCTTGCTGCCCCACATCAGGAATGTGGTGGCCTCTGAGAAAGGTTTCTCCCGGGAAAGCGAGTTCAATATTATCCCCGGCTTTTGTCTGGAGCTATTATTGTGCCTGTTTCCGTGAGGCTGACCCCGTAAGAGGACACATATGGATGTGATAGTAATGTTCCTTGGTCTTTGGCTGAGCCTATTAGAGGTCCCAACAGGGAGTCTCTACCACTCTTTTTAATAGTCATTTCTGCTTCACGAGTGCAGTTGTTTATGGACAGGGGAGATGATTTGAACCACTGTGTGCCAAATGAGAGAGTGACGATGGGGCAAAGGTCATACATCTAAAGAGGGCTGTAACTGTGGCCCACGAGGGGAGGCTCTCCCTGGGAAAGAAAAATACCAAGATGTCCTTTGTGAACTAAGAAAAAAGGGCCGAGAGGCCACGAGTAAAGACTTACATGACCACTGACATCCGCAGATGACTTTAGTGTCGCTGGGTAAAAATAATTCGGGGGTGAAAAAGGGTTATGAAAAGTAGCTTTATACCTAGTACAGGAAAAAACACTAGGTGACCCATGCAGCAGTAAAGGCCGCCGGCTGTTTCAAATACTTGCACCACAATTTATTAAGCATGTGGTTATGAGCAACTTCCTTAACTTCTAAGGTTCGGGATAACAACCCTTTCTCATAGGATTCTGTTGTGAAGACGAAATACAATAATGTCTGGAAAGTACCAACATACGGTAAGTCAGTAAGTGCTCAACATATGATAGTTTGGGGTTTATGGTATATATATATATATATATATATATATATATATATATATATATGGAGGCGAAGGGAGAGAGAGAGAGAGAAAGAGACAGAGAATATCTCAGATTTCTCTGCTCTAGAACCCTGAAATGTCTGATCATGTGAACATGCCCTTTAATGCCAGGTCTCATGTTCCTTTCACCCAAACCAACTAAGCCTCACCCTACCATATCCCCCACTTTTGGTCCTCCCTTGCCTCTTATCCGACACTTTTGCAGAAACGGTATGTTGATTCAAAGCACTGATTCTCAATCAAATAATTGGCATTTACCTCCCAACTTCCCTGCTCAGCTCTGTGACCTTGGCCAAGCTATTTCAACAGTCGGGACCTCAGATTCCTTCCGTGTAAGATGGAGACAAAAAACACAGTACCTACTACATGGGGTCGTTCTGAAGATGAAATGAGTTAACATATGTGATGTGCCAAGCATAGAACATGCCATGTAAGTGCCATGTGCAATTATTATTATTACTATTACTATGATGGTGCCCTCTGCCTCTCTTATCTCTATGTTCAAATATTCAATTGCCCGCAAAGACAGATCACTAAAATATACCTAGCTCAACCCACGTGCCAGGCACTTTCTGTGCACTGCTAAGATCTAAAATGTACATTTTATCACCATTCAATAAAGTAGGGGTTTGGTAAGGCTAAATCATTTTTCCGGAATAGAAGGCAAAAAAGTACACAGCTGCATTCAGATCCAGGTTTGTGTGACCCCAAGCCCATACTCTGGTCACTGTATCTCACAGGTCCAAGATAAAACACCCACATGGGATGCATGGACCAGAATACCTCTAGCAGAACTTGGCCTTGTTATGTGGAAAGAGCACTTGGCTCTCTCTGCCACACCCTTTGAGTTTTAGTTTCCTCATCCATAAAAACAGAGGTGCTAGACCAGAGGCTTCCCGACCATGCTCCCCCAAGCCCTTGAGTTTCTTCGAGATCATTTAGGGGCCACTGCAGAGGGAAGGCCACGGCATTTCAAACTGCACCCTTCATGAGACGCTCATCCCATCTAAACAGAGGAAGCAGTGAGACTCTGTAGAAGAGGGGAGACAATATCAAGATCCTTTTCAGCTCTGCTGTTCTGAGTATCTTTTCCAATTATAGGGAGTGAAAAATACCCCCATCTGTACTGAAATAACATTTAGTTCAATTCACATTCTCTGGTTCTATGACATGCGAAACACTGGGCTGGATGTTGAATAAACAACTTCCCTTTCCCCCCTTGAACTGTCTTCTGAGAACTCCTGGCTTTAAGCTGAGTGCACTCTCAAGATGCATTTCTTTCACAAATTGTGTTTTCAGTCCACTTAAAAGCCAGAATGTGAAATGTTCCCCTAAATATGTTAACCTTTGTACTGCAGACCCCCATTTCCCTGAAGAATATTTTTATCCCCTCCCTTTCTCTGTGTTTGTCAGCATACTGATACGGGAACATAACCCTGGGTCCTGTAGAGCCTAACAGGTTGCTAATTTTTCAGTAATAATGATGATAAGATGAACAACCACTGATCTTTGGGTGGCAGACTCCAAACGTTGCCAATATTTTTTCTGTTTGCAGTCCAGGCACCAGTCCTTAGAGGTCCCCCCACCCCTACTAGTCCCATAAGTTTATTCTAGAAGGCATCACTTGCTAATTGAATTAGCCTCTCTCTCTTTGTGTTTTGATTCAATGGAGATTACCTCAGGGAATTCAGCAGTTCCTCTGTGACTTTGTTCCTTGGAGGCTAATTCTTCCCCAATGGCTCCAGAAACTATCACCCCCCACCCCCATTTTTTTTTTTTTTTTTTTTTTTGGAAGAGATCAACAAGGAATGTGGATTTCAGCAAATAGTGCTGCGGGGAGGACAGAATGCAAATGAAGAGCTGGATTTAAAATGAGGACCACAAGAAAAAGTTTCAGTTATCCTACAAGGCAGTGAGTGAGGAGGGCTCATCTTTGTTTAGGAAAAGTGCTTTTTAAGAATGCCATGGTATTTGGGAAAGCTGTTATTTATTGCATTATACTAATTATATTGCATATTATTATTAGTAGTGGTAGTAGTATTACTATTAGTATTATTAGTATTAATTATACTAATTATATATTGCATTATACTAATGCAATAATACTATTGCATTAATACTCAGCTTTAAGAAAACCCAGGAGACTTACCTTATTATGAATTAAAGAATTTAGGGATTCTAAGAGCCTGATAATCCCAGAATATCTGTGAACACTTCTGTCCATAAGAAAAAAATGGGCAACCTTGACTGGCTATTGCTGAAATGTGTGTGTGCTCACGCACACGTGTGTGCATGTGTATGCACGTACACCGCACATGTTTGTGTGTGTGCACCTGTTTTGTGAGAGATCATTTCAGCTTTCCCATCTAAGCCAGTGGCTCACAGCTCCAGCTATGTGCCAAAGCATCTGGGGAACCTTAAAAAAAAAAAAAAGGCCCCTTAGGCATAGATAAATTTAGACTGCATTCTTCAGGATTCAGATTCCAGTGAAAGCCCTGGCAGCCCTATCTTTGAGAAGCTCCCCAGGAGATTAAGGTGCCCAACAGGGCTCAGAATCACTAGTCTAAGCAAGAACAGGTGCTGGAGGCCATCATCATGATATCCGCATGGTTTGGGGCCCTGCCCGAGTGTCAGCCCCGTGCCACATGGTAGCGACCAGGTGTCAGATCGATGCATATACAGAATATGGTCATCCCTTCCTTGGGTCTGTAAATTCACTGCTTAGGGTTTGTTCCTAAAATAATGTTATTTTTGGCCAAAACACTGCTAACTCCAGCAAAGGTAGAACGCTTTCTTAATTAATGCAACTGATCTCTCTTGTGAGGTCGCTTATCCCCTCTGGATAAAGGTCCTGCTTTAGCAAGGTCACAGACTACCAGCAGTCATCTTTAGCAAACCTCACGCCCTGTAAAAACATTTTATTCGACATAATGGAGGACACTGAGAAGCCACAGTGTTTTGTCTTTTTTTTTTTTTTTTAATCATGAACTATTTTTTAAAGCTTTTATTTGTTTGAGAGAGAGAGAAAAAGAGCATGAGTGGGGTGGTGGGGGGATTTGAGGGGAGGGAGAGGAAGAAGCAGACTCCTCACTGAACACGGAGCCTGATGCAGGACTCTATCCCAAGGCCCTGGGGTCATGATCTGAGCTGAAGGAAGACTCTTAACTGACTAAACCACCCAGGCGCCCCAATCATGAACTGTATTTTGAGGCAAGCGATCAACAGACTGCATCAATTTTTTTTTTTTTAACTTGACAAGGTGATGCCTACTGTAACAGACCATGATGCTTAATCCTGTAGTTTAGTCCTAAATCAGCAGACTCATTTTCGGGTCAGACAACAAAGCTTCTGGGGCTACAGACACAAGTCCTAAACTGGTGCCCTCCCATAAACACGTCTTTCCTCCTCAAATCTTGGGGCGCAGTTCTCAGAATAGGTTTCTTGAAACCCCTTTGCATGATGTCACTTCTCTCTCAAGAACTTCCAGGGGCTTCCTGGGCTCAATCAAGTCAGATCTCAACTCATCTAGCCAGGCCAGACTTCTAAGCCCTCAGGACCTGCCATGTGTTTATTGCTGCTCAACGCAGACCTCTCCTGTTCCTCACCGGGACAAGAAGAGCTGGAGAACTCTTATTCATGCTTAATGTTGGGCAATACTCTCCAGGCAAGGGCCAATACCCTCTTGCCTGGGCCTTGACACCCTTTCCATTTCTGCCTTGAACAGGGGTGGCTGTGGCCGGCAGTGTATCTGTGGAGCGGATTTCCAGAGTCCATTTTGATGCCACCCCAGAAATAGCTGTTCTGTGACATGAGAGGATGAACCCCCACCCCCACCTCTTCCCAGTCTGGCCTTGGCAATGTCCATTTTGGCCCCAAGAAGTCCCCCGCCCCGATCTGAGTCCTCCTCTAAAGCATGGCTCACAACTCCTACCTTTGAGGAAACGTCCCTAGGATTAACTTCATTTCACATTTGCACATATGCACGAGCCTGCCTGCATTGTTGGCATTAATTTGACATGGCCCTAGATGGTGGTCTGTCCTCTCTTCCACATCACAAACTGGATTGTCTCTCCCACAGAGCAAGCATTTTGTTTTGTTACTTCCAGATCCCTCTACGTTCCTCTGAAGTTTGATGAAAAGAAGCCAGAACACCTAATGTTCTTGTGAGGGAAGTGGCCCACAAGCCCTGAGTAGGCTGAGCTCTTGGATGCTTTCCGTCAGCTTCTGGATGCTCTCGGGAGCTGTAGGAAAGTAGCCCTGGCCCTCTCTGAGATGAAGTGGAGAACAAGAAGGCACCCGGTTCTGACGCCCATGCCAGTAGTGGTGGGAGGGCCTCCCTCAGCGTGGCTCCGGCTCTTGCCCTCCCTGGGCCACCCTTCAGGGAGGCTCCATCCACTCTTCCCCTCCCTGACTTCCTTGCAGCCTCTTCCTGTTACTTAACCAAATCCACTTCCCATATTTGGAAAGAGAAAGAAAGGAGATTGGATTTTTCCCCCATAGGGGCATACAAACAAAGCGAGCTTTACTCGACTTGGGGTCTCAGCTCATTTGACTTGTCGTACTCCTGAATTTGACAGTACTCAGGCTTCTCTCATTCAGCATGAGTTTCATAGCGGCTGTTTACAGGATCAGACTTCTCCATAAGCCCCAGCTGAAAACCTACTAGGGTTGGCCTGGGAATCCTGCTTACCCCAGCCGCAGTTTTTAATCCTCTCTACTGCCTTCTTCGAAGGGAGAGGTATACTGTTTCCTACTCCAACCCTTCATGCTGTGCCTGCAGGACTCTGGGGTCTTAGGAACGATAAGACTACTTTTCCCAAAGAACCTGCTCAGGCTGCTATTTACGAGTATTCCAGATGCAATAAACCTGCATGGTACTGCGGAAGTGGGTATATGATTCCCCCATATTCCAGGAGGGAGAGGGAGGAGTGAATAACCACCAGGACACTTTTCAGGGCCAGAGGGGAGAATAATAATATGCCTTTTGTCTTTCATGCCTTCTACATCTCAGGCTTGATTTTAATACCAAATTATTCTGTGAAATCATCTCAAACCAATATTCAAATACCCTACTAGATGCACTCCACTCATCATTTGCTAAAAATAGGAGGAATGTGTTCTATTTTTGTGACTTGACTTAAAAAAAATATCTTTTAACAAACAAGGTCCACTTCTCTGAACTTCAAATTCAATCAGGTAAATCGGGAGGCTGTGACTTTTTAGGAAAGCATCAACATCTTTCAGTAAGTTGCAAACATCTTTGATGTGAACACTTCTCAACCTCATTATCCTTTCTGTAATGCTCCTTTTTCATTCCTCTTTTTAAACGAGTACGCTGACCACTGTTGGTGTAAAAAAAGTAAGGATACAGAGCAGGACGTGGGGAAAATGTCTGTCTTCTGAGCCAGTCAGACAAGGCTTCCGTAGGCTGTGTGTTGAACACCTCCAGATGAAGTCCACAGAGCCTCGTAAAGCCCCCTTAGCTCACTGAACCAAACTGTACAATCCAAGATGGTTCCGCTGAGACCTGATTGCGGCCTCACCCGGACAACATCTTTCTTTTCACCTTCCCAATACTGAAGAATAACTACCTTCATGACTTCCCCTTGTTCTATCTTCATATTTCTACGTAATACTATTCACATCAGACACCATTCTCAAACACTGTTAATATCCGCATGCAATTTTCCATGGTTTCTGAGATACTGCTTCCTAGTTCCATGGCCATGAGGACTCCACCTTCCCAGGTCACACACAGACTGGGTGACCCTCCTGACCCTCCTGACCACGGTTCCAGCACAGGAGGGATAGATCTGCACAATGACCCCTTCTCATCTCAGATACGTTTGCGTTTTTGGGGTAACTGGTGAGAATGTGCCAATGTGCCCTTTCAAACAAGTCTCTTTGTAAGAGAAAACAACAACAAAGATGCAGTGACAAAAAATCAGAACAAACACTTAATTTAAAGCTCTAGTACACTGGAGGGGATGGCTTAGTCTGAGAGAACAAAGGTCCAGTGAATTAAGGAAAAAAACGCTTTTACCTAGTAACTTCCTAAGATATTACCATTATGGTGTTTTAAACCTGGCCACAATTTTGAGCCCGCGCTGGCTGAGAAATGCAGCCGGTGAAGCTGCATTGTGAGCGGCACAGAGACAGTTCTGTAGAAGGCCAACATCCACTTGTCAGGAATTGTGAGCTGGAGAGTTTTGTTGGGAGAATCAAACTCTGACGGTATCACATTACTTTCACTCTTCCAAGAGAATGTCATTCAGGTCATTGAGGACAGTATCAATTTAAAATTTACTGATTATATTTATTAAATATAGGAGAATTTAAAAGGATATTTACCTTTAGTGGACCAAATGCTAGTAGAATCAGCTAGGGTTCACTTTTAGGAGCTGATAAA